>NC_139217.1:320854011-321149011 GCF_055691185.1 Crinia signifera | reverse complement strand
GTCCATGGGGTTTTCATCTGTCGCTGTGTTCACACATCCATGTCTGTAATCTGTGTTGGTTGTGCCCCAATACATTGAAGAATTTACATTTAGTAAAACAAAAGGTGATGCACAAAAAAAAAATTTTTTTTTATATATTTAAGTTTAATGCTTGATGGGTGTGTTAAGGCCAATGTCTGACTGGCCCACTGGGGTACAGGGAAAAACCCCAGGGTGCCCTACTGCCTGGGGGCCCAACTCCTCTTCTAGACATCAGGTTTCAGACTGTGTACTTGAATATATCATTATTGAAGTATGTTACCTTATACTGCACACGACTATGGTGTATTTTCTGCAATGCAATGCTATTATTAATCTGGTACTGTATCATGCATGCACTAACAGTATTATATAAATTTATCAAGGAGCAGAGACTAAGCAGTCTGTCATGGTTATGCAAACCACAGTGGTTGCTGGCCACACTCCATCTGAGCCCTACCACTGCATTTCCCTGTGGGGCCCTTTATGTCCAGGTCTGACATTGGTTAAGGCTACAAATACAGAGATGACATTTGCATGGATCCAGTTAGATTCCCTCATACCTGGACATTACTATGTATCATTTACGCATTGGGTTATAGCATGAATTGGTGTGTTACTTGAAGGGCATTTGTTTACACAATACTGTAAATGTGTCTCTTGTTGTAAACACACTGTAGTGGCCTGATAGCACTGCACAAGTGTGTAGATATATATTGCATTGTTCTTTATTTCAAATGGTACAAATAAAAAGTTTTAATTGTTAACAATAATAACATATATTAAGCTTGAGCCTTCTTTTGTTGCCCTTAGCAACACATTTTGGGGCCACCACCAGCTCTTAACGTATGAACAAAAGGGTTTTCTTAATATATGCTACAAAAATGCTGGTTTTTCCATATTTCTGACAAATCCTGTGTAGAATCTTCCCCTTCCCACATTTCCCCTCAACTCTGAGTATATATATATATATATATATATATATATATATATATATATATATATATATATATATATATATATATATATATATATATATATAGCACTGCACAAACACACATTCACAAGCCTCTAACTAAAAACAAACAAGCAAAACAATCTTAAGGTGTGTACACACAGCAGATACTGCCGTGAGATGCGAGTCCCGACGCGTCTGATCGCATCGGGACTCGCATCTGGACTCGCATCTCACGGCATGCCAGAGGGGCACAATTTACACCATATAGTGCAGATCTGCACTATATAGTGTTGCCTGCCCTCTCTATCTGGCTGCCGATATGCGCTCACAAGGGAGCACGCATCGGCAGTGCATCGGACTCGGAAGCCCTAAAAAAGCATGCGATTTGTCTTCCGATGTTCCCTATATCGGGAACATCGGAAGCTAAATCTAATTGTTTGTACACACTATTACAAAAGCTTAGTAGCAAACACAAACATAACTGGGATTAATTACCTTTATTCATTGTTTTTCATTAGATGGACTTGTGCTTTACGTAGATTATAAACAACAATGTATTACTACTAAAGGCCCCCATACACCAGAACGACCTGCATACAACCTGGTCATATGCAGGTTGTAAGTGCGGTTGAACAAACCATCGTATGTCATTTTAAAGCACATACGATTCGCTTCCGACCGCAGTGGAAGCCGATGGATCAGATGTGCAGCACAGCTGATCTGACCACTCAACCCGTGGGACCGCGCATCGTACGCACAGTGCATGATGCACAGCCCCGCGGGTCGAGAGGTCTGCCCTCAGATCAGTCGTGCACATCATGTACACACCATTCTGGTGTATGGCGGCCTTAAGCGGAGCATTTTAATGGACACCAATCATCAGTGTCATATTATTAAACTGTTACGAATTTGCATGTATATTGACAGAACCAAGCCTTGCAATAGATGCAGGTTCAGTAATATGGGTAAAGGATTTTAACCGCTACCGATTATTGGGGCAGATGTATTAAGCCTTAACAATAGATAAATGCAAGGGTGATAAGGAGAGATAAACATCCAGTCAATAACCTGCTAACTGCCATGTTACAGCCTGTGTTTGAAAAAGTCAGTAAGGAGCTGATTGGCTGGACGTTTATCTCTCCTTATCACACTTAAATGTATCTCTTGTTAAGGCTTAATACATCTGCCCCATAATTTGCTATTGCAAGATATATCCTATGTCATTAGGTGGTCATTTCATTACAGCCAATGATCTTTTTTTTTTCTTTTTTTTTGCAGTATATGCAAAACTGGGTTAAAAACATAAAGCTTTAAGGCTCTCTTTTATACCTTTATAAAAATGTAAAATTAGCATTGTTTCGTTGCATTTTGTCCTCTCTTTTGATTGATCAATAGCAGTGTGAACACACCCCATTTAAATAGAGCATGCTAGACATCTATTGATTTCTCTGCAGTATCACAGGCATATTGTTGTCAAAGCAACCACTGGATATTGGGAACTTTGGGAAAGTATAGAAATGTAATGAAAGAACTCTGTTCATGTGGTGGGGTTAGCTGCATTTTCCCCAGCATACAGTAGTCAATCCCAGTTTTTTAGATACATGAAAGCACAGCTGGTTTTTCACAATTTGGGTGAGAAGTCTGTAAAGGTGACATGATGGATGGGTCAAGGTGCGACTAATTTATTTCCCAATGTTATTTCCTCTCATACATTACTTACACATAGAGGGGGTTATTCTGGTTGATTCGCTCGGATGCAAATTGACACCCTTGTGAATCAACAAAACCCTGCCTTGCGAATTGTTGGCTGCCGGTGATGTCAGCCCCCCCGCATCCACGTCACGGCCTCATTAGCATGAGAACACCCAGCGTTCTCATGGGAAAGGCCATGAAATTATAGGTGTTCCCATATGCTAATGGGGCCGCCCCACACCCCTCTCCGCCCCCACCCTCTGTCCTGGGTGCGAGCACCCGGCAAACAGACTGTTGGCATGCGCAGTAAGACAACATCGGTTCCAGTTGTATTTTCCAGGGAAATGCAGAGCACAGCCATCACTGAGTCTTTGTTTTCATATACTTTAGAATAAAATTATTTAGATACATTTAAAGTAACAGACACAGAACTTGGTACTGAAGTGGGAATAAAACAAGAAAGAGCAAGTAGCCGAACTGTGCACCTGGGCCTGTATCCAGTGGACGGATCAGCAATGTCTACATCAACCAGGTTATGGTCCACCACACTTACTACTCGAACATGCCTAGTTAGACGCCTTAAGATAGTCAACAGCGTCTAGATCAACAGCAAGGTCAACATGAGTTTTTCACTTTTTTATGTTTAGACTGACTCGGTTCATACTATACCATCCAAGTGGACAAAGAGTTAGATTATAATAGTGTGCCGAGCGTAGCAAGCCATCGTATCAGAAGCATGGCCATCATAGCGAGCCGTGCAAGTGGACACTGTATCCTTATTTGGTTCCATGTTGACGTATGTCGACATAGCTATCAAAAAAACATGAAAAATCTTCTTGACCTTGTGACTGTCGATAACGCTGCCGACGACCTTGCGTCAAACTTCGTTACTGTCGATCTGGCCGCTGTAGACTATCTTTAGGTGTCTAACTTTCTGGGTTCCACTAAGAGTGGTCGACCATAACATGGTCGATCTAGACCCGTGATGGCTAACTTATGACATGCGTGTCACTTGTGACCCGCCAAGGCACTTTGACTGACACGCGTCTGACCGGTGTGTAGAGAGTGAAAACCTGGAAGTGCGCAAGGGAAGCGGCTAAGCTGTGCCGCCAACTGGAAGGGGACAGAGGGGGTCGCCTGTCCGCTGGAGGGAGCAGAGATAGCCTTCCCGCCTTCCAACAGGAGATGCTGACAGCCGGGTCACGGGAGACGGAGTGCCAGTGGGCTGAGAGCTGAGACTGCCGTGGTGAGTGTACAGCGCTGGCAGCAGGGTCTGCATAGAGCTCTGCCGGCTCAAATGTTTGTCCTCCAGTCCCCACTGCAGCAGTCGCTGCCTGCTCCGCACAGCACGCTGCCACCGCCCATCCTGCTCTGCACGCTACCACTCACTGTGTCCCTAACCCTGCCCGTTCGGTAGTGATGCTCTCACACAGTGGAGGGGGTGGTGCCAGCCATAACGGATCTGTGGCAAAAGACAGTGAGCAGTGCACCACTCAAACCCCCCACCCCCTTCCCAACCTGCTGAGTATATATTGTTTGCACTTGTGTTATATGTTCTGAAAGGGACAGGGAGACAGAAAGGACAAGGTGCAGTGGAAACAGTGTGGGGCTGTTATGATGGGGGGACAGTGTGGGGCTGTTATGATGGGGAGATAGTGTGGGGCTGTTGTGATGGGGCAGTGTGGGGCTGGTGTGATGGGGACACTACAGTGTGGGGCTGGTGTGATGGGGGACACTACAGTGTGGGGCTGGTGTGATGGGGGACAGCATGGCCAATGCTGTCCCCCATCACACCAGCTCCACACTGTAGTGTCCCCATCACACCAGCTGCATGGGGCTGGTGTGATGGGGACACTACAGTGTGGGGCTGGTGTGAAGGGGGGCAGTGTGGGGTTGGTGTGATGGGGGATATTAACAATATAACTCTTTTTTTATGGCTGATCTTTATTATGGCTGCAAATATCATCAAATTTTTGATATTTATTAAAGTGACACGCGACTCAAGGAAGGCAACACCTTTTTACAATTTTTGACACACCAAACTGAAAAGGTTAGCCATCACTGATCTAGACACTGTCGATGGCTATACCACCCTTGGTGATAGCTAATCATATGGACAATATTGCTAAATAGTTAGGGTTAAATGTAATAGGATGATCTCTCACTTTTTGATTCTCTCATTATATTACATTTCACCCATAGGGGTAAATTTACTAAGATGGGAGTTCTATTAAAGATGGGTGTTGCCCATAGCAACCAATCAGATTCTACTTATTTATTTAGCATCTTCTAATTATTATTTACAATTGGAGGCAGAGTAGTTGCCATGTGTTACCTGTCAAAACTGGTAATTTAATGCATGTACATTGGGTTCATGGTCGTTAGGTCGACACACCTAAGGTAGACATGCAATGGGTAGACCACTGATATGTGCTTAGGTTGACACCTGAAAAGGTCTACATGGGCTTAAGTCGACAGGGTCATTACGTTGACATAAGCATTAGGTCGACATGGGCAAGGTTGACAAACATCGGCCCTGTGCGAACACGGGCCAGCGAATGGTCCTGAATAAGGTCCTGTGTGCCTTTCTGCAAATGTAGCTAAAATCTAGGCACATTCATGATGCTCAAAGGGTTAAGCTGGATAGATACCTACAGATTTATATGTCCAATCTATCTGGTGGGAACAAATACCAGGAAATATGAGGGAACAAAGGACAATCAACAATTTGCTCCCAAATGCTGGAAAACAGACAATGGTCACTCAGACAAATTGTTTAACATCTTAAGTGGTAAGCCCGGAGATTTTCCGGGCTCAGCTGTGCTGCCGCAGCGGACTGTCCAAGAACATTTCCGGGCATACCACTATGTAGTAGGTACGCGCCAGTGCTGCCTCCATCGGAGCACCACCGGCGCACTACCTTTAGGGCCCCCCCCTCTGTCACCCCACACCCCTCCTATTGGTCCCCCCGGGTCCCTCTGCTCCGGCGATCGTACGCCGGAGCTCGCCAGCCGCAAATCATCCTTCTGTAGTGACGTAGGCGGCAGGCTCAGGGATGTTCGGGGGGACTCGGGAGAGTTCAGGCACCCGAGTCCTCCCGAGCCGCCGCAAAACATCCCAGGGGCAGGGGAGTTCCGGCGTACTAACGCCAAAGCGAAGTTGAGGGGGGGGGGGGGGGGGGCTTCTTATGATCTGTGGTGGGTTTTGCTGGGGCAGGTTGTCCTGCCCTGGTAGGTTTGTCCTGCCCCAGCAAAACACACCACTCAAGGGGTTAAATCAATCTGATACAACACATTTTTCCAAGCAATTGTTTTTGTCTGTTTTTTTCAGCATTTGGGAGGAAATGTTGATTGTAATTTGCTCATATACATTTCAAGATTTTTGTTTCCATCAGAGAGATTGGATAGATAAATCTTTGTGTGTGTACCCAGCTAAAGTTTGGGCAGCATGTATGGGAGGTTATTCTGGTTGACTTGCAAAGCTGTGAATTTTGCAGTTTTGCGAGCCAACTAAACTCCGCCGGCATGAACGCCTGCCTCCCGAGGACAGCTAATGTCCCTGCAGGCATGCAAATGGCTGTTTTGCATAAACATTCATTTGCAGCCTTGCGTGCGGGACCGAAATCATTTGATGGTCGCCGATCATCGAATGATTTCTTTAGTGTTCCCGGTACTTGTTTCCTAGCACGGCCACACCGATTTCCATCGGGGTGGTCGTGTCGGAAAAATCGCGTCGATCGCATCGCATGCGATTTGGTCGCATGCGATGCGACCGACCCGATTTTTTTATTGAATCAAATGTGAATTTTACCCGATTTTACATTGGATTCAATGTAAAATATTCCCTAGACCCCCAATTTTACAGCGTAAACCCCACCCCACGATTGACATGAACCCGAAGCGTGGCGAGCGCAGCGAGCCCACAAGGGGCGGCGGTGCGCGTCCTCCGACCTTTTCATTCCCCTACTATCCACGTCGGCGTGGAGTTGAGAATATATAGTGTGGCGAGCGCAGCGAGCCACCGAGCCCAAAGCGTGGCGAGCCCCGCGAGGGGACGCGTATAACTTCACAGGTATATGCGGCCGCTCGCCACGCTTCGGGCTCGGTGGTTTGCTGCGCTCGCCACACTATATATTCTCAACTCCACGCCGACGTGGATAGTAGGGGAATGAAAAGGTCGGAGGACGCGCACCACCGCCGCTCGCCACGCTTCGGGTTCACGTCAATCGTGGGGTGACGACGGGGCCATATATAATGTGAAATGGGTCATATTGGCCCATTTCACATTTTTTACTATGTGAGATGGACTTAATCAAGTCCATCTCATCTTGTGCCATTATAATGGCACAAGACCGACGCGATGCTCCCGATTTCGATGTTAAAAAATATTTTAACAATGAAGCCTATGGCAAAATCCGGGGCATCGCGTCGGTCGCGTCGGGGCCAATGTTAATGGTCCCGACCGACGCGATGCCCGTGATTTTCCCCTGAACGGCAAAATGGACCTGATTTCAAAGGAAATCGGGTCCATCGCGGCCATCGTGTACCTTAACTTAAAGGTACACGATGGCCGCGATTGGGGCCGTTCTAGGAAACAAGTACCGTGTTCCCAAATCTGTTCTACTCTGGTGACTCAGAGATGGGGTGCCCTGCTACGTGAACAGGGCGAGCAGCTGACATCCGGTGACATCAGCTGCCTGCCCCACGGAGACAAAGATATGCCTGCATTTCCAGGGGAACGCCCAGCTTTTTTATGAGGACGCAAATAAAACACTGGGCCTGCCCCAGCCCCCTGCGCGCATCCTTCCCTCCCCTGCTAGTGCGAATGCATCTGCGAATATGATACTTGCCCAAAGTATTAGCACAGGGGGTTTACACATGCGCATATTTGCGGATACGCAGACCTCCACCATCAGAAACGGGTCCAATCGTGTCTGAATCAGGCCCATGGTACAGTAGTGCCATCTGTAACAACCTCATGGTGGCACTGGGTGCAGGGGAGCCTCGGGCAGTGACACGGGCATGTGCATTGCACTTGAAGCCTGGAGTTAGGCCTTGAGTAGCAATTTCCAATACAAATTATTAATAGGAAGATCAAAAGATAGTGTCAGATACCTAAGCATCTGGCACTTTAGGAAGCGCAATCCTGCCCAGAAAAAATTAGAATGTCCTTACAGTTTTTAGAAATATATAAATCAATTTATTAAATATATATATATAAAGTGGAATCAATCCACATAAAAATTCATATATCAATACAATTGTGCACAATTCAACAGACAGACATGACAGACAACATGTAACATATATTTGCAATAAAAAAGCTGATTTTGCTGGGATTGCCGTTTTTCTTGTGAGTATTAAAGTCACTGAATCAGGAATGAAAATATGAGGCTTACTATAGGCAGTGATATAATCTCATAATTACCAGTCCTGCATGATCTTTCTGTGGTGGATAATAAAGGTCAGTCTCTCCAACTGGTATATTACCAGAGATGCACTCCGGAAGAAGCTGTGTTGGAAACCTTCACCTACTGGACCAGCCAGTTTGGTAGTATTTGTAATCCACGGTTTTTTCAAAGTGCACTTGCAGATGAACACAGGACCGGCAAAGATAGGGCTCAAAAACGCGTTTCTCCGCCTGCTCGTGAAGTCGGCGGCTTCCTCAGTCTGAGCCCTCTGAAACCCGCTGAGCTACTTTATAGCAGCGCTGTTCGCGCCATTCATTTAGCCCGCACTTCCGGGTTTGCGCGTCAAGCCTCGTTCTCGTCTGCTTGTATTTATAAGCTCCCGCGGCCATTTTGTTTTTATGTGTCTCAAGCCTCGTTTTGACTCATGAAGCGTTATATAAAGTATCCTCGTTTTATCTGCCATGTAAGCCTCATTTGCATAGCCCATTAACGAGCTCACATATCCAGTACAACAATCGTAATTCATATGCCCAATTTTAGATTCATCATGCCTCACTTTGATTTTTATAATTTTTGTAAGCCTCATTTCTTTGTTTATTCCATTCCTTAATACCAGCAATTGATCACATATAATATAATATGACTCGCAATCCTTAAAGGGACATACACACATATAACATAATAACGCTCAAAAAAATCATAACAATAGGTATATCCAAATTGATAAATAATTAATTAATATACACAAAAATACACAGAAATCATATAATAATAAAATAAATAAATAAATAATACACATATATATATAGTAAGGAATTCATCTAACCTCATTAACAATACATGATAATAATTAAAGTGGGTAGAAATTGTATCATTGGCTCGACCCAATTGGGATATATATCCAGATGGCGTGCATGTACATCCAGCCCTTATTGATCATGGGCAATTAGAACATAAAACAATTTTTTTATAAAAAAACATAATAAATTAATTAATAATATTACAATAAATGTGTAACAATAAATAATGAATAATAATAACTATACTATCAATTCATATTAAGTAATAAACCTCCCCCTCCCTCCGTCCCATGAAACCTACCCCCCTAATATACCTTAATAGTGAAAAATAATAATGAAATCGCCCTCATTAACTCATCCCTCAAAAATAATATAATCTATTATAATATAATATATATTAGTTCGCACTACCCATAATTGATCTAAGTGTTACCACTATCGTGGGTCATAAAGAGTAACCGTGACATGATTCACCCCAAAAGTTCTATTTGAATAATAACCAATTCATTACAATAGTAACCCCACATGGAGGATAAGAAAAAGAGTAACCAAGAGGATCAGCATATACGTATTCATGGTCCCATGAAACACAATCCAATTCTATATCCCATTTAGTTCTATGGTGTCATTCAATCCCAAAGGAGTCAGGGTTTTCAAGCAAAAGATCCAGTACGCTTCCCTCCTACACAGCCGTATGTATCTATCACCCCCTCGTGGTGTACTTAGGATGTGTTCGATCCCTACCATTTTTACCCCTTTCATGGAGCCCTTTTGGCAATTTGCCATATGTCTATAGAGACTGTTGTTTCTGCTCATCTTGACAATATTTCTTTGATGCTCCATGTATCTAACATGAAGATTTCTAATGGTGCGGCCTACATACTGCAGACCGCACCCGCAGGTTAGAAGATAGATTATATAATTTGTTTTACAATTTAAAAAGGTTTTAATTGGAAATATTTCACCAGAAACATAAGATGAAAAATTAATTGTTTTCTTTTCAGCTGTTATACAAGAGCTACAGGTACCCCCCACCCCTCCTCCTCCACATCTGTGGTAACCCTCAGGTTTGGGCGGAAGCCAGGTCGATTTAACAGTACCTTGCTTTTCTTTTCTAAAAAAACTTGGTGCTAACTTCTCTTTTAAGTTCCGTGCCCTTCTAAACACCACTGTGTTATCAAAATCAATCTCTTTATTCAGAATTTCATCCGACTTCAAAAGATACATATTCTTGTTTATAATCTTTTTAATTTCCATAGCCTTTGTATTAAATTGTGTTACAAAAACAGTTTTTCTATCTTTATTACATTTAATTTTTCTAAGGTTTTTATTTTTAGTTTCTTGTGTTCCTACGTCCAATCCCAACAGTGTATCCCTTTCTAGTCCCTCTACTTCCTTTAGGGATTCTTGCAGTAGAAGGGGAGGGTAGCCCTGCTCAAGGAAAGACTGACGGATCCTATCACTTTGTTTTTCAAAAGCTTCATTGGTAGAGCAATTCCGCTTTATCCGCATGAACAGGTTAGATGAATTCCTTACTATATATATATGTGTATTATTTATTTATTTATTTATTTTATTATTATATGATTTCTGTGTGTTTTTGTGTATATTAATTAATTATTTATCAATTTGGATATACCTATTGTTATTATGATTTTTTTGAGCGTTATTATGTTATATGTGTGTATGTCCCTTTAAGGATTGCGAGTCATATTATATTATATGTGATCAATTGCTGGTATTAAGGAATGGAATAAACAAAGAAATGAGGCTTACAAAAATTATAAAAATCAAAGTGAGGCATGATGAATCTAAAATTGGGCATATGAATTACGATTGTTGTACTGGATATGTGAGCTCGTTAATGGGCTATGCAAATGAGGCTTACGTGGCAGATAAAACGAGGATACTTTATATAACGCTTCATGAGTCAAAACGAGGCTTGAGACACATAAAAACAAAATGGCCGCGGGAGCTTATAAATACAAGCAGACGAGAACGAGGCTTGACGCGCAAACCCGGAAGTGCGGGCTAAATGAATGGCGCGAACAGCGCTGCTATAAAGTAGCTCAGCGGGTTTCAGAGGGCTCAGACTGAGGAAGCCGCCGACTTCACGAGCAGGCGGAGAAACGCGTTTTTGAGCCCTATCTTTGCCGGTCCTGTGTTCATCTGCAAGTGCACTTTGAAAAAACCGTGGATTACAAATACTACCAAACTGGCTGGTCCAGTAGGTGAAGGTTTCCAACACAGCTTCTTCCGGAGTGCATCTCTGGTAATATACCAGTTGGAGAGACTGACCTTTATTATCCACCACAGAAAGATCATGCAGGACTGGTAATTATGAGATTATATCACTGCCTATAGTAAGCCTCATATTTTCATTCCTGATTCAGTGACTTTAATACTCACAAGAAAAACGGCAATCCCAGCAAAATCAGCTTTTTTATTGCAAATATATGTTACATGTTGTCTGTCATGTCTGTCTGTTGAATTGTGCACAATTGTATTGATATATGAATTTTTATGTGGATTGATTCCACTTTATATATATTTAATAAATTGATTTATATATTTCTAAAAACTGTAAGGACATTCTAATTTTTTCTGGGCAGGATTGCGCTTCCTAAAGTGCCAGATGCTTAGGTATCTGACACTATCTTTTGATCTTCTGTACCTTAAGGGATTAACACTCCCTAATTAGGAAGCAGCAAAAATCCTGCACAGTTAAAAATCTTTGTTACATCCAAATTGGTGGATTACCCCTTATATTTGATTTTATTAGGGGAACAAGTGTTTATGAATTTGTTTTCTATAAATGAGTAAGAGAATTAGGATCTAGCCCGATTAGCGCTACTAAGTGTCCCTAGGGCCACTGAATTTTTTGGTTGTATTAATAGGAAGGGTTGGTATCATTTTTTTCTTTTATATTTACTATGTATACTCTTTGTTTCTGCTTCAGTAGTATTTTATTTGTTTATTAACTATTTCTTATGCAGTGCAGCAAATTTGGTTGCGCTTTACAATTGAAACAAAACTGGGTAATCACAGACAGTCATAGGTGGGGAGTTCTGCTCACAAGCTTACACTCTATAGGGAAATCGATATTTATACACAAGGACAGATGTTATCTATTGCATAATGTTCCACCAAATTCCAAAGGTTCTTGGTGGGCTGTATGATGTGGTCACACATCAAGTTTAGCCTGGGGTGAGCCATTCTTACTTGCTTACAGAGCAGGAGTTTACATTTTCTTTCCCTTCCTCCAACGCAGTCCGCACTGCAAAACAGGCACAGAAGCCCACAGGCTATAATAATACACACAGCCATGACTCTGGGGTTCAGAGATAACACATCCGCCTGCTTCCTCTGGGCAGCCTGTGCACCAGCCAATCAGGGTGCTGCAGGCTGCAGTTTCAAATAACACAGGGTTGCCGACTTTGAAAAAATCCTCTCCGGGAGAGGAATCTTGCATTACTCGTTTTGGGGGCGGGGCTTAACTGTGACGTCATTAAGCCCCGCCCCCATGACAAGAAATAGCCGAAATAACAGTTATCCATGGAGGGGGCGGGGCTAAAACGTCACGATTGTGCCGTTTTAGCTCCGCCCCCTCCCCTGAGACCCGCGGATTGCGGCATATAAATGCCGCGATCGGGGGGCTCAGTGGGGGTCCCCCTGATTCCGGGAGGGTTGCCCACCCTTCCGGGGGCCGGGAGGAAGGACCCGATTTTCGGGAGACTCCCGCAAATTCCGGGAGGGTCGGCAACCCTGAAATAACATTGGACAGCTGAACCATTGCTCAGCTGAACAGACAAGCTCTGCAGCATGGCTGTCAGTGCAATGCAGTAAGGACGGCAGTGGCGTGGATCGGATCGGTAATAGAGATCTGATCTGTGGTGAGTGACAGGAGACCTTTTCAAAGCAGGGAGCCTGGGGTTTCTTGTTAGTGTCTGCTCTCTGTGCCCCCCTGAAGGGGGCTAGCGCCTGGCATCAGAACTCTACATTGCCTCTAGGAGTTACGCCACTGATTCTGTGGTCGACTCCTCCTCCTAACATCATTTTTGCAAGTGTTACACCCTGGGCCAAATGTAATTGGGTGCAATTTTTTACATCTTTCATTTAATAGGTGCAAATTGCGGTAAAATTCACACTAAAGAATCGCATATTACAAATCACATGCAGACATTTTCTCATAATAAACATCAAAATTGCAAATGAAACGGTGTGAATTTTCAATTCGTGCCCTTAAAATGTCCAAAAATCACAAAAAAATATAGACCAGGTTCAGGTTGGCGAGTTTGACACAACCATGCACAGATAAGCAAGATCCATGCATGGTTCTGTCTAAAAAATAATGTGTACAAGTTAAAAAAAAAAATTAAAACGGTGTGACCCCCCCCCTTGAGCATACCCAGTGCTCATTGAAAGAAAATGGATTTGAGTGGTGCGCTATCAACAGCTGCTGGTACTGGGTTGTCAGGCCCCAAAAAAATTGGAAACAAAGAGGGGGTGTACCAGCGCTGGCTGTACAAATATGTAGACCAGACGGTTTCTGAAAAATGAATACAATTTATTCTACATAAATATAAAAACAAATAAAATAAAAACACATTGATATGTAACTAGAGAGCACAAGATGTTGTGTCCATAGAATATGGAGCTCCACAATTAGTGGCTTTACTGAATGAAATTCAGAAAAAAGAAATATTACCATCTGCTGTATCACTGGTTGTTGTACCAGGAGTGGGTGTGATGATAAGTCCCGATACAAAGTTCCCTCTTGGGGTATGGAAAGAACTCCCTATTCGGCGTCTTCTCCTTTAAAGATGGACTTTTGTTAGGAATTAAGTAGAAATCCCATATATTTGTAATCCAATAGGTCAGGAGGTCATGGACGTCATTTGGAGTAAGGGCATCACTTTGTAGCAGGTGGATATTTTTCATTCAAGGTAGCTCAACGCGTTTCCCCGGATGTTTGCTGTCCGGCTTCCTCAGGAGCACTTGCTATTTGGGGGACACCAATATTTACCTTGCTTACGTCACTGTATAGGAGAGTTTATGAGGGTTATTTGGGTGGTTCTGGAATATGATAAGCTTGTCTGAAGTGGGGAGTTTTCTGGGAACACTTGAAGGTTTGGAGGCTAGAGGAGAGTCTTATTGTACATGGGAGGGCAACAAATGAATTCTAGGCATGTGTGCTGCATAGTTCTGAAAGGCCTGCAATCACTGACTGACCTGACATCTTCAAGCCTGCCTTTTAAGCATTTCATCTAATACCCCTTTCACACCAGCCACCTGGCAATTACCCAGCATTTTTAAGTGCCGGGTAAATTTGGCGGATGCAGCCGGACCCCATTCACACTACCAGCAAATTACCGGGTTAAAGCTTTCAACCCGGTAATTTGCCGCAAAACACGGGTTTTTTGGTGGTGCGAAAGGGTCAACACGGGTCTTAAATCCCGGCACTCCAACCAGGGTCAACAGCAGGGTCGGAGTGCCGGGATTTAAGACCCGTGTTGACCCTTTCACACCACCAAAAAACACGGGGTTTCCCGGCAAATTACCGGTTTGAAAAGCTTTAACCCGGTAATTTGTTTTTTGGTGTGAATGGGGTATAAAGCATGAAGTTCACACCACAGTTTAAACTTGTCCCCTTATATTGTATAATCACATCCCTAATTCTGCTCGCATTGGCCCTTATTCACATTGGCGCGTACGCATGCGAATTCGCACGTTTCACCCTGCAACCCCCATTGCGCATGTGCAGCAAGCGCACTGCGCATGTGCAATGTCATTAAAACATACTCGCAAGCAAACTTTCGTGGAGATTTCTCCGTGCGAACGAGTGCATCGGTAGTAGGCGTGCAGTGGGCGTTAGCATGGGCGCGACCATTATAATGAGCAAAAGTGGGCGTACACATGGGCGTTCACTATGAGTGGTGGGAGTGCTTTCGCATGAGTGCAAGAGGGATTGTTCCCCTCCAACGCAAAACTTTTCGCCAGCTCAAAGCAGGTTTTTCGTTTCGCACACCTTGCTCCTTGTAATGTGCTCATTCGTACGGAGCAAACACATGCACGAAATGGCTAAATCAATGGGTAAATCAATGGCACCTGCACACTATTGACACCAATAGATTTCATGAGACAATTACCTCAGCACAACTTCTGATTGCATACCACCAGCAATCAAGTGTTAGCAGATACAAACTTCTTCTGTTGCTAAAGTTATTTTGACCAAACCAATGCGCTAAAACCAAACAAATCCCACCCTTATAAATTTGCCTTATGTAACATACCACCACTATTGTCATTTCTACTCTGCTATATTTAGCATGTTGCCCCTGTCAACATTAGTCGACATGTTTGCTAACATTTGGGGAGTAGAGCATGTTCGTTAGCAGCTTGAGGTGAGTGTGCGTGCGCAAATGTGTGGGTGCGTGCGACCAGTTACACGTACGCACAGTGATAGACCACCCCCCTTCTTTGTATGGTTGCGTGCGAATGATTTCGCAAGCACTGTAGGCGTGCCTTCGCCCGATGCGTGCGTGTGTTTTTTTCCGTAAGAGTGCTTGCGAATGTGCATGCGAGCGCATGAACCTGAATGAGGGCCACTGTTAGAAATTATACTCTACTTTTATGAAATTTTGTATTACTGGATTCACCTTTGTGTTGCCCACTGCTTTTGTACTCATGATTTAGAAATCTGTTGTCTCTCTTTTGCTCAATACGTCATGTGCAACATATTAATATAGAACTGTAATGTCTTTATGTTTAAATGGTGTTATATTTGTAAAGGCCTTATACTGATACATCTGCCTTCTGTCTGTCCTTACTGCCACATGAAGGACTCCACCTTTTTTGTTCCTTTTATTTTCTCTGTAGTTTTCCACTGCATGCTATACTTCTGTGAATTATTCATCCTATCCACTGTTGTGTATTATTGTTATTAACAGTTATTTACACATATTCCACAGCTCTTTACAGAGAATATTTAAACATTCACATCACACCCTGCCCCATTGGAGCTTACAATCTACGTTCCCTACCACATGCACACACACACACACACACACACACACACACACACACACACATTCATTCTAAGGTAATTTTTGTTGGGAGCCAATTAACCTATCAGTATATTTTTGGATTGTGGGAGGAAACCGGAGTACTTGGAGGAAACGCAGTTTCATCAGTTCCAAGAATGGCCTATTCTGCCCAGTGTAATCTTATGCAATGTGCTTAAAATGGCTGCCTCGCCTGGATCCTTCCTGGGTAGGATGGACACATTTTACCACTGATTTCCTAAAATGGCTACTTCACCTTTTTATTTTATGGCAATCTAAAAATATTTTGTCTGTATATATTCATGCTATCTGTTAAGTGCCTTGAGTCCTACTGGAAAAAGAGAACTTTATAACATTATTATTATTACCTGTATGATGATCATTACCAAAAGTCTGGCAAATTGCCTTGCAGCCTTTATACAATATATTTCACATAAATATTTGGTTAGACATAGTTTTTTCTCATACACAACAGTTATTCTGCCTATGCTTTTGCTTTCATCTATGCAAAGTAAAGAATTGTCATGGTTTCAATTCACAGTTTGCATGCGGAACTGGAGGAAATAGCCTCTGGCAGACATGCCTGAAACATCTTATTTCTATATACCTCTTGGAAATATAAAAAGACACTTAACATTACATATATTGTACATGTTTTTTTATTAGCAAACTTTGGTAGAAAATGTGGTAAACATTTGAAACAATGTTTTTTTCTTGTATAGAACACTAAACCAGTATTTCCCAACCTTGTTTTTTAAGGCATACTAATACCCCTTTTATACCCAATTCTGGGTATACCCATATCCAAGCCAGATCGGATCCGGGATTTGCACCGGATCCGATCCGCAGTGTAAACGGAGGCGGCGCTTGGAGATGACATCATCTCCAAGCGTGGGGAGCAGCGATCACACTGCCGGGACCGCCGATCATCACGCTGAGGGCAAGCCGAGCACCAAGATAAGCTGTTGGGCAGCCCCCGTGCACCCCCCAGCCCCTGTCCACAAGGTGAACGGATGCCGCACACAGGCAACCATTCACCTCCTCCCTGCCTCCTCTGCTGTCTGCAAAGTACAGCAGACAGCAGTGGAGGCTGCGTGCCCCCCCGCCTAACCTGTGAATGCTGCGGTCTGGATGTTAAGCTTCCCCCATTGATGTAAACGGGAGCTGGGTCAGATGACCCGACTTACCCATTTACACTGCATTCTACCCATGTCCTGCCTGTGTTCTACCCTGGTCCGAAGCTTTACACCGCTGTTGACCCGGGTCTACAAGGGAAAAACAAGGGTTTTGTGGCGGTGTAAAAGGGGTATAACAATCCAGGTTTTGAGGATATCCATGACTGACCACCGATCCTTAAATAAAATAACATATGCTAATTTAGTCACTTATTCTTAAGCATGGTGAACCTCAAAATCTGGACTGTTAGTCTGCCTCGAGGACCCAGGTTGGAAAACACTACAATAAACTAAACTGTAACTTAAATCTTGTACTAATTCTAATCTTTAGCCATGCCAAGCCATTGTCCAGTAGTCCGAGTCTAAAAAAGTCATCATAAAACATTACAGTGGGTAGTTAAAAGGTTGATGATAACAATAGTGATATCAACACTACAATGTCTCAACAGTTATGATGTTGACATTGTTAAAATGTTGACAGGCAACATTTCCTTATTCTCCAAATGTTGACAGATGAAATGTCGACATTAGGGTTAGGCTTTGGGTGGCAGGGTTAGATTACAAGCACACTCACGGAATTACCAGAGGTGTAATTAGTGCATTACATGGGACCTGCGGCAATGATAGGACCCACCACTCACAGCATTGCCAGCAGTACTGTCATTATGTCACTCTACAATGTGTTGGTTAGACTGCATCTAGAATACGGAGTACAATTCTGGGCCCCGCACTATAAAATGGACATCCTAGAACTGAAAAAAAAGTTTGAAGAAGAGCAACAATGCTAATAAATGGGTTGGGAATTTAAAATATGAAGATAGATTGAACAAACTGGGATTATTTACGTTAGAAAAGAGACATTTAAGGGGAGACATTCTAAACATGTACAAATATATCAGTGGCCAATATAAGGAACTGTCAGGCACTCTTTTCTCCTTGAGGAAGGACTCTAGGACACGTGGGCATGAGTTTAGATTGCCCCCAGCTGACTGGCCACTCCCTCCTCCTCCCTGCTGAGCATACACACAGCCGCTGCCCACCAATGTTTTTTAAGGCAGTAATATATACAATCCCTATACAAAATGTATATATTACTGGCACCACTGCCCACAAACGTAATGTATAAGCCAGTAATGTATACATTGCTGGCACATGCCAGCAATGTATATGTAACTGGCACCACTGCCAACCAACATTGTGTATTAGCCAGTAATATATACATTGCTGGCACATGCCAGTAATGTATATATAACTGGCACCACTGTCCTTCAACGTAATGTATACATTGCTGGCAGATGCCCACCAATGTATATTTTGTAATGGTGGTAATGTATACATTGCTGTTGCAGGCCAGCAATGTATACGGTAACGCCACCACTGTTCACCAATGTATAATATGTTATGGCGGTAACTTATATGTATATATGTTACCGCCTCCGCTGCCCTCCAATGTATATTTTGTTAAGGCTGTAATGTATGCATTGCTAGCGCAGGCCAGCAATATATACGTCACCACCGCCACTGCCCTCCAATGTACATATAAAAACCAGTAATGTATATATATTGCTGGCACAGTCCAGCAAGGTATATACATTACCGGCTTATTCCTATTATACATTGGTGGCCAGTGGTGCAAGTAACGTATACATTTCTTGCCTGTGCAATGAAGGGGAAAATCATTTGATGGTGAATGGTTTTTACCTATGTGCACGGCAGCAAATGAAAGCGCAGCCGTGCAGGAGGTGTGGGATTTCACCCTGGAGGTGAGGCATGGGGTGGCATTTACCTGATCACTGGGCTCTAAACATATGCAGCCCAATGATCATCTGAATCAGGCCCCAAGAACAGAAATGCACTGAATAAAATTATCCCTGCTCCACCCTTGGAATTCAAACACCGCCCATTATGTAAATAGCCTTATAATGAAAGATTTTCAGCAAAGTCTTTTGCCTCCTGAAAATCTTTTGCTCTTAGGGGAAAATAGCTCAATGTGTACGCACTATTTTGGTGAAAGATAAATCTCTCAGAGATTTTGGCAGTCTTTTGAAATAGTGTGTATGGGCCTTAAGGCCCATACACACTTGAAGATTTTCATTTCAAAAGACTTTGCCAAAATCTGTGATAGATATATCTTTCACCAAAGTAGTGCGTACACACTGAGCTATTTTCCCCAAAGAGCGAGAGATTTTCAGGAGGCGAAAGACTTTGCTGAAAATCTTTCATTATAAATGGGCTGGGTTTGAATTCCAAGGGTTCCATACAGATGGAGCCGGCCTCTTTCTTGCAGGGGCTATTCTATCGCTAGCCCCCGCCAGCGGCTGGCTCTTGCGCGCGCAACGTGGCTACAGAGCTTTCTCCGCCACCTCCCCCGAGGCCCCTCGCCGCCCGACCCGCATCGCCGCCATCAAGGGACTGCCACCAATGTATATCTATTTAAATGCAAACTGCCCACCAATGTATTTATTTTATTTAATGGCATTCGAGGACTAGATGGGGGCGCAACTCCCCCCCCCCCCTCCGATCCCCCGGAGCGACTCGGTGGCCGATGCCACATCACCCGCCACCCCCGTGGAGGGATGCGGTCCTCACCACATCACCCGCATGCCTCTCCACCCCCCCCCCCCAGTGGAGCCATGCAGCGACGACCCCATCACCCGCCAGCCCCTTCCCTCCCTTGGAGCGATGCGGCCGCGGCTGCATAATTCCCCCATGGAGCAATGCGACAGCCACATCACCCCCCCCCCCCCCCCAGTGGAGCGGGTATATTTTATATATATATATTTTTTTTTTTTATATATATACATATAAATATAATATATAAATATTTTATTTATATATATATATATATTTTATATACATATATATAATATATATATTTTATTTATATATATATTTTATATATATATATATATAATATATATATTTTATATATATATATTTAATATATATAAATATATATATATATATTGCTGATGCATTTAAATTAATATATTGGTGGCAGTGGGCAGAAAATTAAACACATTGGGGGGCGGGGCCATCAGGGTGCACTATGTTGCCGGGGAGCAGTGCTCCAGCAGCCGGACGGATAGAAGATGACAGGAGCGGCGCGCTGTGGACCAGCTTCGTGAGTATGACAGGAGTGGGGGCGGGGGGAGGCAGCGGGGCGGTCCACCGGGCAGAAAGTGGTTAAGCTTTCAGCCCGGCAGGCGTACACACATGGCGATGATGGATGAAAAACCATCCATCATCGCCACATCTGCTGGTAAAACCAGCAGATGAACCACTTTACTAGCGATGATGCGGGAGCGCCCATCATCGCTAGTCGGCAATCTCTGGGGTATACACACTGGGCGATTTTCAGCCGAAAATCGCTCAAAACGGCTGTTTTGACCAATTTTCAGCTGAAAATCGTCAAGTGTGTATGGGCCTTTAAAGACAGCGGGACTATCCTACATAAATCTGGAAAGTTGGAAACGCCCTCTGAATCGCTTGCTTAAATGTATTAATAATAATCTTTTTAACCTCATATATCGGAATTTCTATTCTCTGTAAAGCGCTGCGGAATATGTGCGCGCTATATAAGAAATAAGAAATAAATAAATAAGTCAATAAGTAAAATACATTTCTCAGTTTTTAGAAATGTTCAATTTGTTATTCTTATCGAGTTCTGTCATTTCCTTACAGTATTTGGGATGCATTGAGGTTTTGCGGTCCATGAGATCTCTAGATTTCAACACAAGAACGCAAATAACAAGGTAATATAACTCTTATTTATCTCCCATGATATAAGCTAATATTTGTTGATAGCTGCCTAAAAGTACAAAAGGGGATTTTTGTAAGAACTTACCGTTCGAACCCCTTTCTCTGAGTCCATCCTGGTGACACAGCTCGACATTGGGATGTAGGAGGGTCCGCAGTAGCCAAGGCACCTGTGCTGAAAGTCTTTGGGAGCAGGCTCCTCCCTTCTGCATCCCATGATGCTTCAGTTCAACTTCTAAAGTACACTAGGATACATAACTCAGTACAATGCTCGAACATCTTATATGCACAATCATATAACCATAACATGTCACACATGAATGGTATAACTTACTGAGCGTAAGGGAGGGATCACTGTATCACCAGGATGGACTCAGAGAAAGGGGTTCGAACGATAAGTTCTTACAGAAATCCCCTTTTCTCTTTTGTCCATCCTGGGGACGCAGCTCGACATTGGGATGTTTACCAGCCGGTTCTTTGGGAGGGTACGCTCAGACTGACAGTTCTCATCACTGCCTGCCCAAATGAAGTGTTTTCCGATGCAAACTCATGAAATCTGTAAAATTTGGTAAAGGTGTGAACAGAGGACCAAGTGGCAGCCCTACACAACTGCTCCGCTGTAGCCCTGTGACGCACAGCTCACGAGGAAGCAACTGACCTGGTAGTATGGGCATTGATCCGTGAAGGAACAGGTCTACATACCTTAGTGTAAATGAAGGCAATCACTGACCTTAACCATCTAGCAATTGTCTGCTTAGAAGCAGGCCACCCTATTTTATGCACATCATACAGTAACAGGAGCAAATCAGATTTGCGAATGTCCTTTACCCTTTCCACGTAAATTCGCAAGGCACGAACAATGTCCAATTTCTTAAATTTGTCCTATTTCTTGCCCCCTCAGGCATGGAAAACACCGTAAGCACAATTTCCTGGTTTAAGTGAAAGGAAGATAGTACCTTAGGTAGAAACTAATGCAGGGTACACACCAGAACGACAAGGGCCCAATCTCATCAATCTAGATCCAATCCCGACCGTTTGGATGTAGATTGTAGGTAAATTGGGCCCTTTATTGCCTGTTCTGGTCTGATCCCGATCCAATGCGCGGCCCTGCGGGTCTGTTGGTCCTTATTCAGATCCTACCTGCAGCAGGTAGGATCTGAAAACGAAAATACACCCGGGTGCGGGTCGCCATCGGATCGGAAACCCGCTCACGGTGCACATCGTGAGCGGGTAGTGCGCTCCACATGATTGTGAGCGGGTCGCCCTGGTGTGTACCGGGCATTAGGCACTGTTCGAAGCACAGCCCTATCATCATGAAAAATTAAAAATTAAGACTTGCAGGACAAGGCTCCCAACTCTGACACACGCCTAGCCAACAAAAAAGCCAGTTTCCACAAAACATATTTAAGATCAGCCGATCTTAAAGGTTCAAAAGGAGGATTCTGTAATACAGACAGAACCAAAGACAAATCCCAAGGTGCCATAGGCTGCCTATATGGAGGTTTAAGTCTGATCATGCCCTGTAAAAAGGTCTGGACCTCAGGTAACAGAGCTACCCTCTTCTGAAAGAAAATAGACAATGCAGATAGCTGCACCTTTAAGGACTGTAAACCAAGTCCGGCTGAGAAACCATCTTGCAGGAATTCCAAAAGTCTAGAAACCTTGAACCTAGAAGTTTGAACTCTCTGACATTCACACCACCTGATGTAGATTTTCCAAACCCGATGGTAATTTGCTGCTGACACAGGCTTACGAGCCCTAAGCATGGTCTGGATCACTGCATTAGAAAACCCCTTCTTTTTTAATAGGGAGGTTTCATAAGCCACGCCATCAAATTGAGACGAGCTAGGTCCGGGTGTAGAAACAGTCTGTGCTTTAGCAAATCCTGCCGAAGAGGAAGACGCCAAGATTTCGTAGACAATCTCCTTATGTCGGAGTACCACGACCTCCTGGGATAGTCCGGTGCAATCAGAATAGCCTGCACCTTCTGAGACTTCACTCTCTTCAGTACCCACGGAATCATTGGAAACGGGGGGAACACATATACCAGGCTGAAATGCCATGGAACTGTCATGGTATCCACTACCCAAGCTGTCGGGTCCCTTGTCCGAGAACAGAACCTCGGCACCTGACAGTTGTTCCTGGACGCCATTAGGTCCACCTCTGGAAGCCCCCAGCGATCCACAATCTCCTGGAAAACCTCCTAATGAATTGCCCATTCTCACTCCAGCAGATCCACCCTGCTGAGGAAATCCGCTTCCACATTCTGGATCCCCGGAATGAACACAACCAATAGAGCAGGAATATTGATCTCTGCCCAGCTGAAAATCTGTGAGACTTCCTGCAATGCCATTTTTCTGCGAGTCCTGCCCTGATGATTCAGATAGCCACAGTCGTGGCATTGTCTGACTGCACACGTAGAGGCGACCCCTTCAGAAGATCCTCCGCCTGCAGAAGGGTATTCCAAACTGCCCGAAGCTCCAATATATTGATCGGCAGCCTGGATTCCTTCCTGGACCAGAGACCCTGCAATCGTAGGTGAAGGGCTACCACCCCCCAACCCCTGAGACTGGCATCAGTTGCAAAGTCTCCGTGTCTGTCCATCAGATCAGGGATTCTCTTGACTCATGAGACAGAACCAACTGTTCCTGTTTTCTGTCTTTGCGTTCCCTGACCAACATGATAGGATGTTCCACTGAAAAATCCTTGAGTGATACCTGGCAAACTGAAGTGTCTTGAAGCTTGCCACCATCTTGCCGAGTAATTTCACTCCCTGCCAAACCGTAGGAGCAGTAGCTTGTAAAATCATCAACACCAGCTGACGAATGTCCACTGCCTTGGATTCTGGCAGAAAAACTGTGAAGGTGGGTGTCCAAAATCACCCCCAGAAACTGCAGTCTCTGTGTGGGTGTCAAATGAGACTTGGGAAGGTTTAACACCCACCCTTGGTCTTGTAAAAAACTGCATTGCAATGATCAGATGTTCCTGAAGCTTTTCCGCAGACTCCGCCTTGAACAAAAGATCGTCCAAATAAGGTATAATTACTATTCCTCTCAGTCTGAGGGCCGCAGCCATGACGGCCATCACTTTTATAAAGACCCTCGGGCCGTAGCCAGAATGGAAGATCCTGGAATTGCAAATGAGTCTCCCCTATTGCAAAGCGGAGTAAGGACTGATGTTCCTTGCAGATAGGTACATGTAGGTAAGCATCCTGTATATCCACAGATGCTAGAAACTCTCCCAGTTCTATGCTTAATAGCATTGAACGCAGAGACTCCATGCGAAAATGATCCACCCATAGATGAAGATTTAAAGATTTTAAATTTAGAATAGGTCTGAAAGACCCGTCTGGTTTGGGACTAAGAAAAGGATTGAATAAAATCCCTTCTTTCCTCCTGAGGTATCGGGACCACTACCCCTTTTTCTTTGAGCGACAATGCTGCCCCCAAGAGGGCAGTCTGCATTCTGGCAGCCCATGACAAAGGTGTAGGGAGAAATCTCCTTGGGGGAACCCCCCTGAGATTTATCTGGTAACCCTTGGAAACAATTGAATAA
This sequence comes from Crinia signifera, assembly GCF_055691185.1. Classification (NCBI taxonomy): domain Eukaryota; kingdom Metazoa; phylum Chordata; class Amphibia; order Anura; family Myobatrachidae; genus Crinia; species Crinia signifera. The sequence continues at coordinate 321,124,580 of NC_139217.1, read as the reverse complement.
ACCCACGGATCCGTGGTGGGATATTTCCACCTGTCCCGAAACTGCAGGAGGCGCACCCCCAATCTGAGCCCAGAACGGGGAGTCTCCACCCCGTCATGCAGAGGACTTATCCTCTCCTTTTGACACATGCTTCTTTGTAAAGGCCCCGAACCGGGATTTGGATGCCTTCCCTCTACTGGCTGGGAACCTACCTCTTCCTGACTGTCCTCTGGTGGACGCTCCACCCTGAAAGGAAGAGCGAAAGGAAGGTTTAAAATCTCTGAATTTAGATCCAAAAGTCTTAGGTGTAATGGGAAGAAATGTACTCTTCCCTCTCATAGCCTGTTTTATAATGGCTTCTAGCTCTGTCCCAAAAAGCAACTCAGTTTCAAGCGACTTCTTGGACTCGCTGTCTGCCTCCCAGGCTTTTAGCCAAAGTGTTGGGGGGGGGGGGGGGGGTTTAACACAATTGCGCTGCTGAGTAATAAGTACACTCTGAGTAACGGCTTATTGATCAAAAATCACACTGGACACGGTCTATAGAGTTAATATTTTTATAGAAATGTAGAAAAGAAAAACATATAATTATACAGTACAATTTTAAAAAGCACCTAAATAATCTAAAAACATATATGACTATTGTCAAAACAGGTGTGTCTCCAAGGGTTGAATGAGCTTTCCAATAGTTTCCAAAAGTGCTCTTCTAGCTGAAAAAGACGTGGCAGAAACCTTGGACGCCATTCTTGCGCCTTCTTCACCAGCCTCACAAATGTACTCTGCTGCACATCTAACCTTTTCAGCTAAAGTAAAAGCCTCTGAATCAGGCTGGAGCTGACTGCCTAAGGCTTCTGCCCACATGTGGGGCACAAATCCCCTTGATCCATCTGTTCACATGTTAATTTAACCCTACAAAACTTGCACTTAAGTAACATGGCGCAAGCTCCCTCCTCCAAGGCAGCAGCATTACACCCTTCAGTCATATCTAATACACAGTGCACAATGTCAGGCAAAGCACACAATCATGTAACAGTGTACTTATATGTCTGCTTTTTGCTACCAGTGACCTCAGCGCTTTCCAGGAGAAGCTGCACTCTCTGTACACTGAAGAAAAAAAACCTTGTTTCAGCTCCGCAGCATGGAGAGAAATGGCGCCAGTACACAGAGCAGGAAGAGACCAAGTCTCTGCTTCAGCGGGGAAGGATAGCCTTTTTGGCGCCTGTGGCCGGAGCCTCCGGCACACGGACAATGGCGGCCGCGAGACTGAAAGGGTTAACCCCTTCAGCCCCGGCCGCCGGACAAACAAAGGGCGCTTGGCGCCAAAATTCAAACTGTACTGGCCCCTCTGTTCATGTGGGGGCGCCGCAGCCCCGGTTCCCCACCGGTGACTACGGGCACCCGATGTGCACCCCCTCCCTGGTATAGGCGACCGGCGCTGGGAGTATGGATTTCCCGGCATGCGGCACCCGCCAGGGGGATCCGGGAAGCATACACCCCGCAGCTGCCGGGTCAGCTCCGGCGGCTGCGCTGAAATGCCGCTGTTAACCCCTGGTGCGCCGGGCGCAGGGAACGGTGACTGCACCGCTCTGCCCCGGGCCCCAGGGGGAGGGAGATATGGGCTTGGGAGCGCTGCAGCCCGGATCAGCTCCGGAGGCTGCAGCGAGGCACCAGAGGTAACCCCTGGCATGCCGGGGGCGGCGTGCGGTGACTGCACCACGCTGCCCCGGGTGCAAGGGGAAGGAGGGGGGCCACCAATGGGGTATGGGTGCGCCGCAGCCTAGTCAGAGGCTGCGGCGGGCGGCATCAAAGTTTAACCCCTAGCGCGCTGGGGCTAGGCAGGAGCGGCTGTGCCGCAGAAGCCTCAGGAGCTGGGGGGAGAGACTGTGCCCGCTTCCCTTACATGGAAAGGAGTCCTGCAGCCAGGGTGTCTTTCCTGAGCTGCAGGATTAAGAGAGCCCAGTGCTGAGCACTGGGCACAATGTATAAAGCACACTGATTGTAGATATATTGTAAGTTATAGGTGCAGGCACTGAGCTGGGACTACAGGTCCCATGCTGCAGTGCTGCAGAGGCATGGAGGCTGTGCAAGGGCACAGGCTTGAAACAATGTATAAAATGTACAATGTATTTAACATGTATTGTAAGGTAAAAATGCACTTACTGTCTGTGTGTTCCAGGGGATCCAGGGTCCTGTGGGAGCTGCTGGATCCCCCTCCAAACTTTAACCCAAAAACAGAATACTTTCCCAGGCAGCCTCCAGGCTTGGAGCTGCTGGGATGGTAGCAGGGAACCTGAGCTTTCCAACAAGCTGAGTGGTTCCTTGGAGCTCCCTGGGGCTCTCCGTTGGCAAGCAGGAGACCCTGGCAGGGGATCAGGGCTGCCCATCTCTGAAGCTCACATCTGGGCCAGAGCTGCTCAGCTGTTCCCCTGACCAAATCCTGGAAGTACGTTTTGGAGGGAAACTTCCCCCCTAGCCAGACTGCCCTGCACCTGGGAGGAATCTGGCCCACCAGGTAGGCTGTGGCTCAGAGGAGTAACCACTCCCCTCTGTCCATAGGAGTCAATAGTGACTGTACATGTGCCTAGTGCATGCACGTCTCATGCACTTAAGGTGATTGGTTAAAGACCACAGGGTGGGCTTACCCCCTGTGGTACTGTGTGTTGGAGTAACATAAAAGGAGGGCCTGTGAGCCCAAGTTGTTGTACTTCTGCCTGTATCTGAATGCTGTAAACATCTGTATGCTGTATACCTCTGAAAGGAGAAGAGATCTTTTCAGATCTATTGGCAATAAACCATCTTTTGCCCAAGAAGTGTGCTTCATCTGCGACCAACAGAATTAATTGCAATAATTCCGTTCTCCGGCTGTTCTGGGCATAGCATCCAGCGTCTCCGAGTCTCCGTTCTGCCAGCTACCAAACCAGAGGTCTGGTCCGTGTCCAGTGGGGGACCAGTCGACACCAGCAGCGTGTCGACGCAGGTAGTACTCAGGTGCCCGCGATTGGGCCTGAGGAGGTATCCGTGGTTCCAGACGCCACATAGGAGGAGTCTGGTGGTGGCAGCGATAACCCCGCCCACTGCGTAGTGGGTGGAGTCAGTAACAGGCGGTTACTGACGGTAACAGGGAATCCCCTATTGGCCAGGTCCCGTGAGACCAGGAACCGCTATCTGTGGACCCGAAGGGCGTAGCTAGAGCTAAGGGCAGGCGTCCGGTCACAGCGCCTTTCCCCCTTTTGCCGCTCCCACAAGTGTTTTTCCTTACCTCCATTGCCTCCCCTTCTTTATGGGACCATTTGGAGTTGTCCAGCAATGCTGGACTCCTGTAATAGACTTCACCTCCCTAGTGGGATTTCAGTCTATAAGCCCTTCCAAGATGGCGGTCACCATCGCAGAGTGTCCATCCCCCACAATCCACTTCTATGCAAGGAGCCGGTTCAGGACACCCCCAGGGCCCAGGAAACCTCTCTTGCGTAGAAGTTAAGCGCTGTGTAGAGGGAGCAGACAGCATCCTTCTGCACACAGAGAGCTGACAGGACGCGCTTCTGTCAGCCTCTGCTGCGCTCTCAGTGTGTGTAAACTTCTGTAAGAAGTAACAGGCAGAGAAAGAATAGGGTTTGTCACGGTAGTGGTGCACATCTACCGTGACAAACCCTATTCTTTCTCTGCCTGAATCCATACATATTTGTCCTGTGGTAGCACACCCCCTGGGAGTCTACAACAAATTATTGACGCTATACCCACACGGGGGGCCACCTGTTTATATAGGTATATAATATTGTCTTGTGCGTCTGACCACCCAAAATCGTACTTTGTAAGAAGTAACACACTGGAAAACCTGCTCTAACTAGTGAGTTAATAATATAATAAAAAACCTAGCTACTTCTGATAAAAATCCAAAGAAAAAAGGCGGCTGCAGCAGCAGCCGATCAGCATAGCACCCACTCCTGTGGGCACCTAAAACGAACTGAAGCATCATGGGATGCAGAAGGGAGGAGCCTGCTCCCAAAGATTTTTAGCATAGGTGCCTTGTCTCCTGCGGACCCTCCTACATCCCAATGTCGAGCTGTGTCACCAGGATGGACGAAAGAGAAAATTAGTTTAAATTATAACATGTATGTGTCAATATACTAATGCCTTGTGAAGAGATAAAGTGAGTGGAGATAGCACTAGCCAGTCAGCTCCTAACTGACATGTTGCAGGCTGTGTTTAAAAATGACAGTTAGGAGGGTTGTGGATTATTAGGTTTACAGTGTGTAGGTTGACATTCAATTGATTGTAGGTCGACACTTGAAAAAGGTCAACATGGTGTATGTTGATATTGACAAAAGCAATGACACAAGTTTTTATTGTTATTTTGGTGTCTATGTTGACCTAGTGACTGTCGACCTATCGACACTCCAAGGCTGTGGCGGCTCCAGAGGTGGGTCTGCAGGGCAGTTCAAATAGGGGAGCCACACCTACTGCCAACTGTCATCCTAAACTGACTCACTGCATTTGGTGCATCTTCCCTATTTAAACTTTGGACTGCACTGCAGCCCCACCTCTGGATCTGCCACTGCTCCAGGGCTTAGTAGATAGACCCATTAAAATGGTAAAATCATTTGACTTCGTTTTAAAGATCAATTTCCGCATGTAGACAGGATTTTCTACACAATTACTGTGCTCTGAGAAATAAGCATTTGGTCATGTACAGACATAAGTTAGATGTAATACCTCATTCCATTATAAATAAATTAAGAAATGTAAAGAAGACAGTGACAATGGTGATGGAATATCAGCAGTGGTGGTTGTTCCAAAGCATGGGTTAGCTAACAATACAGATTACTACTGAAGGCAGCACTAGCATTACCAAAAATATATCACAGATGGGCTCATTGGTTATTGATAAATATGTCCCTGGGGTATGCAGGACCCTACAGTGGACACACTGTGGGCTCCTGTATACCCCTGTGTAGTATTGATAATAACAAGAGGTTTTGTCTTACTAGCTCTTGGAATTAGATATTAAAACAGTGAAAACTGTTATACTGTATCTGGATAATAAAAAAAAGGGTGCTTGGATACTAAAATAGCAGGTAAAAAAGGAAGGATCTAGGCATTATAGCAGTGGACTCTTTTATTCAGTAAGATTATTAAGTGAAATTACAATGAAATTGTAACTGTGTACAAAAGGGCAAAAAGATGTGAATTAATACTGGTTTCTTTGCTGTGAAATAGACATGTAATTATTTTTACATCGGACTATATTAGTTTTATTGTTCTCTGGACAGTGATAACTGATTTAAATATAAATTGGGCAATAAAGTTCTGATCTAATATACAATTTTTCTTATTTTGGAACGATACTCTAGAACAGCATATATACTGTAGAATATGTTTTGGGCTATTATTTACACTATTGACCTGATGCATAGCTTGTTATTAAAACACGTGTTTAATGTGCTTTATTTACAGTTGTACAATGTTGCCACTTAAAATCTGTATGCTATTACATGATACCCTCCATCATTATGCACACCAGGACCACATCTATACTTGGTGTAACCTGAATATCTAAAAAAATGAGTACTTGCATTTCCACCCAGTTCTGCATAGCCTGTAGAAGGTACTGTACATTGAAACAACCCACACATTAACATTAACATCGACCCCTGCCTGTTCTATTCACAATAGATTAATTGTTCATAGATAAATTTATAGTAATTATATTTATTTAAATGAAATTCAATAAAAAGTTGTGTAGTGTGCTTCTGTCATGTCAGGCAAATCTTATGGACCTGGGTTAGACTCTTTGGTGGTACAGCAAGTGGCGCTTGATGCAGAAAGATAAAGCGCTTTATGAAGGACTTGACCAGGCTGGAATAGTCTATAGAACCCAGACAGAGGGCCTTATTCTGGTTGGTGCGGCCGGGTTGTACGCGTACGTTCCGGGGTTTTTCATGATCTGCGCATGTGTACAATCGCCAATGCGCAGGCGCGAACACTCCACAACGCTTACGGACGGGTCTCTCCGTGCGAAAAAACCTGTACGCGAGAGTACGGGCATTGGGGGCGGCATAGGGGCGTGTTGAGGGGAGCGGCCGAAATAATGAGGGAAAATGGGCGTAAATACGGGGGTGTGCACCAAAAATGAACGGTGCTACTACCGCACGATCGCCTAAAGCACCGTTCATTTCGGACACAAAACAGGCGGCCGCCAACCGCCACCTCAGACCACCCCTACAGATACCGCATGCCAGCGTGCGCCTGGGTTTTCTAATTTACGCTGATTACTACTCAAACACATACACCTGAATGTAATAAGCAATGCTGCAGTCTATTAAGTCCAAACCATGATTTCACTACCTGCAAGCCACACACAGCACTCAAACACATTGGAAGCTTATCTTTCTATACTTCTCGACATTTAAAGGTTTGTTTAATTTAAGGTAAGAATCTTTTTAAGACCTGCTTATATATGCTAAGGTAGGTATTTGTTAAACAGTTAGACACATTCACTACGTGCTTTCGTAGACTTTACACAGTAGCACACTCAATCTACACAAGTCGACATGTGTCAACGTGTTCACTCTAATACAAACATAGGTTTTGTATTTATGATACAATAACATAAACCACATCTAACACCTACAAAGGATGTTTCAGCAATGTTTTAAGCCCATGCCCACTATTTTGCACACAATCTTCAATTGAGTTAATAGAAAACAATAATTGAATAACAATTAGAATAATTAATTAATTGTCAGAATTGTAGTTGATAGGCAAGATTTGCAGGTCCATATATGTGAAGGGTATGCCAGCGTGCACGGACGTACGCTCACTCTCACGAGCGGTGACATAAGCTGAGTTTTCTATTGAAAACAATAGGGACCCGTCCGTGCAAGCTGGCGTACGCTCAGATAGCCGCAAGAAGTCGGTGGGAAGACGGACGAGAGACGTCTGTAAACGGTGGCGTACGCTCTGTTGTACGCCAGTTGTCGGAGTGTAAGGGCTGGTCCGTCCGTGTACGTTGGCATACGCTCAATTGTACGCCACTCCCCTTCGACGTTGTTTCTGGCCGTACGTATGTGGCTGAGTTGTGGGTGGACTTAACCCCAACGGCCGCGTACGGAGAGCGTACGTTAATAGTGAACGTACGCACGTTTGGCCGCTCCGATCAGAATAACCTCCTGAATGTGGTGAACCAGGCTAAACCTGTGGAGCAGGATAACTGGGAGCCAGGGAACTATAACAGATCCAGAGAACAGGATACACCTGGAATACATTTGGGATTAACCCAGCGAGGAGGACAATTTTGAAACTGGTGTGTTGTGTTAAACCAGTTGGCTATAGAAGCCTTTACTTGGTCAATCTTGGTCAATCTTTTACATCTTCCAGATAGAGGGAGGCATATGCAGCTTGGGCCTCCCCTATTAGCAGAGGGGCAATCCGTAGGGCCCAGGACTCTTGAGCCAAGCATGCAAGGTAGCAACTCTTTCAAAGGTTGCAAGAAAGGCCTCCACGTCGCCTGAGACCTGAATTTTCCAGAGCATTCACTGTTGCTTGCTGCAGTTTGAAGAAGTCCAACGTCTGTTGCAGGCCTCCATGGTCACCTGTTGAGGATCCTCTACACAGGACACACTTATCCCACTTCTGATACCACACTGTAGTGGGTAAGTTCCAGACGATCAATCTGTGCAGAGGTATTGCAAACAAGTAAGCTTTATTCCCGGCTGACAGGCATAGCCACAATAATAGCTCCTTACAAAGGATACCATCAACAGTTCAAATATAACAGTTCAGCTTACTTGAAGGTAGCAGTGCAACTAGGCAGAGAGTGCAGATTCCTCTAGGGCAGAGAGCTGCTAAAGGTGCAGCCTCTCCCAGAGATTCCCCTATACTAACTCATCTGGCCTGGTTTTTATATCTTAGCTGGTCTTAAGGGTACTTGTTTCCTAGCACGGTGCCCATCGCATGGCATCGTGTACCTTATTTAGTGGTGTGCGATGCTATTCTTGTACAATTAAATATTGCATAGCATCACATGCCAGCAAATGGGATGCGATGCGATTTTTAATTGTACAAGCAGCCATGCCATGAGATGTGATGGGAGCTTACAATGAGATGTAACCCCCAGTATCCACACCATCCCGAAGCGTGGCGAGCGCAGCGGTACGCATCCTCCGACCTTTTCATACCCCCAATTTCCACGGCGGCGTGGAGTTCATTTTAGTGTGGGACGCGGAATACGAACCCGAAGAGTGGCGAGCGCAGCTCGCCACACTATCTAAAATCAACTCCTTGCCGACGTGCATAGTGGGGGTATGAAAAGGTAGGAGGACGCATACCGCCACCGCTCGCCATGCTTCGGGATGGCGTGGATACTGGGGGTTACATCTCATTGTAAGCACACATCTCATGGCATGGGTGCTTGTACAATTAAAATCGAATTGCATCGCAACGTATCGCATGCAGCAATATTCCAGGGGGATGCGATGAGATTTTTAGGAGCCCATACGATGGAAATCGTGGGCGCCATTCTAGGAAACAAGTACCATCTTAAGTAAGGAAAGGGTGTGGTTCTGAGCTGCAGGTGATTAACCCTTCCCTCATCATGTGGGAAAGACCCACTCTGCCACACTAGCAAATGGTTATTTGCATGTGCAAGGCATGGAAGAAGCCCATCTTTAATAGAGTGCTAGACATGCCCCTAGTGAATGATGAGAACCAGAGTCAGCCACAAGGTCATTCTCATTCCCACTAGACCATGCCATATTTGGGTGCCAATTTTAAATGATAAAATGTTGTCTGTATACATATGTTTGCATGTAAAACACCAGCAACCATTGCTATGAGCTCGGCCACTAGAACATCAAAACCCCCGCCCATTAATTGAGAAAGCCTTGGCTTCTGAGGATACAGTCTGTGGAAGATTTTTTTTTTTTCAGTCTATCTGCAGATAGATTTCTCTGATCAATAGACCTACCAGTGGATCATAAATTCTACCGAGATTGCACATATTTGGAGGCAAGAATATTTGTACTTTAAAATCTTAACCACAATCCACATGGACTGCAAGTGCCCTGACAACCCATTTGTAAAAACCTGGAAAATAAAGCCTGCGTATGTAATCAATTTACTAATAGCTGAATTCAGCTGATTTGCCATGTTTATGAATGGCATCTTCAGCCAAATTCGGGTGTACTAATGAGTACACCATCAGTAGAATTCAGCTGTATGGCCATGAGTTCTACGGTGGTTGGCTCATTTACTAACATTCGTACTGATGAATTGGCTGGGAATTCAGCAGAAAATCGTAATCTAAAATGCAACACATTTTCCATCCATATTTTGGTGGAAAGTAAAATAAACTGAAAAAAATTATATTTTGCTGAAAACATTAAATAAACAAATAATAAAAAAATTGCGTGGGGTCCAATATAACCAGCCCTGGGATTTTTGAGCCGGTGTTGTTGCAGAAATATAAGGAACAAAATGATTAGTGCTCCCCTGTATTTCTATAGCCACCAATGGGCACTTGGTGGGTGCATGCATATCTAAGTGCATGCTCGTCAGTAAGTGGGCGGGGATTTCAGCTGCCTGCCCCCCGGGAAATGCCCATGAAACGCTGGGCGTTCCCATGGGGGACTCGCCTGGCCTGCCGCCCTGCCATTGAGTGCGTGCGCCTGGCAAACACCCTGTATCCGTACATGTGCAGAAATGCACACCATCGCCCCCCGCCCCCCGAAGGGATTAGAATACCCCCCCTTAGTTTGTTTACACTTGCAGCTCCTCCTTGGGAATGAGGGATTGAGGGGAAACTAGCATCACTGGGGCTTTACTCAGCCTATCAGGAGGGGCTCCGCACCTCATAGCCTCATATGCTTATATGATCTAGATCAGGGCTGGGCAACACCGGCCCTCCAGATGTTATTGAACTACACATCCCAGGATGCTTTGCATTAGTTTTGCTATGTGGCCATGCTGAAACTGATGCAAAGCATGCTGGGATGTGTAGTTCATCAACATCTGGAGGGCCGGTGTTGCCCAGCCCTGATCTAGATGTTTAAGTCAAAAATAGTTAAAAAGTCAATGTTTGTGATGGGTGTTAAGTAGGAAATTGGCATGTGCTGTATAAATATCTTAATATTAAAAACTGATTTAAATGTATATGGTACTGCAAATATGACTATACTGCTGTTAGTCATCTTAGTCACCATCTGCTTGAAAAGCTTCAGATGGATCTATGTGATATATCCAAGCTGTATTAGTATTCTTTATCTACACATTAAGGGCCTCTCTCTGCACAAGTTACATCTGCCCCCTGCAGTGCACATGGTTTTGTCCATCTAAGACGGATTTTGTCAGAAAGAGTGAACTAGAATAAGGCCCTAAGTTATGTAATATACTGAAGCATCCTTTTAGCAACATATACAACTTTTTTGAATCAAAAACTCTCTAATTTTGAATAGCTTAGATCAAAGCCACAAGAACTATTTCAGGGTCTCTTATTTATAGAATGCAGACTACGGGGCTTATTCAGACCTGATTGCAGGGCTGGAACTTTTTGTAGCCCTGCTATCAGTTAGCCCCCTCCCTGCCTGAAAGAAGGGCCACCCCTGTGCAAATGGCTTTGCAGCCGCACTAAGAGGGGAAAATCCAGTCACCATCGATGGCTGATAGCCGTGGGAAGATCAGGGCCACTGATGACGTCAGTGGCCCTCCCTCTCAACAGACAGGCCCATCTGTGTTATTGTGCAGAACTCCCAGAAAATGCTGGGATGCCACCCAAAAAAGCTGTCCGTGGCTGTCCGTTTGTGCGTGCGAACAGTCTTCAGGGTCCTCCTATAATCGACACGGCTACGATCAGGGCTGAATCAGGCCCTACATGTGTGGCTGGAGCAAGTTTTAATTTGCAAAAAAGCAGGAATTGATCTTTGGCAACAAAAAAGTTGACCAATGACAGGTTAAGCTCACTTATATATCTAATACAGGCAATAAGCAATTCAATGACACTGCCATCAATATCCTGGGTAATTGTAAGTGAACGAGGTTATTCAGACCTGATAGCATGGCTGCTACCTTCTGGTGTATGGGGGTCTTTTGACGTGTTTAGTTTATTAAAGCGCTAGGTATCCAAGAAGAGATAGCAGAGAGACAGTTGGAAATACAAGTGAGGAGAACAGAAGAGAGATCAAGAGAGAGGAGAGGTCAAATTAGAAAATTAGCTAATCTAAAAAATAATAGCACCTCCTTTGCCTCTCTATACCTCACATAGGGCCAGATGCACTAAGCTTCAAAAGTGATCAAATAGATAGTGATAAACAACCAGCCAATCAGCTCCTACCTGCCATATCACAGACTGTGTTTGAAAAATGTCAGGCAGGAGCTGATTGGTTGGTTGCTTACCCATCTCTTTTTTACCACTTTTGAAGCTTAGTGCATCTGGCCCCTAGAGAGAATGTATAGAGAATATGGGCGGGATGTATTAATATACATCGCCGCCCTTCGCCTGATAGCCACCGAGATGCTGCCGCATATGTACTAACATATGTGGCTAGCATCGGGTTGCGGTGACGGAGACCCCCGCAATACCTGTGATGTGGTGTGCGGGGGTCTCAGTCACATCCCGGCTGCTGCCAGTGTCCCCCTGCGTTTCCCCCTCCCCCTGCAGCCGGATGTCCTCCCGGCTGTGACACCTGCTGGGGGAGGAGGAGATCGATGGAGGACAGGAGGGAGGGGCACGCGGGCGGTGATAGGAGCCCATAGGCTTCTATAGGGTATCGCCACCCAGAGGGGCGGACGGGTAATGGTACATAGGAAAATGCGGTAAAACCCCCGTTTTACCGCATTTTCCCTTAATACATCCCGCCCTATATGAGAGAGAGAAAAGGAGAAGACCAAGAACAGAGCCTTGGCGGACACCTACATTCAGTAGAAGCCCAGGGGAAGTGGAGTCATGACACGAGACTGAGAAGGAGCGGTCTGAGAGGTAGTAAGATAGCCACGAGATACTGTAGCAGTATCATGCAGACCAAGGGAGTGAAGGGGTACACTAGATCGTAGGGATTTGCTAAATTGACATACGGATGCCAGCGTAAGTATTTTTCTGCTAGTGCATACTACAGAAATGCATATTTTATGCACATAAACATCATAAGCTCCTTGTACACTGTCAACATTGAACATTGTGCAATCTCAAATCTATAGCTTGAACATCTGCACTACACTGGGCTCTGGCCCAATGTGCTGGTAAATCTGGTGCTTATTTCTGTGTGCTATAGCTGCAATTTCACTGAAGCTTTTTGCACGGCCCTGCTGTCAGTACAGGAATGTCTGTTACCATGGAGAATTATAGGCTTACTAAACAGCTAAAGTGATTTACCAAGTGGAAGACAAAGTTTAATAAAGGAAAACGGAGCCACCAATGTATCATGAATATTCTATTTTCATATGCTGATGAAATTTAATTTTGATATATCATGGCAATGATGTGGAGCAAACTGTTTTGTTTTCACAGCCAACAATCTAATGTGTAAATTTACTAAGATGGGAGTTCTATTGAAGATGGAATGTTGCCCAAAGCAACCAATCAGATTGTACTTCTTATTTGTTTAGCACCTTCTAGAAGATAATAGATAGTCTCTGATTGGTTGCTATGGGCAACACCCCATCTTCAATAGAACTCCCAATTCAATACATTTACTCCCAAATACCTGTGAAACTTTAAGCCAACGGTTTCATTATATAAAACATGTAAATGCTATGTGTTATTTTTATCAGGGTAAAGTATCAGAAACCAAATTTTCTGTCCTTTGTACTTTTCTAATCTTTGTGTAGGTATACTATTCATATGCTCATAGTTTAACATAGGATCACTGAATTAAGGAAATAAAGCCATATCAGTGAGGTGTGTAATGTCGATAGCTAGGGAGGCACTGGCTAGTACCAGAGCCAGATTTACACATACATATATCATTTTGGTGAAGTCCACAATTGAAGTTGTGGTTAGAAATATGAAAATTAAACTGCAGGTTTTCTTTTAAGGACAACTAAGGTCACATATTTAACTTGGGAGCACACAAGAGAGCATATTTTTTCCACATGAGAGCCAGAGTTGTAACAACAAGTTGGCCAGTATGGCACTCGCCAGTGATGCTAATCAAGGGGGGGGGCGGGGGGTGTTAGGGGCGAGGGGGCCCAGCCTGTCAATCCATTCCCTATGGGGCCTGTCTGACACCCAGGTGTGCTTCTCTCATCTATTACTTTATACAAATTCTACTGCTGCAACTTACTACATTTTTTAGAATCCATCTACTTTGTGTTTTGCATGTTGTGACAAATTGAGAAAAATAGCCAAGATGTGGGGGCGTGGCTTGACCGAGGAGGTGTTAGGACGCAGAGTGGGTGAGCTCCGTTAAACTCTGTATTCCCATCCTGCCTGGGGGAGCTTAGGCACCTCAGACCCACTCACTTCCACCCCTAAAGCTCTGCTGTACCTGGCGCACCGATCAAAGTGTGTATCGACAGCCTGTTGTGGACGCTGTGAATCTCCCGGCCTGACACGCTTTGGGCTCCCTCCTGCGTGCGGCGGGCGCCATCTTGGAGACTCCTTCCATCAACGCATATCTCTGGTCCCTGCCCTGCTGTGCCTGCTGATAGCCTGCTTTTCTGGTCTCCATTGAGCGGCCATCTGTAACCGCTGCCCTTGTTGGTTATCCGAGGGTCACTACCTGAGTGAGTACTTTCGGGAGAGCAGTGCTTGGCTTGCCCTGTGTTGCATCCTTGGGTTATATAGGCACCCGGTCAAAATTTTAGAACCCTTGGGGGGGGATACACGGCTCTCACCACCTGCGTTCATCTACCCCCTAAACTATGCAAGGGTAGCCGAGACTGCTGCAGTCTGCTTATCCTGCGAATCTGGTGGTGTGCTAGCCACCACCAATCTATTGGAACTATTGCCCCTGGTATATAATTCAACATGGCGGCCTCAACTAAACTCCTGCTACAAGCTATTTATGCCTCTACCGACAGACTCCTGGCTAAGCTCGCTGATGTGCAGGAGGAGACCCTCTCTATCTCCTGTACCCTCGCTGAAGAACATACACTTCACTACTGTGGTCCCACAGTCAGCACTGAAATGGCACTGTATTGTCCCATGAATGAGCTTTTCTGCCCTGGAGATATCTCCTATCTCGACTCAGTAAATTCTCTAAACTCCTTTTATTGTGATATATACACTGCTGCTGATGGAGAAGATGACCCTCATGGTAGTGGGCCTATAGCCCATATAGATCCTGCAATTCTTCGCTCTTGGGAGGAGTGTTCCGTGACGCCTTCCCACACGCAACACTCAGATGCTGCTCTGCCTGCTCCAACTTGGCACTGCTGCTCTGTTTATTGCGGCCGCTATACTGGCAAAAAGGACCCAGCGTACACGGACCCTGCTTCTTTGCTGATCTCCCCTGTATCTCCTGGCATGATCTCCGGGCCTGTGCATCCTGTTTCTCCTGGTGCTACAAGTTGTCCTCCTGACCTTTTTATACACAGAGTCCTGTCTACACGAATGAAAGGCTATGACATCTGGCCGGACTGACATACTGTGCTGTATTTCTAAAATATAGGACCTGCCATATATTTATCTACGTATATGCAGTCTGATCTTGTTTTTCCTTTTTGTTCTTTCTTTTCTATTTCAGTTATCTGCTCCCATCCTCTGTTTTATTAAACTGTGTACTATATGTCTGTGACCATATAACAGTAGGGTTTGCACAATTGGCTGAGGGGGGAGAGTCGCTTACTGCAGATATGGATAATTTCTGTGTTTTTTTTTATTTTTCTCTTCACAACGTCCTATTACTGTACATCCTGTTTCTAGAAACGACTCCTTTTGTCACTGCATCTTTTATGCTACCTCACGCTGAAAATCAGTTCTCCTTTTGATATCCTTTAATTTGATGGGATAGTTTGGGTGGGTTAAACTAGTTAGGGGGATAACGGGATAGATGGGGGGTTCGGGTAGGAGGGATAGGTTAGGTTTTTTCCTCTGGCCAGAGCAGCTACTTTCTCATGCGATACGGCCTCACTATCATGCCTTCCTACACTTTTACTTTTTTTTTCTCATTCGTATACTCGGATGGCACCTCCGAGCGGATGATTAAATATGTTTCTATCCTTATTATGGAAGGGGTGATGTCCATTAATATTATCCCACTACAATGAGCATGAATATGTACGTATATCCATCTATATGTTTGCATACATCCTAGTCTGGTTAATGCTTTTCTTCTGTAAGCACCTACTGCCATGCTACTGTTTGTACAACTACTATGTTTTGTTTGTTTTCTTTTGAAAACTTAATAAAAATTACCCAATTTAAAAAAAAAAATAGCCAAGATGTTTGTGGGCACATGTATATCCTACAAGTCATTATAACTTGCCTCTTCCCCTTCCTTCTTCTCCAATTCCCATTTCCTCCTGATTCCTGCCACTGATTCTTCATTCTCATCCTCCTCAGTTTCCCCTAGATTTTAAGTATTTATGCCCTATACAACACGTATGGCCAAGTTAGAAGCAAAAATTATTATATGGGTGATAGGCGGGAGGATGAGTGGGTTGGCATCAAGCCCTGCACTTAGCCCTGACCCCTAGTTTAGAGGTCTACTTCCTGTAAACTGAAATAGACAAATGCACCATATCGGGTGGAATGGTGGTTGGGGGATATGTGACAAAATGGTGCTTGCTGCGTGGTGCTAGAACAATTGTACTTGGACTGTTATAATGGGGTTGATTTGGAGGTAGATGCAGTTGCAGTAGCCGCTGCAACTTTTGCCATTCATTTATAAGACAACTGAAATACAACTATGTTTAATTTGCTGTATACGTTTAATACAGTGATGTAACTATAGAGGGTGCAGGGGATGCAACTGCTATGGGGCCCTACACCCTTTTGAAAGTTTTCCCTTTTTCCAGACTGCGGACCACCAGCGTGGTGCAACGCTGAATAGGAGTTCGGCCGTGATTCCACTTTCTCCCTTCCTGGAGGAGGCAGGAGGCAGGGGCCTGTTAGGGCAGGCTGCGTACACTGTCAGACTAGAGGGCACTGCAGGCAGGTGTCTTTGTCCATTTGCCGGGCTCTTGCTGAGATACCAGCGGGCGCCCGGCAACTCCTTCACATGAGGAGCGATTTTACACCCGACAGCTTTGAACAGGGTTTCTCCGCAGAACGAGCCCGACATCACAAGCTGTCGGGCTCGTTCTGCCGGGAAAAGCCGGAAATAGGCGAGCTCCCGGGCCGGAGCTCGACTATTTCAGTCCTCAACTCGCGGCCACGCCCCCTTCTCGACGCTCGGCAGCCGGGACATTGAATCCCGACCGCCGAGCTCCAGTCGAGCAAAGCGAGAACAGGACAGGGGCACGGCCCCTGACATTGAAAACCCCCCAAAAAACCTTAACCTGTATGATGCACAGTGACATACCACAAATTGTATGATATACTGTATATTGAATATACATCTGGTATTAATAGATTGAAAAAATGGAAGGTTCTTCATTTGCACTCTCTCCCTCTCTCTCATTCTCTCCCACTCTCTCTCTCTCTCTCTTTCCTACTATGTATATATTTTTGCTGTATGGGACAAATACAAAGTGAACCAAATGCCAAATAGTCACAGATGCTAAGAAAGAACTCTATTTCATAAATGCTGCCAACAATTCCAGTCTCAGCATCAACAGCATAATAATAATAACATGATACATCTAATATTTTATTTGCAGGGACACAACTTTTACTGAAATGTTAGTCTCTGCCCAATTGATGAGTAATATGGGACTATCAAGTTACTGAGATCAGCAGCCTTACGTTTAACCTTTAACATCTGGTTGCAAAATGAAGGATGTCTGGCTTTGATTGCTTCCACTGTCTGGAAATAAATCAGAAACAACAGCTATGCTGAAAGGCATATGCCATAATTAAGCAAATGCAAATAGGATCATTTAACCAAGCTAAAGCAGTCTGGTAAGCATGTTCAATCTAAAGGGCTAAGAACACTAAACAATAAAAGGGTGCTACTTAAACCACATAAAGGATACTCCATGCATTCAGCCACTGGGGCTTATTGTGAGTCAGACAGATCTCGGTGTAAAGATACCAATAGCGAGTGGTACCATTCAGCAGATATGCATTTACACATTTGTGTGTGTCTCCCCATCTGCTCCCCATCGACCTTTTGACTGTCGACCTAGACATTGTCGAACTAGCGACCTGTCGAACTAATGACCTATAACCATGTCGACCTTTGCCCATGCCGACATACACCCATGTCAACCTTTTCCCATGTCGACCGAATGGTGTCAACATAATGACTGTCGACCATCATGCTGTAGACCAAATGATCCCAACCCGAATATGACTAAGGCCCGACATACACTTACATTACATCGGCAAGATGTGTTGTTTCCAGCAAATTGGAATGACCATTTGTGCATATTGTGCAGTGTGTTTACCGATTAAGTGCACCTGCTATCTTGTGGTTGTCTGTACTGAAGAATATAGTTGTGCGAGGTGGTACTAAAGGATGGAACACAATGTCATTCTGTCGTTCATTATATCGCACAAAGTGTGCAGGCTATTTCGGATTCCCCGGGATGAACAGACATAGGGAATTTGTTCTGACCATTGGGCAAATTGCCCATCATTCTAATGTGTACCAAGCCTAACAGGTCATATTTAACATAAATGCCAAATTGGACAACCTTTATGGAACTCCTGATGAAACAAATGTATGCATCATTTAGTATTTCCTCCAAATAACTGGAACAACTACATCAAGAAACGTAAATGTCCTTTATTCTGTAATAGAAAAGTTAGTAACTGTCATAACATTGTGTTATTAAAATGAACATGTGGATTCTACAAAAAACAGAACATGACTGAAGGTCCCACATGAAGATCAGGATACCTGCAGCAACTTCTTATAAAGACGCAAATCCTAATTTCTTAAGAGTCAATAATAAACCGTAGCTGTGTGTGAAGACAAGGAAAGGTAATTAATGTCACAACATGCATGCAGTCTTTGTCCTTTTTTGACATCACAGTCACACATACTGTATTTCCTTTAAACACATATCATATGTAATTCTTAACATTAAGTACACTGCATGGAAACTGAGTCTTCATACTGCCCATGTATATTGAACGTGTAGTACTATTATTTTGAACTGTTGTGTATTTAGTATGACTCTTGATAGTTTTTTCTTTATTTTGCAGAATCTGGTCCAACTTTCATAAAAGCAGGTAGGACGATAGAGAAAAGGCAGGTGAGTGGCGGTACCACTGAGGCTACGTTACATTACAGCAATGCATTTTACTGCCTGCAGTATTTATGTTGTGGGGTTATTAGTTCCTAGGTATGATGATTTACAAAGATCTCCCTTTTAGATTAGTAAAGTAAACTTGGTTGTGATTATATATCTCATATTTACAGGACAGTCTAAATAAAAACAATTTAGATTTAAATGTGTATTTAAGATTATATCAATGTAAACCCATGTCATTGCACATTTATTTTATGTGCACATGTTTTTTTTTTGTAACAGTTGTGTTTATAGTACTGTTAGGGAGCTTTTGTCCCTTCCATAAAAGCAACCTTATTTTAGCCTAATTTATTATTAAATTAATCATGAGTGTGAGAGG
This sequence comes from Crinia signifera, assembly GCF_055691185.1. Classification (NCBI taxonomy): domain Eukaryota; kingdom Metazoa; phylum Chordata; class Amphibia; order Anura; family Myobatrachidae; genus Crinia; species Crinia signifera. Next base: position 321,105,934 of record NC_139217.1, on the reverse strand, counting down.
ACATCAGGAATGTCTTCATTATTTGTGGCGTTACTGCGCTTGTGAAGTTTTCCTTATTTAATTTTGCCTAGAAATGGACAAACCCAGTGCAATGTGCAGTCTCCATCCTTTTATCTCATCTTTATAATCTTGCTTGATCAAAACAAATATCATTTCTGCACTGCGCTGTTTTGCTTCAGTATTCCTGCTCCTCACTTACAATGAAGCCTCCACTAGGTCCAACAATGTCCTTTTGGCTCTGCAATTTCTGCCCATATACAAAACTGCAGACACAGCATCCATGCCCCTTGTTGGGAATCTATAGGTACTTCAGCAAAGAAACACGCATGGTGGGTTGACACCTGGTTTGCACTATGCAGTGGACAATTTGCGCTTCATAATTTCCTTTACATAGAGTTACATTCATATTACACATCATGTTGATGGAGTTTTCACCAGACAGCCCATTTATGGCTATAGCTTCTGCCACCATGAGCATAGGGTATTTAACATGGGTACAAAGCCTAAAGGGCAAATATACTTAGGTATCTGGTCATAGAATGTCATCACTGCATGTCTGGCAATGTTATAAGGACAATTACTCGCAGTAAAACATCAGGACTGAAAATAGTCGATGTCCACAATTTTTTCCGATGACTCACCTATTTTTGTTTACATGCTATCCAATAAGATCACCTGTCTAAAAATACAAAATACATTTTGAAACACAGGATCGGGGAAACCTGTGTTTCTTCACGGATCACAACCTTGTTTTTGCTTGCAAACTGTGCTGCTTTCAGAGATTTGGTTTTGCCTGGCATAGGTAGCTGAAAAATAAATCAAGTGGCTCGCACTAACTTATCAGGTCTAATTGAATAGCCTTATGTGTCGTAAAAATGAACAGCACAGAATTTCACACAGTTTGCTATTTTTAAGCTTAGGGTAATATCCTATTACCCTCAATCTCTGATCGCGGGTAATAGGTTCATTGGAGCCTATCTATATAGCCCTGATAACCCGGCATGAGCCTCAGGCAGAAATAGCATAATCCTCGAAAGCATCCCCATCTTCAGTAAAATGGGGCTGTGGCTGGGTGAAATCACTCAGGTTTCACTGAACCTGTGTGTTTTCAAGCAAAGCTGGACTTCTTATTGGGTGATCCAATAGGATAACCTGAAAAAATTGGGAAAACATCTGGAAAAATTGTGAAAAATGTCCATTTTCCCTCTCCCAATGTTTTAATGGGGGTATATGTATTATACTAATGTTTGTGTTGGTCTGTTGAATTTCATTTATAGCATTCAGAAGCATTTAAACTAACTATAAAAATACAATAACGTATGTTCAAGATGGACATAATCAATGAAATACTCTATTTACAGGAGTATACGTTTTTTGGTTAATATTTAGTAATATATTGTTTTAATTTCTATATGTGTTTCAGTACATCTGTAGAAGCTTATGTGCCACACAGTAGTCATTACTTGCTGTTCAGCATTTGCTTTTGCCATTCAATTGCTAATTGAAAAAGAGGAAGAGATCATTTTGCTATTGTCTTGTGTTTGGAGACTTGACTGAGTTTCTCTCTGATCATAAACTGAATCAATCATATCATCAAAGGAAATTAAATTGAAAGAATGAAAGATAGGGGTTCCGCTGTGAAGTACATTGGACTTAAAAGCTGAGGGCAGCCATCATTGCAAAAACACTTAAGCAAGCAGGATGAATATAATGTGGTTGTAGTCATACCAGGGAAGTACAAGTGTACCAGTAAGGGTACTTTGCAAGGTTTGATTTGAGTATTATCATTTATTTATATAACACCAACATATTACATAGTGCTGTACAGGGAATATTTAATATCAGTTCATAAGTGCATGGTGGCTTTCAGTATAAATTCTCTACCACACTACCCAAAGGGCCTGATTCAGACCTGGCACGGAGGAACAATCATTCAATGAATTTCCCTCCCTTCGTAGATAAAAGTAAGTCTATACTTACTTTTATCCTGGACAGAGATGGCCGAAGTGAGGGCAGGTGCTAACATCATAGGACGTCAGCCGCCTGTCCCAAGCATGGACACGCCTGCGTTTGCAGGATTACACCCAGTGTTTCAATAGGTGTGCCCATAAAACGCTGGGCGGTCCCCTGAACCCCCCCCCCCCGACCTCCCCCTGTCTTTCCACCCTGGTGCGAACATCCCAGCGATGTGTGAAACTTGCTTGCACAAAACCCCACCATTTGTACCGGGGACAAATTCGGACCTGTGCAATCAGGTCTGAATCGCCCTCAAAGTTGGGGGAATACAAACTATATATAATATACACAGGACTTTTAAACTTTGATTGTGTGAATATTATTTTATCATATGTATTTTTATTGTTATCGTTATCACCACGCACCTTGACAAAGGGGTCCACCCCTGAAACGTTGGTCGTTTTATTGCTACAAATACAGCACGTTTTTTGAAAGACCCCAGAGTGCCAGCCTTTTCTTGATCATATATATATATATATATATATATATATATATATATATATATATATATATATATATATATATATATATATATATATATATATATATATATATATATATATATATATATATATATATATATAACGAGATATGGATGGCGGCACTCACGGCGAATGAAATAACTCAAGCAACACCAAAGAGGAAGTTTTGGTGTTGCTTGAGTTATTTCATTCGCCGTGATAGTAGCTTATCCTATGTTGTATAGTATGTTATGATATTTTAAAGACAGATTTTGTTACTTATTCGTACCCATGGATGTTTTTAACCAATAAATGTTTATCCAACCTTATTTTAAACATATTTATAGTGTCTGCTGACAACACTTCTCCAGGAATAGAGTTCCAAAGTTTGACTGCTCTGACTGCAAAGATATTTTTTCTAGATGAACAAAATGTTTTTTCTTCTAATCTAAACTCGTGCCCTCACGTCCTAGATTCCTTTCTAGTAGAAAAAAGGGTGTTTGACAGTTCCTTATATTGGCCCCTAATATATTTATATTTACGACTGCCAGAAAGATTGTATTCAACCTACACTTGTCAAAAAATGTATGATATTTCCGACTGTTGAAAATATCGGCACACATTGAATAACCCCCTAAATCTTCTGGGGCATCTCCATTACCAATAGTAGCTGTAGCTCCATCGTTTTCTATGGGGGATGTGATGCTTTCAAATTTACCAAGCTCTGGAATTTGTCCCCCGCAGCTAACAATGGCGTTAGTCACTCTAGCCTATGGATCATATTTTGCAACAACTAACATGAGAGGGTACATCTGCAGCCCTCCCTTTAATTGCATGGTGATACAGTCCCTTCTCTCTGGACACATTGAAGGAATGCGCTCCTTTTGAAGCACCTGTCTCGGCATGTGAACATTGCTATATCCATGCAGTACTTCATTTGTTACAACCACAAACAATGGCTATAAGAAATTACAATTATGGATTGAAACCCAACAATTGGTACAAATGCTCCTAAGCCTAGTAGTGTTTGCAAAGGATACTGTTGCCTAGAGCAGTGGTTCCCAAACTGGGTGCCTCAGGACACTTGCAGGAGTGCCTTGGGTTGGTGGTCCAGGACCAAGTCAAATTATTTATGGTCAATGTAATAGGAAAAAACAGTGCTTGTGGCTTCTCATCATAACGTATATGGACAAACAGAAGCAAATCCTGTCCCTCACCACATAACTGACCCTAAGGATGATGTATAAACACAATTTAATAAATGTAATCTTTTTTATGAATTCTTAAATAAGAAACTTCTCACCTAGGGGTGCCGTGAAAAAATCTGATATTCTACGGTGCCCTGATTATAAAACGTTTGAGAACCACTGGCCTAGAGTGTCATGCCGCTCCCAGTTTCTGCATAAAGGTAAAGTCAGAAGAAAGCAGGAGTTTAGATCAGCGCCACTGCTTGGTTAAAGATTCTATTTCTAGGTGAAGTAGGCAACTTTTGAGCACTATTGCTATTCATGCCACTGTAAATACCACTAGTAGTATTGATTTCTTGTTTTAGATTATATTTGCACATGTCTATATGTGTTATTTATAATTTATGTTAACTTTCATTTTTAGGATGATGTTTGCAGATGATGGAGTGACAGTGTGAGGGAACAAGCAAGCTTGGACTACATTTAAAGAAAAAATGAACTAATGCACTAATACAAGACCAAGAACATCCTCACATTACCTATGTAAAATTCATTTGAAACATGACCTTTTGGCTTATTTTCACTATGCCAACCACCACCACTGTGTTTCTGTTCTCATTGGCAAGGTGACAGTCATGTAAAGTTGGAATGTTGTTATTTTTCTTTTCAATTTTCAACGGACTCCTATTAAAACTTACTTTAATAAAACTATAACTCTCTTGTTCATGTCTTTCTATTCTTCCATTACAAACCAATAACAACTGTCGTCCTTTTACTTTCATGCATCTGTCTCTACATGGAATAAATATTTCTGATATTATTGCATTGCAGTTTCTTAACACCACATTGGATGGCTATTAATAAGTATCCATGTTTCTACATGGTTATTCCTATTTAACTTATGGTGTGTACACATGGGAGATTCCCTTGCTATTCGACTTAAGATTCGACTGCTATACAATCTTTGCTAACTCTGTACATTTTACATACAATTCATGCTATCTACATTCAATTTGAACTATATAGTCATTGCTGCCCTGTCTATCTGGGTTTCGATTTGTGCTGTCACGGGAGCGCTCATCGGGATAGCAAGGTAAAAAAACTCTGCGATCTGCATAAAATCTGCTTGCGATCTGCATGCGATTTTGACTATATAGTCAAAATCTCATGCTGGATTGTACCGTGTGTACACATCATTACTCTTTTCATTAACCTATTTCTATAACAACTTTATCTGCACTGATTAAAGAGATGGAAATTAAGGTGCAACCTTAGTAGACCTATGTATTGTTGAGAGCACAAAAAATGAGATGTAACTGGTGGACTTTTGCCTAAGGTTGGACAGGAAAGCAAGCTCCAACCCTTCCGAGTGATGTCATGCCTGCCGTGATGCCGATATTACAGTAAAGTTACAAAAGTGTAGATGTTTCCAATAGCAACCAATCAAAAAAATATTTAATACTCCAAAGTGTGCCAGATAAAAGCTAGATTTTGAGTGCTACAGTATCAGTATTAACTCCACTTTTGTTACATCTCACTTTGGGGAATGATGTCTATTGTCTCTCACCATTGTGTATATAACATTTTTGACCCTTTAATTCCAATGTTAACAATTAATATTTAAGTGTAGTGAAATGATTTCTATTCAGATGTGTTATGCCTTAACTAAAAAATACATCTTTGTATTTTCTTGCAGAGAAGCTTTCAGTCGGGTGTGTGAGGCTGTCCCAGGTACCAAAGGTGTCTTCAAGAAACGAAAGGTATTTTATCTTGTTTTCTTGCACCTTTACACATTTGTTGTTCCAATATTTGAAATTAAGCCTGAAATGGTCATTTTAGTATACAGTATGGCAGAGAGAAGGACATGTAATCAGTATTGATCAATATGGCAATATGGAGCTGTTTTCAAAATAAGCAATGGTTTGCACATAATGTGCTGGCCTGACAGAGGCTGATCAGACTATTCCAAAACAAGTGCAAGAAATTCACAGTAATACAAGTGATACAATACAGAATAACATGTTGAGATTTCCTGACTTTCATTATTTAGATCAGTGCCTTCCTAGCTATGTACATTCAACCAGAGACTAACTGAAGCTTATTGTGAATCCCGAAGACTCTCCTTGTTCAAATAAGTAGGGAATGATATAAGTGCATAGTTGCAGTCTTACATATTACATTTACAGCTGCAAAAAAAATCTTGTAGAAATAGTCAAATCAGAGATAGTTTAGTCATCATCATCAACGCTTGTGACAAACCCCCCCCCCCCACACACACACACAGTGTATAGGGCCTGTATTCCCCTTTCTGACACTGATCTGCATATCGGCAGGCATCAACAATCAGCAATCCAACAGCATCATTTATAAAAAGCATATTAAAAGTTCATGCTTAACCGATTCCAATATTTGTTTGGTCAGAATTGGTGAAATTAGAGCTTTCAAAATGTTGGATTTCCCTGTTCCCCCATGTTGCTACTTATTGTTAACATTGTGAGAGCATTCTGTTTTTGTAGCTTTGCCTCTCCCTGTAATTGTAAACATGCGTAAGGGCCTTTCCCTTTGTTCTTCTGTTGCATTTATTACATTTTGCGGTATTTTCTATATCTGTTGTGATTTTTGCCTGTTTTCTAGTGGGAACAAATGCCCTTGATCATTTGCTGTTTCTCAAAATTGTTGAAAGTTTAAGTTAGTTGGGGTTTAGTGTCAGCTTTCTTTGTACTAGTCCTACATTCTGCCCTGTTCATGTATGAATAACTACACCATTCCATGCTGGTAGATTTGAAAATATGTACTTTTAATTTGGTTCTCTAGATGTCTGAACCCACCTGAATTTTGTGGATCCGAACTGAACCAACTCCGGGTTTGGAACTCCTGAGGAGATCTGATCCAAGCTGGGTTTTAAATCCAAATTTGGGGTTTTGATTGTCGGAATTACATGATTTTAGTTGTTTTTATCAATGTTCAAGAAGTTGAAAACCCAAATGTCAGATTTATATCCAAATTCTAAGCCAAAACACTTGTGGTTGGTTTTGTAAACCCTAAATATAATGATGAACTTAAGGCCCCCTTACATTATGCGATTTGGGCACGATTTTGCCCGATTCGGATGAATCGGGCCGTGAAATCGTCCCAAATCGCATATGGTGACATCCCCTCCGACCCGATGCGCGGCCCCGTGCGCATCGGATCGGAGATGGGAGGTCGGACGGGCTGCACATAAGATTTGCTAAATCTTATGTGCTGCCCGGAGCCGTGCTCCCCCACAACAGGGGACCTACCAGAGTCAGGCGCAGGGAGCCGGGCAGCATCAGCGGGAGCAGGGGGGGCGGCGCAGAGTACCAGGGAGCCGGGCAGGAGAAGACGCTGCAGCAGCAGCACTTAAAAAAAAAGGGCCATACAAACGCATAGGAAGCCATTCATTGGCTGAGACCTCTCTCAGCCAATCAGCCATTGGCTGAGACCTCTCTCAGCCAATCGCTCATTGGCTGAGAGAGGTCTCAGCCAATCAATGGCTTCCTATTCGTTTGTATGGGGGTTTTCTTTTTTTTTTTGGAAGTGCTGCTGCTGCATCGTGTTCTCCTGCACGGCTCCCTGGTACTCTGCGCCGCCGCCCCCCCCCTGCTCCCTGCCCAGCGGCTTCCTGCCCGGCTCCCTGCACCCCGACCCCCCCCCTGCCCACTCTCTGTTTGCGGGCATATTCCTGCTGCTGTCCCCCGCTCCCATTGTCCCTGCAGCTCCCCGGGAGTGGCATGTGATAAATCGCATGCGATTTATCACATGCAAAACTTGGCACATGAAGTGCCATCGCATGTGATCCCTCCCGGGGAGCTGCTGGGACAATCGGGTCCGACTTGTCGTTATGACAAGTCGGACAAATGTAAGGGGGCCTTTAGAGCCAAAACCAAAACATGAGGCACATCTTTACTTTAAATATTTGGGAAATAAACTTTCCTAACATGTATAAAAACTTACTCTTGTGTCTGCCTAAAACATTATATTGATCTTGCATGAGACAATTTTGATAGTGAGCATGTTAAATTTAACATGATACATTAAATCTTTTATCTTATTGCCATTACATGGGGTAATCCATAACGATCAATAATAATGAAATAATAATAAATATCATTAAGTAGCCATTTTGTTCCAAGGGGGTCATTTTGGTTGAACATCCATTCACAGCCTTGTGGGGATGAAATCATTCGAAGGTCCAGGAACATCGAAGGATTTCTACAGCGCTCGCAAACCGAAGACACCACTCTGGTGTCTTAAATCTGTGGCATCCCTATACGGGACTCATGTCATGGCTGCATTAGCATGGGAACCCCCAGCGGTTTCATGAGGACACCTATGGGCGCTACCTTACGCTTCTGCGCTTCGCCCGCACTGCTAGGTGCGAACGGGCCGGCGAATAATCACTTCGCCACAGCCGCTCGTACAAAGTGGCTGCTCATGCGCATTAAAGTTTATGCGCATGCACAGTTGATAAACATCGCTCCCCTGTACGAACGCGCAGGGGAGTGAAGCAGTTAGAATGGCCCAAATGTGTGGGATAAACAGTTTTGAATTCATCTACTTGCCAAGCGATATGCTTATATTGACAGTGTTATGGTAATGGCAGGAGATTTTATTTTTGTAGCCTCTAATACCTTTAATAGCCAGAAAATTACCAGCAATATAAGCCACATCCCAAAAGTAGACATTCAAAACATTTCCAAGCATTTCTCCTGGCTGTATCTAAACAGGGTCAGAAATCCATCTACTAAGAAATATATACTTATCTATTAGTCACAAATTGGCAGATTTCCCGCATTGACTATTTATTTGTCTTGTTGCTCTTGTATATGTGGAATATTTGCCAAACAAAAGAAGCGTCTCCCCTTGTTATTCTCAGACAAACACTAGTACTTTAGCTTAGGCTGGTATTGTAAAAATGTAGCAAAATAAAGAAAGGGTCTGTATGAATTGGGGTAATAAGTAGTTAATACTAGAAAAAATATCTTGCTTTGATTAATTAGCGCGCACCCACTCATTTCAAAGGGCATGTTTTTTTTGGTACTCTTTACCTAGCACGGCGCCCACGATTTTGATCATGGGCATCGTAGGTAAAAAAAAAATCGGGTGCGACGCGACCGACGCGATGCCCGCGATTTTCCATAGGGAACAACGTTAAATTTCTCAATTGACCCGATTTTACTGTTCAATGCCTCAATTGACACGATTTTTCCATAGGAAACAATGTTAAATGGCCCACAGAGGCCAAGTAGGCACCCTGAAGTGTGAAATGGCCCCCACAATTGTTAACGCCACCCCACGATCAACGTCAACCCGAAGCATGGCGAGCGGCGGCGGTACGCGTCCTACGACCTTTTCATACCCCCACTATCCACGTCGGCGTGGAGTTGAGAATAGAATAGTGTGGCGAGCGCAGGGAGCCACCGAACCCGAAGCGTGTCGAGCGCAGCGGATACCTTCACAGGTAAACGCGTACCTTCGCGGGCTTCACAGGTAACCTCGTCCGCTCGCCACGCTTCGGGCTCGGTGGCTCGCTGCGCTCGCCACACTATTCTATTCTCAACTCCACGCCGACGTGGATAGTGGGGGTATGAAAAGGTCGTAGGACGCGTACCGCCGCCCCTCGCGGGCTCGCTGCGCTCGCCACGCTTCGCTCGCCACGCTTCGGGTTCACGTTGATCGTGGGGTGGCGTTAACAATTGTGGGGGCCATTTCACACTTCAGGGTGGCTATTTGGCCTCTGTGGGCCATTTAACATTGATTCCTATGGAAAAATCGTGTCAATTGAGGCATTGAACAGAAAAATTGGGTCAATTGAGAAATTTAACATTGTTCCCTATGGGAAATCGCGGGCATCGCGTCGGTCGCGTCGCACCCGATTTTTTAGTGCATTCAATGCCCGCGATGACCGCGATGGGCGCCGTGCTAGGTAAAGAGTACCTTTTTTTTTGCCAAGCAAGGATGCTAATTCTACTTGGTCTGAAGGCCTTCCTTGTAAATGTATACAAGTCTCAGAGTCCTTTTTTAATACAATATAATAAATATTTAAATGACTGTCTCTTTAACACATTACACAGACTTTCCAGGAACTGACCAATGTCTGCAAGTCACTAGCTGTTACATGATGTTTATGTGTTGTGCTTTTTAACCATGTACAGGCGTATTGCAGGGCCATGAATGCTAGGGCATGCTAAAGGTGGCCATACACACGCAGATTTATATTCAGATCTGGCTGGTTGGAACAAAAACATGGTTATGGATGAGAGCTAATGACAGTTTACCATTTGCTTGGAAATGCTGGAAAACAGACAAACTGTCACTCATCCATAACCATGTTTTTGTTCCAACCAGCCAGATCTGAAGATAAATCTTACTAGTGTATGGGCACCTTTACACTTATAGTTGTCTATTCAGTGGTGTAACTAAAAATATTGTGCCCCCCTCCCCCCCTGCCAAAAAAAAAATTCTGGTGCCCCCCTCCCACCCCCAATACATTTTTTTTTCTTACCTACCAGGGGTTTCTTGTCGTTGACAGGAGTTACATGCTTATTGCCAGGTGATTACCTGCTCATTGCCAGGAGGTTACAAGCTCATTGCCAGGGATTATACATGGTCAATAAAACATTTTTTGAAAACAAGGTGGAATGCTAACTAAGCGGAGAAAGGCACATTGCTGGCAGCTTGGCAACTGACCTTCCAAGCCGATAGCTATTTTAAGTTGCAGGAAAATCATTGTGATTTCTGTTGACTATTAACTGGATCACAACTCTATTTTATGCTTCTTATGTACTCAATCAACCCTGTGACACTTACAATGGATCATCCACTCCTACTAAGCAGTAGGCATTCTGGCTGGAACAAAATGCTATTTGTGACTAAAAACACCCAATCTTATTTTATAACTGCCTTTGTTCAACCTGTAAAGTACGTTGATGTGCTTTTCTAATGTAAAGTTTTATCTATTTACATTAATATTGCCATTATCTAGAGATTGGAATAAAGTATGTATTGGCAAACTCTAGAAGAACTACCATTGAGGTCTTGCATGATGAATCACGGTTACTCATCTAGTAATTTGTTTTATATAAAGCAATAGATTAAGTAATACTGTTACTCATTATTTGTTGAGATAATAAAATCTCTAGAACCATTACGTGATGTAATCACCTATGGCCTTTTAGTATACAGTGTTATATGCTCATAGTTATTTGAATGCCTCAAGGTCTTTGAGCTCCAAGCACTAGATGATTATTGACTGCTTAAGTGTGGCTAAAGGTCCAAACCCACTGGGTGACTATGCCTAGTGTATATGGACAGCGATGATCACATTCATCTCTGCGAAGAAAGCCACTCAGGGCATACACACTGAGCGGCTTTCCCCCTGCCTGGCGCCGCGGAGGGGGGAAGGACGGCGTACGTACTGTACGTACTTTTTGAACTAGATTGCATCACATCTATTATTTACAGTTTCTTACATCTAGTTCAAAACGCACAGTGCTTTAGCCCATCATATGCGTTTTGAAATAGATGCAATGTAATCTAGTTCAAAATGCACAGAGTTTATTGATGTACACCATGTACATTTAGTTGCCCTTCTTTGTACTATCTCTAATGTATTTATACCCTTCTGGAAATATAACAATGACCTATACAGTGTTTAGCAGATAAAACATATTTCCACAAGTGGAAAATCCAGACCAGGTTTTAGATGAGCAGCAGCAGGAGGACCAGGGCCGGTGCAAGGGTGTTGGGCGCCCTCCTGCAAACTATAAATTTGCGCCCTCCCATACCTTATAATAGACAGTGCATGGTTGAGGCTCGCACGATAAAAAAAAAGGGGTAATGTTCACATATGGAGTGTTTTTACAAATTACGGCACACAGTAGGATAATCTTATTCAATTTACACTGCATGTAGTGTCACAGATTCACATCACACCACACCACACACTAGTTTCCCTTACACACAGTAGTGCCCCTAATATATATAATGCCAACAGTAATAGTGCCTTTTACATATAATGCCCACAGTAATGCTACTTATACATAATGCCGCTTACACATAATGACCAGAGTAGTGTAGGTTACACATAGAGGGTTATTCTGGTTCACTCGCATAGGCAAATTCACTGTCTAATGGACAAAACCATGTGCATTGCAGGTGGGGCAGATGTAACAAGTGTAGAGAGAGTTAGATTTGGGTGTTATATTGTTTCTGTGCAGGGTAAATGCTGGCTGCTTTATTTTTACACTGCAATATAGATATCAGTTTGTCCATATTTGCCTTTGCGAGTGAACCAGAAAAACTCCCATAATGTCCACAGAAGCGCCCCCTTACACAATGCGTAGTTGCGCTGTCACAATGCCCATAGTGCCCCATACACATAATGCACAAAGTAGTGACACTTACACATAATGTCCATAGTGCCTCATACACATAATGCCCAGAGTAGCGCACTTGTATAATGTACAGAGTAGTGCCCATATACATAATGCCCAGAGTAGCGCACTTGTATAATGTACAGAGCAGTGCCCATATACATAATGCCCAGAGTAGCGCACTTGTATAATGTACAGAGTAGTGCCCATATACATAATGCCCAGAGTAGAGATGGTTACACATAATGCCCAGGTTAGTGCCCATACATATAACACCCCTGTGTCATGCTCCAATTCAGTTTGTGCTGCACCGACCAAGCAGTGAAGGGAGGGATCGCTAGGCACATACCTGTATATACATACATGTAATTATGTATGTAATGTATGTGCTGGATCGATACCCCAGGGATCGCCAGCAATGAGTAGTCTGGGGGGGTGGGCTTAACAGTGCATAGATGTTTATGGTGATTCCCAGCTGCAGCGCCTGATGCTCTCAGCGCTGGTGATCCCTGGGGGATCGACCCAGCACATATATTACATCCATCATGATACAGTAACATGTATGTACGTATATATGTACCTAGCTATCTCCCCCTCCACTGTTACTGAATTGTAGTGACCTAGAGTTTCTTGCTTGAAAGACAATCTGAACAGGTACAGTAATATCTGTATCAGCTTCATAAAATGACAACAGCATTGTGTATAGGTACCTAGCAATTTCCCCCTCCCTCTTTGTTGGGATACATTTTGTTTATTTTTGAGTACCATACCCATTGCTGCCTCTGCTGCTCTCACTTCTCCACACATGTACTTCATACTTGCCTACTTTTGAAAACTAGTTTCAGGGAGATTTTGAATGCTCGAAAAATGCATTGTGCCGCTGAGAGGGTGTGTCATGCTCCGCCCAGCGTGTCTAACTTCACTTGTGGGTGTACCTATCGCCACTGCAGTGTGTGTCCTGCAGTGGCAGAGGAAAACTGTGGAACACTCTGGGCCTGGGTCAGATGTGGGTGTTGCTGACTGTAGCACTGCACTAAACATTTGAAAGAAAACTTTTCTGCCTATGTGTGTGTGTGTGTGTGTGTGTGAGAGAGAGGGAGCCAGGGAGAGAGTGTGAGAGGGAGGGATAGAGTGTGAGACAGAGGGAGAGAGTGGATGTGAGGGAGAGAATGAGTGTGAAAGGGAGAGAGAAAGTATTGAGAGAGGGAGTGTGAGAGGATGTGTGAGATTAGGAGAGAGCGTGTGTCTCACATACACTCCCTCACTGTGTGTGTGAGAGAGAGTGTGGGTGTAAGATAGAGGGAGAGAGTGTGAGAGGGATAGAGGAGAATCTGAGAACAAGTGTGTCGGTGTGAAAGAGAGGGAAACAGTGGGTGTGAGAAAGAGGGAGGAGAGTGTGAGAGGGTTAGAGGAGAGTGTGTGTGAGAGTGTGAGATAGAGGGAGAGTGTGAGAGGGATAGAGGAGAGTGTGTGAGAGAGAGTGTGGGTGTGAGATAGAGGGAGAGTGTGAGAGGGTTAGAGGAGAGTGTGTGAGAGAGAGTGTGGGTGTGAGATAGAGGGAGAGTGTGAGAGGGTTAGAGGAGAGTGTGTGAGAGAGAGTGTGGGTGTGAGATAGAGGGAGAGTGTGAGAGGGTTAGAGGAGAGTGTGTGTGAGTGTGAGATAGAGGGAGAGTGTGAGACGGATAGCGGAGAATCTGAGAGAGAAAGAGGGAGGAACCTAGACAGCTGCTGTATGCAGTAAGATGGCTGCTCACCTTGGACGGACCAGTCTCACCCCGCACATACCAATAACCATTGAGGATCCAGGAGACCTGTGCTGCACCAATTTGAATTCTTCAGCTGATTTTCTTACACCTAAATAAAATTAGAAAGGTGAAACAGTTGGCAGAGCTGGCTTGAGGAGGGGAGCTCATGGGCACGGAATCCCCACTCTGAGAGACCCCCACCTGTTGCTGCAGTTTGAGGAACTGCTACAGGCACAGTGCCAGAGTAAGGGTACGGCTTCCAGGCACGGCCTCCACTACTCCTAACTCTGCAGTGCCCGGCCTCTTTCTATCCGACGGGGCAGTGGGGACTCTGGAACATCCAGATGACCTATATTTGCGATGGCAGTGGGTTAATCCAGTAGAATTATGTGGCTTTCTGGGCAACAGAAAACTCTGCATTGGCCTGGGAGTCTCTCCACAGGTTGCAAGAGGATCCCTCCCCCCATACTACAGCAAGTGCACACTGCCATTACATAACACACATCCCCCCATATTACACCCCGTATACACACCACTATGATACATTACATACATCCACCCCCATATTACATTCAATACTCACATTATTATATTACATTATACAAATACCCGCAGCTAGTTCAGTACACGCATCAATGAATTACATTACACACAGAGCCCCCCACACACATTATATACAGACCCAAGCATACACATCACTGTATTACATTACAGAGCCCCCCTCCCCCACACACATTATATACAGCCCCCAGCACACACATCAGAGTCCCCCCTCTCCCCCCACACACACATTATATACAGCCCCCAGCACACACATCACTGTATTACATTACAGAGCCCCCCTCCCCCACACACATTATATACAGCCCCCAGCACACACATAAGAGTCCCCCCCTCCTCCACACACATTATATACAGCCCCCAGCACACACATCAGAGTCCCCCCCTCCCCCACACACATTATATACAGCCCCAGCACACAGATCACTGTATTACATTACAGAGCCCCCTCCCCCACACACATTATATACAGCCCCCAGCACACACACATAAGAGTCCCCCCCTCCTCCACACACATTATATACAGCCCCCAGCACACACATCAGAGTCCCCCCCTCCCCCACACACATTATATACAGCCCCAGCACACAGATCACTGTATTACATTACAGAGCCCCCTCCCCCACACACATTATATACAGCCCCCAGCACACACATCAGAGTCCCCCCCTCCTCCACACACATTATATACAGCCCCCAGCACACACATCAGAGTCCCCCCCTCCCCCACACACATTATATACAGCCCCAGCACACAGATCACTGAATTATATTACAGAGCCATACACACATAATATACAGCCCCAGCACACACACCACTGTATTACACCCAGTCACACAAATTATATACAGCCCCTGACTCCCCCAGGATACACAGCACTCACCACAGGAAGAAGAGCTGCAAAGCTGTAGCTGGCCTCACGGAGCTCAGTCAGTGGTGGGCGGGGCTAGCTTCCAGGAAGTAGCAGAGTCCTGACCCCTGGCCAGGCTGACAGCTCTCTGCTCTCCCGATGTACAGCCACAGTGATGTAGTCACAGTGGCACAGCATCACCAGTCCTGCCTGCACACTGTTTCAAACTCGGCGCGGCGGCTCCTCAGTCAGGCTGCTTCTGTCAGGCACGCACACAGCACAGTGCAGCCTGCAGAGCGCCGAGCCTAGGACACAGAGGGGGAACACTCTGATGATGTCGGCGCTCCCCCTCTGTGTTCTAGGCTCGGCGCTCTGCAGGCTGCACTGTGTAGCGTGCGTGCCTGACTGAGGAGCTGCAGTGCTGAGTTGGAAATAGTGTGCAGACAGGAGGGTGACGACATGGCCGTTGTGGAGGAGTGAGAGCAGCGGTGCACGGAGCCAGGTGCCCCCTACAGCTGCGACAGTGACACTTGAATCGGCAGCAGCAGCGTCAGTGGAAGGTGGAGGGGGGAGCGCCTCTCGGGCCGGCGTCTACCTGCTTTGCAGGAGGTGCTGAGCGGGTAGCGCCGGCCCTGAGGAGGACAGTTAGATCCAGAGCATGTTTCCTAACTGATGTGATCTGGGTTAGGCTGATTAAGCAGCACCTGTGCTATCTTGATATAAGTTTTTCCAGGGCAGAGGGTCATTGCCGTTGATGGTGTAATAGCTGCTGAAGTGATAGGCCGGGGTGTGGGCTTGTGGGCTATAGTAGGGACCACTGGAGCTTTCTTGAGTGTTTGTACTATGCTGACACCTGAATGCTGCAATGCTATAACCGTTCTTGCTCTGCTGAATAATTGGTATGCTATTCACCTGCTGAAAAAATAAAGACCAAGACTTCATCTGATCCAGTTTATGTGTTTCTTGTCACAAGTGGTATTATTATTTTTTTATTTCTGGTGCTGATTCTGCTCCTATGCAACCAAGCATATGACTTCCCATACTTATTGCTTTGTAACATTGGAATGGGATCATTCGTCAGACTGCATTTAGGTCTACAAGCATTAGGTCTACACCATTAGGTCGACGTGCATTTAGGTCGACCTGACTGAAGGTTGACATGGGTTAGGTTGACAGGGTCATTAGGTCGACAGGGTCATTAGGTCGACAGGTGTTAGGTCGACAGGGTCATTAGGTCTACAGGTATAAGGTCGACAGGGTCATTAGGTCGACAGTGAAAAAGTCGACATGGTGGGTTTTTTTTTCAAGCGTCGACAGAGTCAACATAGCACCGTGTCCCCTCGCATGGCTCGCTGACTATTTTAGTCTCCCACCACGCCCTAGTGGATGGTAGGGCATAAAATACCGCCTGTCGGCACATGTCGACTCATAAAACAGTCAAATGACCCCATGTCGACCTTTTGCCTGTCGACCTTCCCCATGTCAACCTAATGACCCCGTCGACCTGATAAAAGTCGACCTAATGACCCTGTCGACCTTCAGTCATGTCGACCTAAATGCATGGCGACCTAAATGCAGGTCGACCCAGTGGTGTAGACCTAATGCTTGTAGACCTAAATGCTGTAAACAGTATGACCGTATCCCGTTACATTACTTATCTGCCTTTAAGTTATCTTTCCTCATTAGTAGTTTCTAATATAGTGCTATTAATACTAGTAAGTAAGTAAGTTAATTTATTTAGCGCACTTTCTCCAACAGGGCTCAAGGCGCTTTACAGACATTAAAACAGTGAGCATAATACAGAGGATGTTGGTAGTACAGTAACAGACAAGTCACAGACAAAATAAACCCTTGGGCACACAGTAAGCATAATGCAGGGTTGGTGCAGCATTTTGGATAATAACTTCCATGGGTTGTGTACTCCACCCTGACAAGGGACCAGCTGTGGCAGCCATTTTAGGCACTCTGCGTAGCAATCTATTCCCTGGGTGGAATAGATTACCCCTAAAAGAAATTACCCAAAATAGGTGATTTCAGTGTATACTCAGGCCCATGTATTTTTTATCCCACCCACTAGTGCACCAGATGAGGCAGCCATAGTGGGCGCACTACGAAGGTTTCACTGTAGGAAGCTATCCATACAAGGATCCAATTCACATATTGGAAAGCAAATAGTAGTAGTATGATAAACCCTGCACAGAAACATCCACGTGACCCACATCTAAGGCAACAATCTGGGTGCACTGCATAGGTCAGGGCTGGCAGGGTGTGCAATCTGCGGCGGTACACATTACAGGATTAGAACATAGTGGGGGAGACATGAAAACACCTTTGCAGGGGACTGACAAAAGGGAAATATTTAGAAATCATTTTCATAGACTCATCAATGTCTTGGTCTCATTAGAGCAGTACAGGTGGTTATGAGAAAGTGGGGAGCACATTCAAGTATGGGAGAAATTCTGATACATAGGCTGGCCCTGGTGCTTCCCCTCACAGCATGATGCTCACCATGAGGGGTAGGGCTGGGGTTAGTCCTGGTGTGGTCAGCCATAGGGGTTGTGGGCCTGGTCCAGGTGTTCTGATTGTAAAGGTGAGTTGAGGCCACATGGTGTTCCTGAGTTTTGTGGTTTAAATACAGTCCTTCAGAAGTAGGTGTCTTGTTTGCCTTCTGGTTTTCTTTGGTTTAGCGCCGGTATAATGCTGCTATTAATTTAAAGCTTACATAGAAACATAGAATTTGACGGCAGATAAGAACCATTTGGCCCATCTAGTCTGCCCCTTTTTTTTACCCTTCAGGTAATTTCAACCCTTTTTAATCCTTATTTCTTTGTAAGGATATTCATATGCCTATCCCAAGCATGTTTAAATTGTTCTACTGTCTTAGCCTCTACCACCTCTGATGGGAGGCTATTCCACTTATCCACTACCCTTTCTGTGAAGTAATTCTTTCTAACATTTCCCCTGAACCTCACAACACTTTTATTGGCAAGCTGCTCAATCAGAGGTCTGTCATTCAGGTGCCAACAGGGAGGGGTAAATCTGGTTAGGAAAAAAAACAGTTTGTATCCCTATTGCACACTGAGGGCTGTATTCAGGGTCCGTCGTTAGGACATCCAGTTCTGCCTGTTCTAGCTTTTACATCAGCTAGACAGGCGGATTGGATTTCACCTTTTCACCAATTACTGTATTCAGTGTGAATACAGGGCGGAAGGCCTCCTGGCGTTAAAACACCTATGAGGCGAAAGGGGGCATGTCCAATTCGCCTGTAGTCCAGTGCAGTGACACAGAGGTGTGCTGTTGCAGTGTGCATGTAGAGTAAACTTTTATTGCTTTCTTCTAACTCCCCTACTTCTATCCATGTGCAGGGGAGTTAGCTGGACACTTCCCCTGCTCCCATTCCATCCTTCCCTCCGTCCTAGCAAGGCTCTGGCTCCCACTCCGCCCGCTGCCCGGCCGCCGGGGAATACATCCAGCCTTTAAGGTGTCCCCCGGGAGCTGCCCCCTGCGTGCTGCCCTGGAATGTAACAGCGGCAGTGCTGTCCCCATGCATGCCAGGTGCCTGATCTCCTCCAGCCCCCCGTCCGCTGTCCCCCTGCATACCTGCGTGTATGCTCTCCGGTCCCCGCTCCAGAGCTGCCGGGATAGCGGCACTGACAGCCGCATAAGTAATGAGAGCTCTCATTACTTATGCGGCTGTCAGTGCCGCTATCCCGGCAGCTCTGGAGCGGGGACCGGAGAGCATACACAGCTCTCATTACTTATGCGGCTGTCAGTGCCGCTATCCCGGCAGCTCTGGAGCGGGGACCGGAGAGCATACAAAGCTCTCATTACTTATACGGCTGTCAGTGCCGCTATCCAGGCACCTCTGGAATGGGGACTGGCGAGCATACACGCAGGTATGCAGGGTGACAGCGGGCGGGGGGCTGGCTGAGAGCGGGCACCTGGCAGGCATGGGGCAGCCCTGTGACACTCCAGGGCAGCACGCAGTAGATGGGGACCAGTGAGCATACACGCAGGTATGCAGGGGGACAGCGGGCTGGGGGCTGGCAGAGAGCGGGCACCTGGCAGGCATGGGGCAGCCCTGTGACACTCCAGGGCAGCACGCAGTGGATGGGGACCAGAGAGCATACACGCAGGTATGCAGGGGGACAGCGGGCAGGTGGCTGGATGAGAGCGGGCACCTGGCAGGCATGGGGACAGCTCAGTGACATTCCAGGGCAGCACGCAGGGGGAATACTATATGCAGGGTGGGCGGCAGGCAGGCGGACAACTGGTGTTCCATATCCCTGCCGCCTGCCCCCTCTGCATTCTCAGCGGTGATCCCCGAACACCCCCCCCCCCCCCACAGTGCAAGGCTGTCAGTGTGGCTGCCTGGAAGGGGGAAAGAGAGTTGGCAGCCAAGCTGTGCCTCTAATCTCCCATGTGAACATACACCCTCTAATGACTGAGCAGCGGGCACCCCCATGTTCACTGGCAGGCTGCAGCAGTCAGGACCGCATTACATGCCGGCCACCGATGTCCAGCTGGCCTGCATGCCCAGCACCTGCTGCCTGCCTTCATGTCCTAACTCACTGGGCTGACTTTAAGCTGCCCCACCTGATGCCCACCTTCACCCCCCTGCTGCCCACCTTCACCCCCATTGCCCACCTGCTGACCACCGGCTGCCCACTTACTGCACACCTGCACCGCCCCTGCTAGCCACCTGCACCGCCCCTGCTAGCCACCTGCACCCCCCCTGCTGCCCACATTCACCCCCCCCTGCTGCCCACCTTCACCCCCCTGCTAGCCACCTTCACCCACCCGCTGCCCTCCGTCACCCCCCTGCTGCCCTCCGTCACCCCCCTGCTGCCCTCCGTCACCCTCCTGCTGCCCTCCTTTACCCTCCTGCATATTCCTGCAGCTGAATAGCACTATTGGCCGCCTAGCGGCCTTGCGAATCCTGATTGGCAAATAGGCAGACAATAGCGCAATTCGGGGGGGGGGGGGGTGTAATGTGTTTTTTTGCAAAGTGCCGTGGATGCCTACTTTGTAACGAAAAGGATTTGATCTACACCGGAGGACCCAGGTGAGTATGGTTTTCCTACACAGGTACCCGTACTGGATTTCTACTGGGCAAGGGGACCGAACTACTATCAAGATATGTAAGTATTTGCGTGAATGGGCTCTGTGTGAATAAAATTTTATTTTTCAAGTGTCTGTGTTTTTATTTAACTATTGGTTCTGTTGTGGAACTAAGAGTCCCAGCAAGCCCATTAATGGGCCACATGCTGGAACTTGTGGTTCTCCAAGTCCCAGTATGCGGACCAAGCTTGCTGGGACTCATAGTTCCACAGCAGAACCCAATGGTTATTTTTATTTTTTACACAACATCAGCCACTGCCCAGGGGCACCGGGGACAGCACCAGGCTTCAGCCTGGGCAGGTAAGTTCTGGAGGGTAGGATCCCTTCTCCAGGACCCCTGCCCAGGCTGACCGGTCAGTAGTTTAATGCTTCGGCCACGGGACCTTGTATAATAAGTGTCACCCGGCTGTGGCATTACCCTGCTGGCTGGTTGGGCCTGGTGCTGGTTCTCAAAATACGGGGGACACCTATTAGTTTTGTAAATCTTTGGAATAGTAAAGGCCCCCATACACTAGCCGATTTTGGTCAGATTTCGGCCAGATCAGTCGGATCTGGCCGAAATCGGACCAAAATCGGCTAGTTTTGATGTCCCCTCAGATCCGATGCGCGGTCCCATGCGCATCGGATCTGCGTCGGGTGGTCGGACCTGCTGCACGTCCGACCACCCGCCTGTGTCCCCCGCAGCGTCCCCAGCCCCCCCTGCTCCCACCAGCAGCCCTGCTCTGTAGCCCCCCCCCCCCCCCTGCTCCCCGGGTTTTTTACATGTGATAAATCGAGACGATTTATCAAATGTAAAAAATGGCACATCAAGTGCCAATCTAATCAAGCTCGCCCGGGGAGCAGCCGGGGAAGCTCAGGGGGAAGTCGCCCTAGTGTATGGGGGCCTTACGTCTCAAAATGGGAGTGAGGGATAACAGAATCCTGGGTAAAAACATCACATGGGTACAACACTGCAGTAAAACACAATGCTACATGGGTAGAGTAAAAAAAAATAATGAAAAAAATCTAAATATATTCATATGGACAATAATAAACATACATAATGTATTTATAAGCAAAATGACAATAAATGACATTGATTAATTAAAAAAACTACATAAATTAAATAATATTTTATGTTTTGTAGACTAGTCCCGACAGAAGAAATTGTCTAGTTCACTTTGTCTAAAGCCTGCCTGAAAACTGTAGAATCCATTTAGACAATCAGACACTGAATAGGCTAAATCAGATTAACATGGCTGAGTTTAGACAAAGTGAAACAAAAAGTCCAAATGACTCATTTAGACAGGCGAGGCAAACGAAAAGAGTTGACAGGTGAAATGCTTTAGACTGTCTAGAAAAAATTATAGTGAATACTACAATTCATCTAGACTTTTTTTTCAGGCGTAAAATATGCTGTTTTAGACAGAATGGACCTAACGACCAACAGTGAATACACCCCTGAATGAGAAATATACATATAATAATCAGATAATACAGAGATCTTGGTTGCATATATCTGCAGATATAGGGTTAAGCCCCCAGGCCGTACGTCAAGGCATCTCTGTCACTGGGGGTCCCTAACACTGGGTATGGGTCTGGGGTGTGGGCCTCCAATATGCCGGCACAGGCTGACTACTCCAGGGCAGCACACAAATGAAAGTTAGTAGGTGTTAAATAAGAAGCACATAAGTACTATGTAAGGAGGTGAAGGTGTGGTTAAAATAATACATACAATGTGATAGGGAAAAACATAAATGTTAATAAAGTGTTAGGGTGTGCTACCCTGGAGCAGACCAGCCATACCAACAAAGAGGGAACCACACTCTCAAACCCATCCCATGCACAATAACAAATTTATGGGCCTAATAGCCCAGTGTAAGGCCACATGATAATGGCTTACAACATCTGAGAGCCAGCTTACCTGGAGATACCCCTGGCTTCTCCAATGGCACTCAGGTGTCAGCAATCCCTCCTAATGCTGACCCATCTATGCCTCTCTCAACTGCACAACACTTTTATTGGCAAGCTGCTCAATCAGAGGTCTGTCATTCAGGTGCCAACAGGGAGGGGTAAATCTGGTTAGGAAAAAAAACAGTTTGTATCCCTATTGCACACTGAATGAGAAATATACATATAATAATCAGATAATACAGAGATCTTGGTTGCATATATCTGCAGATATAGGGTTAAGCCCCCAGGCCGTACGTCATGGCATCTCTGTCACTGGGGGTCCCTAACACTGGGTATGGGTCTGGGGTGTGGGCCCCCAATATGCCGGCACAGGCTGACTACTCCAGGGCAGCACACAAATGAAAGTTAGTAGGTGTTAAATAAGAAGCACATAAGTACTATGTAAGGAGGTGAAGGTGTGGTTAAAATAATACATACAATGTGATAGGGAAAAACATAAATGTTAATAAAGTGTTAGGGTGTGCTACCCTGGAGCAGACCACCCATACCAACAAAGAGGGAACCACACTCTCAAACCCATCCCATGCACAATAACAAATTTATGGGCCTAATAGCCCAGTGTAAGGCCACATGATAATGGCTTACAACATCTGAGAGCCAGCTTACCTGGAGATACCCCTGGCTTCTCCAATGGCACTCAGGTGTCAGCAATCCCTCCTAATGCTGACCCATCTATGCCTCTCAACTGCACAACACTTTTATTGGCAAGCTGCTCAATCAGAGGTCTGTCATTCAGGTGCCAACAGGGAGGGGTAAATCTGGTTAGGAAAAAAAACAGTTTGTATCCCTATTGCACACTGAATGAGAAATATACATATAATAATCAGATAATACAGAGATCTTGGTTGCATATATCTGCAGATATAGGGTTAAGCCCCCAGGCCGTACGTCAAGGCATCTCTGTCACTGGGGGTCCCTAACACTGGGTATGGGTCTGGGGTGTGGGCCCCCAATATGCCGGCACAGGCTGACTACTCCAGGGCAGCACACAAATGAAAGTTAGTAGGTGTTAAATAAGAAGCACCTAAGTACTATGTAAGGAGGTGAAGGTGTGGTTAAAATAATACATACAATGTGATAGGGAAAAACATAAATGTTAATAAAGTGTTAGGGTGTGCTACCCTGGAGCAGACCAGCCATACCAACAAAGAGGGAACCACACTCTCAAACCCATCCCATGCACAATAACAAATTTATGGGCCTAATAGCCCAGTGTAAGGCCACATGATAATGGCTTACAACATCTGAGAGCCAGCTTACCTGGAGATACCCCTGGCTTCTCCAATGGCACTCAGGTGTCAGCAATCCCTCCTAATGCTGACCCATCTATGCCTCTCTCAACTGCACAACACTTTTATTGGCAAGCTGCTCAATCAGAGGTCTGTCATTCAGGTGCCAACAGGGAGGGGTAAATCTGGTTAGGAAAAAAAACAGTTTGTATCCCTATTGCACACTGAATGAGAAATATACATATAATAATCAGATAATACAGAGATCTTGGTTGCATATATCTGCAGATATAGGGTTAAGCCCCCAGGCCGTACGTCAAGGCATCTCTGTCACTGGGGGTCCCTAACACTGGGTATGGGTCTGGGGTGTGGGCCCCCAATATGCCGGCACAGGCTGACTACTCCAGGGCAGCACACAAATGAAAGTTAGTAGGTGTTAAATAAGAAGCACATAAGTACTATGTAAGGAGGTGAAGGTGTGGTTAAAATAATACATACAATGTGATAGGGAAAAACATAAATGTTAATAAAGTGTTAGGGTGTGCTACCCTGGAGCAGACCAGCCATACCAACAAAGAGGGAACCACACTCTCAAACCCATCCCATTTCCCCTGAACCTACCTCCCTCCAGTTTCAGTGCATGTCCTCGTGTTTTATTACTTCCTTTCCTTTGAAGAAAATTTCCCTCCTGTACTATATTAAAACCCTTGATATATTTGAAGATTTCTATCATGTCCCCCTTTTCCCTTCTCTGCTCCAAACTATACATGTTAAAATCTTTTAGTCTATCCAGGTAAGTTTTGTGATGTAGGCCATGCACCATTTTAGTTGCCCTTCTTTGTACACTCTCCAATGTATTTATATCCTTCTGAAGATATGGTCTCCAGAACTGGACACAGTATTTCAGATGAGGCCGTACCAATGACCTATAAAGTGGCATTATTACGTCTTTTTTTCTGCTACTGATTCCCTATGCAACCAAGCATCTGACTAGCCTTCCTCATTGCTTTGCTACATTGCTTTCCTGCCTTTAAGTCACTTGAAATAGTGACTCCTAGATCTCTTTCCTCCTCAGTAGTTTCCATTTTGGAACCTTTGTTACTATATTGAGCCTTTGGGTTTTCGAGTCCCAAGTGCATAATTTTGCATTTTTTTACATTAAACTGTAGTTGCCATGCTCTTGACCAATTCTCAAGTTTACTTAGATCATCAGTCATTTGATTTACTCCTCCTGGTGTGTCTACTCTGTTGCATATCTTTGTGTCATCTGCAAAAAGGCATACTTTCGATTCAATACCATTTGCAATGTCACTAACAAAGATATTAAAGAGCACTCGTCCAAGTACAGATCCCTGGGGTACTCCACTGGTAACATGTCCCTCCATAGAATGCACTCCATTTACTACAACTGTCTGTTTCCTATCCTGCAACCAGGTTCTTATCCATTTAAATGTTTTATAATCCAATCCCACACATTCAAGTTTATTTAGCAGCCTGCGATGTGGGACAGTGTCAAATGCCTTACTACAGTCTAGATATGCCACATCTACAGCCCCCCCCCCCCCCCCCCCATCATCTAGAATTTTGGTCACAGAGTCAAAAAAGTCAATGAGACTTGTTTGGCATGATCTCCCTGCAGTAAAACCATGCTGTTTTGGATCCTGTAAGTTGTTTAATTTAAGATATTCCACTATTCTTTCTTTTAATAGTGTTTCCATTAATTTCCCTACTACTGATGTAAGGCTCACTGGTCTGTAGTTACTTGCTTCTTCTTTGCTTCCGCTTTTGTGCAGTGGAACTACATTTGCTCTTCTCCAGTCCTCTGGAACTGCACTAGCTTACACAAGTTTACCCTTTAAAACTAGACCCTTCATATACTAGACCCCTAACGTCCTGAACGACTGACATCCCAAGTTATACTCAATATATCAGCCTACATAAACATATGTCCATCTTGAATTAACTGCCCCTCCCAATACACCTCCCCACCAGCAAAAGGTGCTTATCAGACCTAACAAATGTAAGGTCAGTAAAACTATCCTAATATTTTAAGTTCTTGACATAGCACAGTTAAAACCACAATAACAGCTTTGTACTCTTTTCAAGCGACATTCTGCAGTAGAATCCTGAAATATGATTACCCAGTTTAAATCAGTGCACGCAGCTGCGATATTCTGCAGTAGAATTCTTAAGGAGCCCATACACGCTCCGATAATGGCGGTGCGATGTGTGCTTTGAAGTGTGCGCTCCTACGGAACTTCATCGCACAGTACAAAAAGTACTTGTTGTACTTGCTTTTTATCACATTGCATTGCATGCACAAGGCATACACAAGGCATGCAATGCAATGCGTGCTAGTTAAGCTGAAAAAGCATGCCCGCATCGGGATGTGTATGGGCACCATAAAATATAATTACCCAGTTTAAATCAGTGCAAGCAGCTGTGATATTCTGCAGTAGAATACTATATTTAGCCTTTCAATTTTTGAGACCCAAGTGCATGATTTTGCATTTTATGGCATTAACTGAAATTGTCATGCTCTTGAGTCTACCTAGATCAACAATAATTAGTTTTACCCACCCTGATGTGTCTACCCTGTTTCATACATTTTGTCAGGGTAGTGGATTTAGAAGGGTTCCTGTGAGGTTCAGGAACCACACTAGGACTAGAGGTTACAGGGTTAAAGCAAGCAGGTTTAACTACAGATTTTTTCAGAAAGGGAAAACAAATATACTAGTCCCAAATAACATATTTGAGAAAAAATAAAAATAAATTTCAAGATGAAAGCGCAAATACGTCTTTACGTGCAGCTTCAGTTGACTAGGAAGGACAAGGTATTTTAATGAGGGTGAATATGAATTTAAGTTGATGACTGGAAGAGGTTGGACACTGACGTGGAACTTTGGATGAAGAACTGGAAGACATGGTCTGGTGACGTGGGTATTTTGATCAAAAAAAGTTAATAACATGATCTTCCCAGAGTAAATTTATGCTGTTTGGGATACTGTATGCAAATTGCTGGATTTGAGATAATCTGCAACTCTTTCTTTTAAGAGTTTTTCCATCAATTCCCCTACTACTGATATGAGGCTCACTGGTCGGTAGTTGCTTGCATCTTCCTTGCTTCCACTTTTGTGCAGTGTTATGACATTCACACTTTTCCAGTCCTTTGGAATTTCTACTGTAGCTAAGGACTGGTTGAATAATACAGTTATTGAATAACAAAATGAAGTGGATTGTGTAAGAATGATGCACAGTAGTATTTACAACTAGCGATGACAGAGGAACTGGCCAGCATATGCAGCAATGCAAACTGTGCAAATATACAACTTTTCTTTATGCAAAAGTAGTGATGCAAAAATATTTCTGTTATAAAAGTGTCTGGATAAATGCATAGAATGAGAGCCATCTGGTAAGTCTCGGTTTATTTGCAAAGCTGATGAAGCCTGGCATCACTTAACTAAGATGTGTGACTCATAATATGCAAATGTGAGGTTAAAAGAATATATTTGCTAATGGTGCGATAATATCACTTTCTTGCGTCTGTGTGAAGATTCAAGTAAAAATAGATTATTGAATCAGTCAGATGAGTTTGAGAAGCTCATATTTTGTGTATTTTTCATATACATATTTTGTAACAAAATTGACACAATCAAGTGAATCAGTGGTTTTTACTTCAGCATATTATCAATGTTTCGGGGTACGCAGACCCCTTCAACAGGATAGTCATGTACCCCAAAACATTTATAGTATGCTGGAATATATAAACCACTGATTCACCTTGTACTGAAGTTTGCAAGTGTTGCTTTTGTCTTTAAAAATATTTATATGTGCGTTTGTATGTGTGTGTGTGTGTGTCAAAACAGCATTTGTAGTGTTTGGAGGGGGGGATAGCAGTCAAAATTTATTTTGCAGCACGGATGGTATTATTACATTTTACGTTACATTGTGTTAATTTGTTTGTTTCTAATTTTTCAGCCAGCGAGTAAAATCCTCTCTAGCATCTTGGGAAAGAGCAACCTCCAGTTTGCAGGAATGTGTATTACGCTGAACATATCTACTACCAGCCTAAACATGATGACACCCGATTCAAAACAGGTATAATATTTTTTCCATTTACTTTATGTTAAACCTATAGAAAATGATAATAAGGTTATTATTTTTATCATTATCCTTTATATGGGGCCAAAAGTTTTAGCACAGCTGACCCCCATAATCATCAAGGACACGCCTATATCTACCCCACCCACAGACACTGCACCTGTGTAGGTGTAACAAAGGCATTTATGCAGTCTTCTTTGGAGTTGTACAGTATGTCTGTGGTGTGATCAGTTTGGAGGAGTTGCGTAGCACGAGCACGGAGGAACCATACCAGTTACATGGTTCTATTAGGATATGTGTTATGCTGGCCACACATCAGACCAGGGGCGGATTGGGGACCAAAAGTGGCCCTGGAAAATTTCTGGAAGTGGCGTCATGTGGGCGGCACCAAATCAAAATGGGCAGGGCCAGCATAACAGTAGGCGGGGTTACTATATCAGTATTGCTGCCGAACTTTAAGCTAAAAGATGCATGTGTTTCTACCTAGTCACGGGTGTTGCGCCGCCTAAACAATTCAGCCGCGGACACTGGAAGAAACAGGGCTGATTACTTTGAATACATATACTTAAAAAATATGTATATGAAGTTTTCAGCCCATGTATAATTCTGAACAATGGGAGGAGGGAGAGCACCTCTCAAGGAGGGGGCACATATTTATGAGATCCCCTCCTAAAGCCTTAAGGGGCGTACACATGGGCCGATTTCAGACCCTTTTCGAAGCAATCTGACTAGATCACCTTTGCTTGCCTCAACTTTACTAAAGGTAATAGTATGTAGATATATATATATATATATATATATATATATATATATATATATATATATATGTAGATATAGGTTAGAAAGTAGTCCAGCACTCCACTGACACAACACTACTGCCGCGGTGCCCTCAGAAAAAACAACATCTTGATAAAGGGGTTACACACCTCAAAATGCTGGAGTATATGTGACATATTAAAATAAAGTTTTGCACAAGCCCCTGAGTTCCGCTGCTTTATCTATATCAAATTCCTTTGCCCCTAAAGGTGGGGGAAAAACCCCACTATATATACATTATATACTTATTTATTTTAAGTACAGTTGGAGCCATTTTTTATTCAACCCAACAATGCGGCATGTCTGCCCATCTTAGCTGAGAATAAGACGCGCATCCCCATCTTGACGCGTTGTTGGGCTGAATGAAAACAGCGCCATCTATAGATAAAAATGCCTCATACACACACTTGTACTTACTGTAAATATTGGGACTCAGAGCCGGAAAAGAAGCACAGCAACAGCCGTATTTGCGGTTGCTCAGTGTTTTGACTAGACATCTTACATAATTAGTCCCCTCCATGGCGTTATACCGCAATTCTTTGGCAGAGGAGGAGCCAAATTAAATTACAATTACATTATGTTGGCTTTGCTATCACCCCACCCGCATTAGAAAAAACATTTGTGGTCAGGGCCGGTGCTACGGTGTTCAGCGCCCTCCTGCAAACTTTACATGTGCGCCTCTCATACTTTACAAAGGGACCGTGCACACAAATAAAAAGATGTGTGGTCTCACAAGGAAGGGGCATGGTCACACAATAGTACACTCATTTCAAATTACGCCACACAGTACACATTTTATTAATGTTATACAGCACCAGTGCCATAACTAGACATTTTGGTGCCCTGTGCCAGAGAGTGAATTTGTGACTGCCCCACTACCACAGTGAGAACTGTGGTAGTGGACCAAAAATTAGGGGCGTGGCTTCATGTGGAAGGGGCATGGCAACATAACAGTATCAATAACACCATAATGCCCATTACACATTATGGCACATGCGGTAATACTAGACAGTACTGCCTATTTACATTATGCCACACATTGTGATGCGCTTACACATTATGCCACACACCGTAATTTTAAGTCACTTTCATATGCGTGCACGCTGGCACAGATATGGGTGGGCAGGTGACATCCGGTGATGTCAGCTGCCAGCCCCCCGCACCCGCGTCACTGCCTCATTACCATGAGAATGCTCAGTGTTCTCATAGGAATGCCCATGGAATGCTGGGCGTTCCCATATGGTAATGGGGTAGCCCTGCCCATCTTCACCCCTGCACGCTGTCATGGGTGCGTGCACCCGGTGAACCGAAAGTGCGAATGCACAGTGGACCAAATGGATTTGAATAACCCCCAATGTCCAGAGAAGTGCCCATTGCAGTATGTCTTCAGTACTGCTCACTGTGTAATCCAGCCGAGTCTAGCCCTGAGCCCTGAGCCCAGCAGAGCCTGCAGAGGCACTGAATTGATTTTCAAATATAGCGCCAGCTTTTGTGCCAATCAGAGCTCTCGGGCAACCAATAACTGCTGCTGCTTGGACCACATGATGCACCCACAGTGCAAATGGGCAAGGCACCACTGGTGCACACCTAGCTATTGCCCTGCACAGCACCTAGTGCCCATTATTCACATTACGCTTCACAGTAGTGCCTATTACACAAAATGTCCACAGTAGTAGCGTAATTATAATTATACATAATGCCCACTGTTGCGATGATTATACGTAACACCCACACCAGTTACCGACATAAGTAGTGCTACATATACATAACACCAGTTGCCGAGAGTAGTAGCGATGCGTAATGCCCACACCAGATGCAGACAGTAGTAGCGCTTCTTATACTGAACACCCATGCCAGTTGCCGACAGTAGTAGCGCTGCCTATATGTAACGCCCACGCCAGTTGCCGACAGTAGTAGCGCTGCATATAAGTAACGCCCACAACAGTTGCCGACAGTAGTAGCACTGCCTAAATGTAACGCCCACACCAGTTACTGACAGTAGTAGTGCTGCCTATACGTAATGCCCACAACAGTTGCCGACAGTAGTAGCGCTGCCTATATGTAACGCCCACACCAGTTGCCGACAGTAGTAGTGCTGCCTATATGTAATGTCCACACCAGATGCAGACAGTAGCGCTGCCTATACGTAACGCCCACACCAGTTGCTGACAGGAGTAGCACTGTGTAATGCCCACACCAGCTGATGACAGTAGTATCGCTGCCTATATGTAATGCCCACACCCCACCAGCTGCCCACAGTAGTAGTGCTGCCTATATGTAATGCCCACACCAGTTGCCGACAGTAGTAGCGCTGCCTCTATGTAACGCCCACGCCAGTAGCCGACAGTAGTAGTGCTGCCTATATGTATTGCCCACACCAGCTGCCGACAGTAGTAGTGCTGCCTATTTGTAATGCCCACACCAGCTGTCGACAGTAGTAGCGCTGCCTATACGTAATGCCCACAACAGTTGCCGACAGTAGTAGCGCTGCCTATACGTAATGCCCACACCAGTTGCCGACAGTATCGCTGCCTATACGTAACACCCACACCAGCTGCTGACAGTAGTAGCACTGCCTATATGTAACGCCAGTTGCCGACAGTAGCATTGTTGCCTATACATATGCCCACACCAGTTGCCAAAAGTAGCGCTGCCTATACGTAATGCACTCACCTTTTACTGAGAGTCGAAGTGCTGCCTATACATAATGTCCACATCATAACGTCCTACGCTGCTTTTACAGATGCTCCAATCTGGCGGTTGGCCCACCAGCATACATGGACACGCAAGAGTCTCGTACTCACTCATGTCCATTGCTGGGAATGGGGCAGGTGAGCATTGGAGACGCACACATGCCAGAATAACCAGCGCACCACGGTGACTGGTGTGCCGCGGCAGGTACATCTGGACCAGTGGCGTAACTACAGAGGGTGCAGGGGGTGCAGCTGCTATGGGGCCTGGGCCTTTGGGGGTCCCATAGCAGCTGCATCCCCTGCACCCTCTGTGCAGCACGGGCAGAGGTTGCGCCAGTGTGTCCCCTTCATCGACGGACAGTGCACCCGGCAGGAGGTCGGCGTATAGGAGTGCGGCGGCTCCCTCCGCTGCTTGCAGACAGGAGACACAGCGCAGGGGAGCGGCGGATGCCAGAGCCCCTGCACACAGAAGACCTGGCCGCGCACAGTCAGGAAAGCAGGGGCTGCCTATGCCCCCCGTCACCCAGTCACGCTGCTCATGCAGAATGCAGGCCGGTCACAGTTCACATTACTTGACTACTTGAATGTGATGCGGCTTGGTGCTGCTGCATATCTGCGCAAAGAGGCTTATTATAGTCGTCCCAGCAGCATCCCTCTCGCGGCGGAGACCGCCCCCGCTAGCGCCCATTTGACCTCCTGCTGCACTACAGAGCATGGAATGGGGTTACCGGGCCACGCTGAGCTTCTCCTGTTCTGGGGAGGACAGGTGAGAGAAGGATGTTCCTGCTTTATTGTGCAGGTGAGGGCTGCGGTGTCCACGGGTGAGTGAAAGGAGTAAGAGGGTACAGGATTATAATATAATAATTATATCCATTACACTGAGGATCCAACATATATGCAGTGTCCACTGTGCCCGGTCCTGCCCGGTCCACTCCCCTATCAGACACCAAACCAGGGGGCCCCATTTAGAATTTTGCTATGGGGCCCACAAAGGTCTAGTTACGCCCCTGATCTGGACATAATGCCCACACAATTTGTTGACAGTATACTCTCTCTCACATAGTTTTTTTTACCTTACAATCTGTGTGGCAGCTCATCCTCCTTTCATCAGCCCTGGTGTGCTCCCTTGTAACTCCGCCCCCGTGTCCCGTGTGGCTCCGCCCATCCGTTTCGTGTAGCTCCGCCCCCTGACCAGTCTCATCTCACATAAGGAGTGGACCAGCACTTCCCTTGGACAGCGGCTGTAGAACCATAAGTCACAGCAGAGGCACAGGGCCAGGGGGAGAAGCCAGTACCTAGCAGCAGGCAGCACTCTCTGCTGACCGTGACACTGTTGTAGTAGTTGAAGGTGGGTTTGGACTTGGGAGCTGGGAAGGAGCTCAGCTTCCTAGGCTTTAAGTTGCTGGTGCCACTGCCTGCAGTATGACAGGCACCGGCAGCCACTGAGAGGAAGAGCAGCAGGGGGAGGGGGGGGAGGTTTCTCTGCTCCTCCGCTGGTACACAGGTCACGGGGGTCCTCCTTTGATGCTGTGATGCCTGTGCCCAATCCTCCTGCGGCCCTCCGATGTCTTCCCAGCCACAGCTCCAACTGATGAACTGTGGCTGGTGTTCGCTCTGGGTGGCCTCCTCTTACTGTTCTTAAGCAGGAAGAGGGCTACTTACGCTACGCGTACAGAGCTGGAGCTGGGGAACTGCTTCCGGGCACGGCCACCGCGCCGCGGCCCATAACTCTGCGGTGGCCGGCCTTCAGAGTCACCTGCAGCAGCTTTCGGCCTCAGGGTTGGCCGGCCTCCCGGGAAACTTCCCGGTGACCTTAATGGCCAATCCGCCCCTGCATCAGACCAACTTTCCTCCAACCATCCAACTAGTTGGTTGGTTTTACTGAAAATCTGGTACTGGATGGGGGCAAATGCCAATAAGCAATTTGCTCACAAGCTCAGGAGAATAGACAAAAACATTCAGTGATATTGTTTAAATCAAATAGGTCCAACTACAGTACATTGTCTGAGTGATAGTTGTTGTCCATTTTCCGATTTGGGAAACAAATGACTTAATTACAAATGACATTTGCTCCTATCCAGAAACAGATTTTTATTCCATCCAACCAACTAGTTGGATGGTTGGAGGAAAGTTGTTCTGATGTGTGGCCAGCAGTAGGCATACCTAGACAGACAATAAAAAGGGTAACAGCACTAAACACCGGTAGTTATAAGGTTACCACTTTTAATGAATGGTATTTTCAATGTAGAACAATGATAAAAAATGTAATCAAAATAAGAGCTAATCAATGAAAATGAACACGTATATTGTGTGTGGTTGTGATATATTCACCCATGGATTCCTTATAAAATGCTCGCAATCGATTCATATGAAGGAGTCCGTTCCTATAATGCCCTTTTCAGATGTCATTGAATGTGGTGAAACAATGTCCAGGTACCTCAGTTACCTTTAGCCACAGGGTAATGGCATACACCTGTCCTTCAGATGGATATTTTGGCTAGCCAGGTAGGTGACAGGAGGATGATGCAGTCCTGGTGGGGGACTTTTGGTGTGCCTTCACAATTGGCAAATGTCCAGGTACCTCAAATATCTTTGTGGCCGCAGGGGGGATGGAAAACCCCTGTCCTCCGGGTGATGTTCACGGGGATGTACAGTATGCTGGCCAGGTGGGTCACGGGTAGATGGTGTAGTCCTGGTGAAGGGCTGTTTGCAAGCCTTCACAATTGGCAAATGCAGGGCTTGTCCATTTCCTGAAAACCACAATGATGGGGTACAGCACAAATGAGTCCAATGGGTGTTAGCCTAATGCGTTTCACTGTTTCACTGCAGGTTTTTCAAAGGTGTTGGTAAAGTGTTCACATGGGGTTTATATACCACATTCAATATGGCTGCTGAGTAGCACCCGGTGCAATCTATCAGTTCATGTTAGTAAGTTTACAATTTTCCATACACAATTAGCAGCAAAGTGCCTCAAGGAAGCAGATATTATTCTATATTATGTAATCCTAAAATGATGTATAGACAAAGAGAAATAAATAGAAATAAATTCTCAGTTGGTTTAATTTTTTATGCATATGGATATGCGGAAATATCGTCTGGGATTGAATACCCCCTACATTGGTAGAAGATTTTAATTTTGATGTGATGTTTACCCTCTGTATAGTGCACATCATAAGATTTTGCTTCTCTGTAGACATATATGTTGTTATCGGAGAATGTAGAATTGATTTGCAAATTGATTTTCACTAAGTAGATCATCAATATAAAAAGTATTCCATTGTGCTTTAATTGCTTCATAAAAAACCTTGACTGCGTTAGGTGCATGAGTACAGGCATTAAACAACTCATGGCATTTATTGTATATGTAACTTTTTTTAAATATTTTTTTTATCCAAACTTAGATCATAGCAAATCATCACATGCAGTCAATATCCTTTGCATCTGGTGGTGACCCGGTAAGTACAATGCTTTTTTTTCTATCTAAAATTATAATAATTAGTTATCTTTACTTGTAGGGTATATGATATGTGACTTAGCCTGTTTTTGACTATTAACTTTATATACCACATTAGTATGTTCAAATTCATCATTCATAGCACCCAAACCTTTACCTACAATATATTTACAGTTGGTGAGCCGAATGTATTCTGGAGCTAATACTCAATGTGAGCCTCCCCCCTCAAGCAGGCATGGATACGCCTATGTTCGCAGGGATACACCCAGCATTTCTATGGGCCCGCCCATAAAATGCTGGGCAGGCCCCTGCATCCTCCCTCTGCCCGCCCATCCTGGAATGAATGCCCCGGCTCCAGAGGCTTGCACATCCGCATATTTGGAAACCCCGTATGAATATTCATTTAGATACTGCTGTCAGAAATCTTATGACTAATGTATACTAGGCCAATCGCACAGAGGACCTGATTCTGGTTCACATGCAAAAGCAAATTCTGTCTCTAATGGACAAAACCCTGCTACACTGCAGGAGGGGCAGATGTATCATGTGCAGAGACTTAGATTTGGTTGTTATTTTGTTACTGTGCAGAGTAAATATTGTCTGCCTTCTTTTTACACTGCCATATAGATATCACTTTGACGTACAAACCCCACTAAAAATCTAATTATCTCTGCCCATGTTATATCTGTCATCGTCCCCACAATGCACATGGTTTTGTCCATTAAAGAGAGAATTTGCTTTTGCGAGTGAACCAGAATCATGCCCTGAGTGTAAAGACCAATATCTGACACTGAAACAGTGGTTATTGTTTAAAATGCTTTTTGTAGAAAAATACAGAAAGACCAACACTGAAGGAGATGGATTACTCACCTTCACAGCTAGTCATTGAAGTTAAATCTTTTTTCATTCTTAAAGGGGTGTACACACGGAGAAAATTTGTGCTATTTTCTAAGCAATCTGACTTAGCCAAAGCAAGCCAAAACCCACGTCACGGGGTGATTTCCATGGGAGCACCCAGTGTTTGAATGGTAACGCCCATGAAACGCTGGGTGTTCCCATGGGCACGACTACCTGCCGCCACCCCCTGCCCGCAGTGTTGGGTGCGTGCGTCCAGCGAACACCCTGTTCGCTGTTGCCGCATGCACCCTGTATCTGCACATGCACAGAAATGCATCTGCGCATGTGCAGACGCACAACATCGGTCCCCCATACCAACGCACGGGGGATGCGAATGAAGCAGAATAATTTCTTATGTCCTTTGAATGACCTTGGTCCAATATATTCCTCCTCTCAATCTCTATGCTGATGGTGTATTGCTATTCCTTTTTGTCTATACCTATATTGGGTCTATTTACTTAGCTTTGAAAAGATATACATTGGAGAGAAATAAAGTGGCAGCTAACAAGCTACTGTCATTTTTCAAACACCTTTTGTGACAGGGCAGCTAGGAATTGATTAGCTGACACTTTATATCTCTTCATGGCTCTCTCCTTCTACATAGGAACCACAGCCAGGGAGGCCATAATGGGCCGATCACAATCACTGTCACTTTGGACTCTGAAATGAACAGCTGAGTTAATGGGGCCTACACATGTAGAGATGTGCTGAGCATTCTGAGCGATTATAGATTGCTCAGCAAGATCACTCAGCACGCAGCGATGTGTCAGCACTGTGTGCTGAGCGATCTGATCTCTCTGGTGAGAATCCTGGCCCTGGCCGGCGATTAAGTAAATTTATCCAGCATGCTGGACATTAATCACCGGCCATAGCGATGCTATTGAGATAGATACCTGGAGCGGAATGTAATGCCACCCAATTTCGGTGGCAGTGCGGGATACCAACAAAGTCAGACGTTTTTTAAAGGGACAAGCACTTATAAGTATAACAGAATATGCTACGTATATAAGAAACTGTAAATAAATAAATAAATATAAGGCATGGTTATCCCTTGTAGGTGATTGTTCCTTTAAAAAAACCTCTGTATTAGGTCGGCATCACGCACAGCCCCCAACCTTGTGCGGCATTCCATTCCATCCCTGATGTATAATTGTAATTCCTTTGTAAATGTTTAACTGCCCACACTTTGGAAATGCAATAATGTTTTATGACAACCTGGAGTATTCACCACCGCAAAACTGGGTACATATTACACAACACTGCAAATGATGCAATATTGTCAATGATTTCCCATGAACTGCCTGGAACTCCCTGACAAATGATATAGTGCATACACGCTGAGTAAATTTACAAACGATATTAGTCTGTGGTCACATCCAGTCATTGATGATGTCCTCAGATTGAGCTGCATGCACAGATGACCCTGGAGCGCTCACTATATAGTATATAAACACTTGACGATATGCAAGAAATTGTCATTGTGCCCCTTTTCACACAGAAAACCAAATTACCGGGTGAAGCAGTTCTACCTGGTAATTTGTCATTTAACAAAGGTCCTTTTTCCGTGTGAAAGGGTCAACCCGGGACGTAAATCCCATTTACCAGGGTCGAGGACCCCCAGGATTTACGACCTGAGTTGACCCTTTCACACAGAATAAATACCCGTGTTATTCAGCAAAATAGTGGGTTGAAATTGTTATGCTGCTAATTTGCTGTTCAGTGTAAAACGGGGTCAGGCTGCTCCCGGCAAAATCACTCGAAATGCCAAGTAATTGCCAGTCCATGTTTCTTAAAGGGCTGTTAGACTGGTCTTTATCGTGCATATCATGTATAGTATCGCAACTTAAGTGTTGACTAAGATTTCAGATACTTAATACAAATCTCATGAACTTTTGTCATTACTTATTGTCTGTCCTATTCTCATGTGAGCTTCCTTGATTGCAGACATCTCTAAAACACTTCATAGCAGTCAGAAACCTGCCAGTTACAGACTCTATTTTACCTGAATAATATTACTCATGAATGTTGTTCACCATCCAGTGTTTCATGCATTTGATAAAACAATCTTTCCAGATCAATTCTTGCAAGTGATAATACTTTACTTAAATTGACTTGAGGGGCCAAATGTAATAGGGTGAGAGTTTCAGAAAGTGAGAGATTTTGGGAGAGTTTTCCCATGTTTTTTAAAGCAGCAATCAATTACACTGCAAAACCAGGTGGATTTTGCCATGTAATTGATTGCTGCTTTAAAAAACATGGGAAAACTCTCCCAAAATCTCTCACTTTCTGAAGAGATGTCCACTTTAGCAGTTGCTTATTTACAGAGAATGCTCTGATCTCAGCTGTACAAAGAATGATCCCATTGTGAAAAAAAAGTCTGCAGTGGAATCCTAATGCTGTGTACACGCGGGGGAGATATATTGCTCAGCCATATATGGCTGAGCAATATATTGCTCAGTTTCTACTTTACATCAGCGACCAGAGATGGTCGCTGATGAAAAAGAAACTGCTGGGGGAGCCCGGCAGTGGTAATCAGCTGGTCGCAGGAGCATGTTCCTGCGACCAGCGATCACCACAGGGGCAAAAACGGGAGCGCGCACTCGGCGATATATCACCGGTGCACACTCCCATTGCGGGCAATATGGTCGCTCAGCGACCATATTTCCCGCGATTTTGCACAAAATCGCCCCTGTGTGTACACACCTTTAGATTCCATATCAATTATTTGACAGATGATTGAACAGTGTTCTACTTTAATAATGTATCTACCTGCAATCTCTGGAAGCTCAAATATCAATTAAATCATCTCCCTCACAGCTATGGGGTTTATTCAGTCCTGATCACTTCTCTGGTAATTTGCCCACCGATCAGATAGCCACCACCCCACCAGAGTGAAATCCCGCCCTATAGAAGGCTTCGAATGATTGCGAAAATTACGCTGATCGGTGATAAGCTGCAAATCCATCCCCAACTATCTCGTCATCTAATGATTTTCCTAGTGTGTGCAGTGTGTGCGTAACCCAGGACCTACTTGGCCAGTGCGATAGAAAGAGGCTCATCCAGTCTGGAGCTGACATTACACGCTTGGCCTGATAAGGCATTGGCATGCCTGCATTTCCCTGACACTCCCAGAAAATTGACAGGTTTCTACCCCCAAGGGGATGAATCCGCAGCCCAGCGACCAGGTCTGAATAACCCCCATATGTTGTTGCTATATTAGTGTCATTTACAATTTTAAAAAGTGGGCATATCACCCTTATGCAAAAATGTAACGTGTTCCAGCTGGCAATAGATGCATAGTCAGCTTGCTTATGCCAGGCACACATCACAGGCACTTGCATCATATTTGTTTTGAGAAGTATAGCCCATAGTCCATAGTGGCTTTTAGAAGATAGTGTTAGGTCCAAATATTCTTGGCACTTTAGTAGCCCCCACAGAAGTCCACACGTGCTTTTTTTTACATACATCCAGGTGATATATTGGGGGACACAGAGGGATAGAGTAAGATGCTTATACCTTATTGCCAGTGGCGTAACTAGAAACAATCACCCCCCACCCCGCCGATTTCGACAGCACGCATGCCGCCGCCGCCACATTCAGGGACCCGCAGCGCAGATCTCCGTCTCCTCCTGCAGTGATGAGAAATGACCATCACAAAATGGCTGCCCCCTAATAGCAGACAGTTTTCAAGGATGCCAGAGGAGGCTGCCGCCTCCTCTAGCATCCCTGAAAACTGTCTGCTGTATGGGGGCAGCCATTTTGTGTGGGACGGTTTTCAATAGCACTGCTGGTTAGCAGATGGAGCCAGGAGCAGGAGGAGACAGAGAGCCGGGACTGCACACACAGGTGAATATATTTATATCAATATATTCTATAAATGCTAGTTACAATTGATGAGCTTTAAGACAATAAAATAGCACAGTGCTAAGCATAAAGCAATGGTACTGCCAAAGTAAAGCTCAATGTTGCTGTCATTATGGCTTCAATATGACCCTGGTGCTAAAACTCATCAAAGTCAGTTGTATTTTTGCAGTATTTATAAAAACATTGGGCCTAATTCAGATCTGGTTGCAAGACAAATTTGTTCTCAAAATTGGCAAAACCATGTGCCCTGCAGGTAGGGTAGATGTAATATGTATAACTAGATCAAAGATACTGGAGAATCTCAAGGCGCATCTATATTGTTTAGATGTAATATGTGTAGATTTGGGTGATTTATTTTGTTTCTGTGCAGGGTAAATATTGGCTGCTTTATTTTTACACTGCCATTTGGATTTCAGTTTCAACACACCACACCCAAATCTATCTCTCTCACTTCATATGTTATATTTGCCTCACCTGCAGGCTGCAGTGCAACATGAATTGGCCAATTTTGAGAACAAATTTGCCCTGAATATGAATTAGGCCAATAGTTAGCAGATGACTACTTTCTTTTTGTGCATATGGTCATCAGTCAACTACAATATCAGAACCCCCATGTGGTCTGCACGCTCCTGGTTGATGAACCATCAATCCTGATTACTTTGCAGGCCATTCGAGTATACAAATCGGAAATATCGGCAAACTGTGCCTTTTTTTTCTACATGTATTGCTGGTTTTCACAGGGCACATGCACCAAAACTTCTTACATATCCCATGTGCTGCTGAGTGCATAGTGCTAGATGCACCATTTTTGGCAATTGTGGGGTACAGTAAAACTGTGACACATACATTGCTGTTCTGCTTCAGCTGTTACAGATGTTCGGAGGTATATTTACCCAATCATTTCCTTAATAGCATTCATTGTATAAACCTGGATTTAGTGCAGTAGTACCTAATTGCATTTGATTTTCCCATTACGGCAATTTATTAACAAATTAAACCTGCATGTTTGAGTAATCCGTTATGTTTGTTTCTTTATTTATCATCTAGGATGCAACAGACTATGTTGCGTATGTGGCAAAAGATCCAGTTAATCGTCGAGGTAAGACTCAATAACAGCAGCCTTATGAGTAAAATAATAAACATACGGTATGTATATATCTATTTACCTCTGTTTTCTTCACGCCAGCTTGTCATATTCTTGAATGCAATGATGGGCTTGCTCAAGATGTCATCAGCACAATAGGCCAGGCATTTGAACTCCGCTTTAAGCAATATTTGCAGTGTCCTTCTAAGATACAAGCATTTCCTGACAGGCAAGTTTTTATTTGTTTATTACATAACCTTTTATGTTTTACATGTCTTTGACATCTTTCAGGTATATAAATATTGGGATTGTTCATGACAAGTGTGCTACCTGTGTCTTTTTACAGAATGGATTTTTTCTCTTTGTTACCAATTATTACAGCTTTTTAATGAGAGATCGGTAAAAAGTGAAAAGGCTGGTTCACACTGACAATAAGCAACAGTAAATTGTCAAAACTCGACAGTTTTTCGATTGTATAAATGCTGTCTAGCCTAACTCATTGGTGTGCTCAAGGGATGTGCAGGGTGTGAGTCTATATACCCCATAGTGCAGCAAAGGATCCTCGAAATCACAGTGTACTTGGAGGCAGGACAATGACAAAACTGCACACATCAATCCAGCACCTCTCTGTCCCCAGCCAAGTGCAGCCAGAGACTAAGGAGAGCCTGACATTGAAGACGATTCTAAAGGACAAGGTCCACAAGCAGGGGACCGGTTGGCATGGATGGTGTTTTCTATTTCCAGTGGGTGTGGGGTGTTGTTCTATGTCCCATGCAAGGGGGGTTTGTAATGGTGAGTGTTCTGTGTTGCTTGGGGGGATGGAGGTTGAATAATGGTGGTGGGTGTTCTGTTTTCATGTTTTGGGGGGTGGTTTAGTTCTATAGGTAGGGTTTGGAGGTTTATTGCACCCTTATCCGATGCCTGTCTACTATGCCTATGGTCTGATTAATGTTTTTAATAAGGTGCATGTGTAGATAAAATGGTGGATATTCAGAATATCAACATGTATATTGTGTCATCATTGCTAGCATGTTAAGATTGTGTATATCAATAGTCCATGTCAGCATAGTGTTTTTTTAGCACATTTGAGCCCTAACCACAGCCTAAAATGAAAACTAATATGGACTGCTGACATTGTGCCTATTTATGTCAGTGTCATTTTCGCCCATGCCGGTTCAAATTTTTTTTTTGGAGTTGGCAAAGCAGACCCAAAAATGGGTAAAAAAGCCGGGATTTTGACAAAATACACATGGATCCACAGAAAATTTGACAATCCACATGGTTTTCACCCATCCCGGATTTTTTGCCCAAGGCAAAGATCAGCATGGAGATTGAATTTGGGCGCATATAATTTTGCCTGGTGAAAATTAATACCCCTCATAGTATATAATATCAAAAACCTATATTCATACTTGAACCATATAATTTCTTTTATTTTAAGAATGCAAAGTCTAGATGACCCGTTATGGCCAGAAGAGGATGGTGCTGCAACAGAGCCTCAATATTACAACAGTATTCCAAATAAAATGCCACCTCCAGGAGGGATTATTGATGAGAGGTTAAGAGCTCAGCACCCAAACCAAGGAGAAAACAACCAGGTATAAAATAATTTGATATGTGATTGTTGGGTCATTTTTTAGAAGCACACATAAATATATAGATATATATATATATCTACAGTATATATATAGAACCACGAATGCTGAGTAAGCACTGAGTGAGCATAAACCCCTGATGGTTCCCCAGGTTACGCTGGAAGGTCAGCTGATATGTTAATAGGATGGGCACAAGGCCTATCAGAGCTGTGGGAGGAGTATAGACAGGGAAGAAAAGGAACATACTCACAGGAAGTTCTTCCTCTGTCTGAAAAAGCTGCTGCAGGATCAGGCAAGGCTGCTCTGCAGCAATCAAAATTCCGTTTGTCTTTAAAACGTTTTCTT
The DNA here is from genome assembly GCF_055691185.1 of Crinia signifera. Lineage (NCBI taxonomy): Eukaryota > Metazoa > Chordata > Amphibia > Anura > Myobatrachidae > Crinia > Crinia signifera. The sequence continues at coordinate 321,063,565 of NC_139217.1, read as the reverse complement.
CTCATCTTTAATACTGCTCTGTCTCTTCTTTCCCCTCTTAATAGATCTGTCCCTCTTTTCCACCTGTCCCTCTCTGTCAACTGCATTATGGCCTACAGGCCGCGCTGAGCTACCCGCCCGCCCGCCTTGCTGAGGCGGGGGCGGATTGGGAGGCTGCGGGGCCTAGCGGCGCGGTCCCTGGTGGTTCCAGTGGGGACCGGAGGGGATCGCGGCGGGGTCCTGCGGCTCCTGTGCCGCCCGCGCGTCATGGCGCGATGGTCGCGGCGCCGGCTGATGACGCGGCCGGGCGCCGGACCTCGCGTAGTGCTTGCGGAGGCCGCGGCGCGCGCGGCGGTGCTCGCGGCAGCCAAGGGGGGTCGGGCAGGGGTAGCGCCCGTGCAGCAAACACCCGTGCGAGAGGGCTAGGCCCCCGCACGCCGGGCAATACCCCAGGCCTGGATCGCGGCCTTCTGCCCGGTCCAGCGCCAGCGGCGCTCAGTTACAGGCCCCACAGATCACCCCCACGCAGGCTCAGGGCACAGTTAGGCGCCCGCACAGTACTCGCCCCTCATCCATCCCCATCCTGGCCTCTAGAGTGCCACAGAGGGGTCTCCCTCAAGGGCCCCCTCTCCCACCGTTAGTAGACCGGGTAGGGGCCGTGGGCGAGCCAGGGGAGGAGGTCAGGGGCCGAATAGGGCCCAGATGGTCCAGCAGCCCCCGCTGACACCCCTAGGGGCCTGTGCATACTGCTGTGCAAAATCTTCTGCTGGGATCTGGGTAGGGTTTCCTCAGCAGCCATGTTATTCAGCTCTCATGCAGTACATAGGTGGCAGTACATAATTGCTCCACAGGGGGCAATGCTGAGCTCAGACATGGTCTAGACTCTGTGGACCTACATTGTACTGTTGACTCATGAGTCATGTAAATAGTTCAGTAGTGCAGTTAGTTCCCTTCCTACAGCTCCCAATACTAATCCCTGACTCATACAGCCATAGCGAGACTGTACAGTGCCTCTGGGCTGCCATGTGGGAACCGCCGTGCTCAGGCACACGTAGGGTGTGTATGGAGCTGAACTATAGTAGGCATTGCCATGCTGCCTTCCTATTAGGTCACGAGCTACACTCCCAATCATGTTTAGGATGTTATATACTGTAGCTCTGTTTACTCCACAGGACAAAGAGGGATATGTATGAACCTCCATGAGACATAAAGTGGAGCAGTTTCCCCTGGCAACCGATCGGCTTAGGTCACATTTGGGCTGTGGAAGATAAATGTCAGAAACTGACGGGATATTTTGCAAACTCTTTACTTTATCTCTCGCTAAAGTCAGTTACATTGGGGGAAAGGGACAGGTTAAATACTGTATTTTAAAAGCAAAAATAGTGACAGTATATTACTCTGAATTTGGGTATTTTAATGGCATATTATGGAATTGAAAATAATAACCAAAATGGGATAAGTTTGGTAGAGCTAGACAAAGAATGGGTCACTATAGTGCGCTTTCGCACTGCCTAAACGCTTTACAAAGCTGTATTTAAGGCGGTATTCAAGCCAGGTCTGAGCCTTGACATTGCAGTAGATGGCCGCTTTGAATGCCATTTGAATACTATTCACATCAATCAACCCGTTTGATCCCCTCAACACGTTTCAAGGCAGTAGGTAGGGGACGGGTCTGTAGTCTGATGTTTGTTTTGCTAAATACCGTCTCGAGCCATTCTCACTGCATAACAGATGGCCCTAAAACGTGTAGGACCGTTTTGGAATATCGGGGATCTTTCACCGGTAAATCAGCTGGCACTTTCTGCTTGCCTTAAACGTGTTTAAATTGTGAAACAACGGCAATATACCGTTCAGTGCAGTGTGAAGGGGGTATAAGGGTGCTGTATATTTTACTCCTTCTAAAATAGGTTTAATAAATCAGATTATTTCCCATCTGATCATCCTAACAAGAATATTACTCCTCCAATGCGCTAATATTAGCAATCCCTGCTCTGCGCGTAATTAGTTAGTCTGGTTCAGCTAGTTATAATCACGCCTCTCAGTCTCTGATGGAATAATGAGATGGACAGACTGCCGTATGTAGGCTCGAGTGGAGGTCGTCCAATATAAGCCTAAGCACCTGGGTCTACATTAAATACTGGGAAGGTTATTGACTCAAGTGGGACCCTCATTTGAGTATAGGCCGGGACGGGCATTTTTTCAACATAAAATGTTATCGAGATGTGAGCTTATACTCGAGTATATAGATATATGGTAGTCTTCTGAGCTAATCGTTGGGCGAACTGGATCATAATAAAATAGTCACGAAAATTAACTAGATTTCCCATCACTAAGGGGTAGGCCGCGGCAATGGCGCCAGGACCTCCTGGCAGCCTGGGGGGTTGGGCAGAGTAGCGCCTATGGCGCATCGACCCCGGGGCGCGGCAGGGCCGCTTGGATGATGCCACTGCCCAGTCCCCGCCATTGGGGAGGTGCGGCATCTTGGCGCGATGGTTAACGCCATGAGGCAGGCCTCAAACCCCTTAAGGGGCACCACCATATTATATAATGGGGCCGTTAGAGGTAAGGGGCGGTGTACTCCTGCCACGAGCGCGGCACGCCCCTCTGGCGTTCCCGGCATTACAGATGGTGTAATGGTTAGCATCACTGCCTCACAGCACTGATGGCATTGGTTTGGTTCCCACCATGGCTCCAGCTGTGAGATGTTTGTATATTCTCCCTTTAGACCGGCCTGCGGGGTGACGAGTGACAGGGAGGTATGGCTGGTAGTGCAGGCTACTGGGGACGGCCACCCCTCCTATTGTGGGACCCCAATCACTCCTGTCCATCCCCGGGGACATGCCTCCTGCAGGACCGGCCAGGCGACGTTGGCTGCGGAGGACCAGGCTGGTCCCTCAGTGCAGCGCTAAAGGGGGTCTTGGGTAGTTCCCGAAAATAATTCCCCTCCGTGGGCTGATGCGGTGTAGGGCCCCTGCCACCTACTCCCTGTAAGGGAGTACAGCGGTTTATGGCCCTTTCTGAATTCCTGCATGGACCGCATGTCTGGGTTTTTCCCCTACTGGGGCTCTGCCAGCTCCCAACCCGGTATTTTGCCTACCCCTGATGAGCTGCCTGGGGTTACAGCCTCTTCACGGGTGGCGCCCGTAATTGTGTCCCCAACATGTGCAGTGGCACAGGAGCTCAGGCCGTTCGCCACTTAGGCCTCACAGGGCGGGCCAGCTCCCCCTCTGGTGGTTGTTCCCGGAACTCGGCCATCGGGACCCCTGGCAGGTCCACAGAGGTGAGCCTCATGTCGGAGGCAGGCACTTCAGATGCTTGGACTGGATGGAGGAGCTAGTTATGAGGGCTATCATGCCCGGGACACTGGGGTGCTATCAGGAAGGATGGCACAAGGGGGAACAGTTTAGGCTGTCTGCCCCTCATGCAGGTAAGACACCTGGTGCGGCTAGGGTGGCCGTTGTATGGAGTTGGTACTCCTTGGGGCGTGGTTGCCTCAGTACGCCGGATGCTGGCAGGGGTGCCTTTCTTTTGTCTCGGCTTGGTAGGGCGGACCCGTCCCGGTCCTTTCTGGTGCCCAGGGCGTTGCGTGGATGGCTGCGCGCCTCGCCGGCACTCCCAGACTGCGGGCGACCAATTGAATTGCCGTTGCTCCCAGCCTTGCTGGGTGCCCTGAGGGACATTTTGCGGGCCTGACTATGAGGTCCTGTTCCGGATGGCGTATACAGCGGCGTATCATGGTGCCTTCAGGTTTGGGAGCTGGTGGCGCCGTCAATAGCGAATACCCTCACCATTGACCGTGGATGACCTGGTGGTCCATGTGGATTCGGTGCTATGTCACCTGCGCCGTTCCAAGACTAGCCTGGCTGGAAGGGGGCGGTGGCTGTCTTTGCTCCCATGTGCGGTGGAAGGGGTGTGCCCCGTGGCGTTGGTTACGGCCTTCGCGCAGGTGCACCCAGACCTACCTGGTGCATGGCTGATGCATGATGAGGGGTCACCGCTCACCGAGTATCAGTTTTGCCACGGATTGGGACGGGCGCTGGAGGCCACGGGTCTCGGTCCAAAGGAATTTGGGTCGCATTCCTTTCGGATTGGGGCTGCTACCTCGGCGGCTGCGGAGGGCTGCTCCGATTCAGAGATTCAGTCCCTGGGTCGATGGCGCTCGGCAGCATTCCGAGGTACATTCGGCCAGCCTTATCTGTCACTTTCACCATGGTCGACTGGACGCATAAGCGCTCGTCAACTTCCAGTGGGGGCCTTGAGGTGTGTTTTCACATCCGTCTGGGGGCACAATTCGGCTATAATCACAATCTGGCATGGCGTACTTGTTAGTTTACCCCAGACGGTGTGTTTTGTGCCTCAAGAGCTGGTCGGCCACGGTTTTTCTCATCCCTCTCTCTAACAAGTGTGGTGAATGCTTGGTATGCAAGATTGTCGACAGCCTTCTAACCTCTTATAAATATTTCAGGTCGACAGGACGTTAAGTCCATTTGGATGATTGGACATTCTTTTGTCTATTGGGTAGCATCTGATGTACGCGTGTTTAGTCGAGCTGGGGAGGTTAGGTGGCTGGGTGAGAGAGGTATGCTGTGGAAAGGGCTGCAGGCTGGGCTGATTCGAGCCCTGAGAGATTTTGGGGTCCCGAGGGTCATTATTTTCCACCTGGGTGGTAATGACTTAGGGCGGACGACTGCTCTCGAGCTACGCTCAGTGATTGTGCGGGACCCCTATTTATTTCTTTGTATTCGCCTGCATGTAAGTTGGTGTGGTCCTCCATTACATCAAGGATAGTGTGGAGAAATGCGGTATCCTGCCCCCGCCTGGAGCGTCACGGAAGACGGTGAACGCTGCAGTGAGAAGTATCTGCTGACCAATGGCGGGGGTGTTATTCGCCATGACGCCATCAGCTTTCAGCGGAGTGCGCTGTATAGGAGCGATGGCGTTCATCTGAGCCCGGAGGGCGTGGCTCTGTTTTTGGGCGATGTTTTTAGTTGGTTAGATACACAGTGCTGAGCGTTTTTCCTACTTGGTGGCGGTGCTGCGGCTTAGGGCCTAGCTTTGGCGGTAAAGAACGGTCATCCTTGTAAGATCTTCATGTGTGTGTGTAGATAGTGGGGTGTCGCTCTCTCCTGACATCGATGGTCATCGGCCATGCTCCCGCCCGGGGTGGTGGTCACCACTAGCACGAGTGGATGACCGGGGAGAGCGATCACCAGCGATGGTGTGTATGGTAACATCTTTAACCCCACTTTCCTATAATGACCGTTCTTTGGTGCCGCCACCATTATATATATATAGTTAGTTTAATTGTCAAAATAAATTGACATTCATTTTGAAACGCCAGCACTTGTGTCTGTGTCTTTTTTATTATATAAGTTAGTGTTAAGGTTTAGGTTAATTTTATGGTGAGATGGAAAGGTGTGGACCTGGGGATACCTGATGGGGAGTTTAAGAACCACGAATGCTGAGTAAGCACTGAGTGAGCATAAACCCCTGATGGTTCCCCAGGTTACGCTGGAAGGTCAGCTGATATGTTAATAGGATGGGCACAAGGCCTATCAGAGCTGTGGGAGGAGTATAGACAGGGAAGAAAAGGAACATACTCACAGGAAGTTCTTCCTCTGTCTGAAAAAGCCCCGCCCACCCTTCCCTATTTCTTTTCTCTTCAGCGGCGGTAAAGAACGGTCATCCTTGTAAGATCTTCATGTGTGTGTGTAGATAGTGGGGTGTCGCTCTCTCCTGACATCGATGGTCATCGGCCATGCTCCCGCCCGGGGTGGTGGTCACCACTAGCACGAGTGGATGACCGGGGAGAGCGATCACCAGCGATGGTGTGTATGGTAACATCTTTAACCCCACTTTCCTATAATGACCGTTCTTTGGTGCCGCCACCATTATATATATATAGTTAGTTTAATTGTCAAAATAAATTGACATTCATTTTGAAACGCCAGCACTTGTGTCTGTGTCTTTTTTATTATATAAGTTAGTGTTAAGGTTTAGGTTAATTTTATGGTGAGATGGAAAGGTGTGGACCTGGGGATACCTGATGGGGAGTTTAATATATATATATATATATATAGATATCTATATATATATATATATATATATATATATATATATATATATATATATACAGTCCAAGGGAACTGAATATATATATATATATATATATATATACTTTGTATCAAGAAAACCTGTAAAGGTAATAACTTATTTCACTAGAGATAATGCCCCATCTAGAGGTGGCTGCATATGCATTTGTAAGTAAAAAAAAAAACTAATGTCCAGCTAAAAAGCAGTAGCATGTGGCTGGGTATACATCAGGCATAACAAGACTACTGCTTTATAGAGTATGCCCCATGACACAGTAGAGATGGCATAGAAAATGTAATGGTGATCTGTCTTGACTGTGCTAGTAGGGAATAGGTGAAAGTTGCAGGATGCAAGGTCAGGGCTGTACGACGGGTGTGGCAGAACTTCCTTGATATGCAGTGCTCCCAAAGATGAAAGAGCTCCAACACTCCAACTGTGACGTTGACGTGAAAGCTGCCGTTCGGTCCTGGTGTCGACAACAACCAACCGCTTTCTTCTCCAATGGGTTTACTCGACTCATCAAGTGTTGGCGTGGAAAGGGATGGGGACTACATTGGAAAATGAATATAGTGCATTACATAGAGGATAAACTGAGTTATCATGTACAAATAAAAATGTTCAAATGGGTTCACAAATAAAAAACTTATAGCCATGGAGGCATTACTTTTCAATCCAGCCTCGTATAATGCTATAATGAAGTGTCCTATACACAAGTGAAAATTATCTTGATATTATCTAAATAAAGGGTAGATTTATTAAGCTTGTGAAGTGATAAACTTTTTATCACCACCCAATCAGCTCCTACCTGTGAAGTTACAGGTTTGGTTTGAAACATGACAGGTAGTAGCTGATTGGTGAGTGATAAAAACCAGACACTTTATCACTTCACCAAGCTTAATAAATCTACCCCTGTATATGATAGTTGCATGCTCCATAAGAAATGCAGTTACATATAGAGCAATAAAACAAATGAAATCCAAGCATCTGTTATATTTCTATTTTAGAATAAAATGGAAATCCTCTTTCTAGCAGTATTACAATTGAAAATGTTAATTAAGTTATGTGAATAGACAGCTGTTACCTCAACTAATAGAGCTGCAACACTAGTGAATCAATTAATATCAGCCCCCAACATGAACAACATTTAACAGTAATTAAATGATTTGACAATGGAGCAGAGAAAATATTTGTAAAATCCTATAAAGATAAAAGGATACAATTGTGTAAAACACAGAGCTAAATAAGAAAACAGTAATTGTCCATAATGGTTGATTATGTTTTTAAACTATCTATTCATAAAAGGTCATTTTCATAAATGTATCTATTGTTACCAGCAAGTTGTACGGTTATATAACAAAAGGTTGAGAAAGTTGACCCTTTGGGCAGTATTCAACGAGAATAATTCTCAGTGCATGGCGAGAGATTTTTTCTCTCGCCATGCACTCGCCCTGTTCCGGAGGGCTCGCTGCCACTCCTGCTCCCACTTTTCAATGTGGTTAAATGGCAGGGAGCCGGGGGACGGGGGCAGCCAGGGAGATTAAAGTCTCCCTGGCTGCCCCAGAACATATGTGGAGGGGAGGTGGGCTCCCCGGGACCCAGGCAGCACAAGCTGCCCCCCCTATAGCCAGCGGGGGACCCAGTATTCACTGCACCCGATCGTGCATATGTAATGATCGGATGCAGTGAATATATGAATATCTAATGAGCGGCTCGAGAGCTCCGGCCTCCTGCTGGCTGCTCTGTGTAAAAAAAAAAAAAAAATTTAAAAAAATATATTTTTTTTAATTAAATATATATAAGCACATGAATAAAAATAACATGCCCCTTCACAGAAAAAAAATCCTGATTTTTTTGACACCACAATTAAAAAAAAACAACCTTTTAGTTTAAAAGTTCACATTCCAGTTCTCCATGATAAGATGGAGAATTGCTACACGGAGAGACACTGCGAAAATCACTTAAAAAGACGGCGAAAATATCACATTGAATGGGTGGTTCACTTTTGGAGAGCAAAATGCTCCTTCCAACGCGAAAATAGCACATACTCGCCATAAAACAAGGCAAATTTTTCTCATTGAATACTGGCCTTTGTCTTGTACATTTCAACCAGTTCTCTACTTGAATGTACATTATGAAACACTTTCCCTTTATCCATAAATATATATATATATATATATATATAAATGTCAGCGCTGCTTTAGCAGCCACAGCAGCACACGGCAAAGAAAATACAGGAACACAGGAACTCAGCAACGTTTCGATTTATTCAATTCGTCCTCAGGCTTAAAAGAGCTTTTAAGCCTGAGGACGATTTGAATAAATCGAAACGTTGCTGAGTTCCTGTGTTCCTGTATTTTCTTTGCCGTGTGCTGCTGTGGCTGCTGAGGCAGCGCTGACATTTATATTTGGCCAGTTCCTGGTCTATCAGCTGGCACCGGCGCCTGGTGAACACGTTGTTGTGGATGTGCCTAGCCTCTGGAAACTACCGTATATATATATATATATATATATATATATATATATAATGACATATTGAGGGAATGTAATAGGATGAGAGATTCAAAAAGTGAGAGATTTGGTAAGAAATCTCCAGTTTTTTTTAAAGCGGTAATCATTTACACTGCAAGACCAGTTTTAAAGTGTAAATGATTGCCGCTTTAATAAAAAATCTCTCACTTTCTGAATCTCTTATCCTATTAAATTTCACCCCAAGTGTATAAATCCAGATTGCAACTTACCTCACCATAAATCTAAGTACATGTAAGATTCAGAATCTCATCCTGGACAATTCCTTCAATTGATAGGGTGTTCCTGTTTCCATTTTTTTTTTCAGTTTTAAAGTTTGGTACTACATCTAATTTCTGCCATTGATCTAACAAAAGGCAAATTCGTGGGCAGGTGCATCGCATTTCCCTCTCATGAAATAACTCTGGCTAGTCAGTGGTGCTGGAGACCTAACCCAATACATAAACATACTCTATAATATATTGCAGAGGTTCCCAAATTCAGTCCTCCGAGGGTATGTCCAACATGTGGATGACTGGTGCATGGTTTTCTCAACTCCTCTTAGTCATGGGGGGAGAAAGTGTTGATGAGAGGCTAGTAACCCTTATACTGAATATGTAGGGTGGGTAGGGTGACCAAATTACTGCCTTACCCCGGGTGCCAAAAACCCTAGTTTTGTCCCTGACCTACTTTATTGTGTCACTATAAATGTATTAAAAGTAAAACGTGTTACTCCTTTGAAAAAAATACATTTTGTAAATTACCAATTAAGTATTACCAAAAATGTTAAAAAGTGCGTGGATTTATTTTCACAATCAGTTTTTGTGTATTCTCCATATAAATTTAGTGAATCATGCAGAAAAGGCATAATAAAAAGGGAAGAGGTCAGAATGATAAATAATACATAAATGTGCATATGAGGTTGACAAAAGTCATTCAGATGTGATTTGGTTGTAGAAAAGGCAATGCTCATGAGAGCTTCTGTTCTAGAGAGAGAGAGAGAGAGAGAGGCTATTGTAGAGACAGTTTAAAATGACGAGACTGAACTGAGATGGAACTGTAAGTTTTGGAACATACAGTAGGAGTACTATTGGGTGAACTATTGGAAAATGTATATTTATGAAGTGGTATTGAGAGAACACTAGAAATATTAAAGGTTGCATGAGAGACTGGTCATGTGATATGCAGAGTTTACAGTAGTGATTTTCATAGTGGAGCAGTAAAAGTAGAGTTAAGGGGTGTACATACAGTGCAATGTTCTTTCTATTCAATCCTTACTCGATCCTGATCGAATAACATGACGCTGTGTCGACATTTGATTTACACTATATAGTAAAGATCTGTACTTTATAGTCTTGCTTGCACAGTCTATATTTCTGTTCGATTTCGTTTTGCTTATATAACCAAAATCGAATTGAAAAATAGACCAAATCCAACCGTGTGTAGGCCCTATTAAGGAGATTGGAAGATTGTTCTTTTGGGGAGAGGTGTCCAGCAGTTATTAGAGTGGATAAAAGAACATTTAAAAAAAATATAGGTACAAGCTGATTGTTTTTCTCCAACTCCTCCACTGGCCCACTTATCCACTCTTTTAATTTCTTGATAACATCTCGATCCAAAGGAGAGAGGGGCATAACCTAATGTTTTGAAGGAAAATGTGAAAAGAGGTAAGGGGAGAGTAAAACTGGCACTAAGGCAGTGATTTTGGGAACTTGTAAGAGGTTGGAGAAATGACAACAGGAGGAGGGAAAATACTGAGCTCCCTTCTGGACATACTGGGGTAAAGTTTCTGAGATGGTATACTATGGAAGATGATAAGATTCTATTATCCTCTAGTGTATGCATAGGAAGAATTTCCTGACCGGATTAGTTATTAGTTGTATCTTGTAGGGAGGGAGCATCCGCGGTGTAGTGTAGAGAGTAAAAACACACATATTACAGAGAAATGAGTAGGGTGTGTGCTCAGTGAGTCAGACAGAATTACATGTTATTAAGTATGGAAGCGATGAGGAGGAGGGAAATGGGGCAGTAGCTGGAGAGAGAGAAAGAGAGGCATAGGCAAAATATGTTTTTGAGGATAGGAGAGGTCCATCTATGAACAAAGAAGGGAAAGTTCTATTGGAGTGGCACAGATGAAAAAAGTTATTTGTAGGAAAGTATTGGGGAAAGGAGTGTAGGGGTTAGGTGCAATAAATTGCAAATAAATACAATGAAGGTACAGTATAATGTTTATGTATATACACGTTACATATGTAAAGTATATCAGTGTTAGAATCACACACCCAATCACCCTGCTCACAACCATGCTAGAGCTAGCCCATTTTATGTAAGAGGCTGCTGGAATTGGTATAACTTTTCAAATTTGGCAGATTTGCTGCTTTTCTTAGATTATTATACAAGCCACTTTATACATATGATCATTTTCAGTGTTATGTTTACAGATCTGTAAACATAAAGCATGGGAAGGAGCTCAAGTAATTTGTGCAGGGTAGGAGTTATTGCCCATTTTTGTGTTCCGCCCACGATGTTGTAAATATCCATTAAGAAAAAAATTGCAGTTGTACTCAGTGTGTAATTTGTGATGTTTATCTGTAATGTCTGGTGCAAGATAAATGCACTACAGATATTATATGACGGATACTATTGCTTCACATTTACATCTGGTCTGCTCAGGCCAAATACAGCCTTGTTTGCTAATGAAATACATGCAGACAACTCAAAGGAACTATTTTTGTCTCTAAATTAGTTTATGACCTCTTCTGGAATAGAACAAACATATTACCAAGGTCGTCATCTGGTTGAAAAATCTAATGAAACCTTTCAGCAAGTTGTAAAAAGACAAGGTAAGAAATGTTCTACAACTCATATATGGACAGTGTATTTACAATTGTATACATCTACAGTATATTTGGTACTCTTTACCTAGAAGGGCGCCCGCGATTGGAATCGCGGGCGTCGGGGGTAAAAAATCGCGGCCATCGCGGGTAAATCGCGGGTACATTAAAAACGGGTGCCCGCGATGACCGCGATTTTCCCATAGGGATCAATGTTAAAAACGGTGATTGACCGCGATTTTAATGTTAAATGCCTCAATGCCCGCGATTTGGCCATAGGAATCAATGTTAAATGGGCCACAGAGCCCTAATAGTCACCGTGAACTCTGAAATGGCCCCCACAATTGTTAACGCCACCCCACGATTAACGTGAACCCGAAGCGTGGCGAGCGCAGCGAGCCCGCGAGGGGCGGCGGTACGCGTCCTCCGACCTTTTCATGCCCTACTATCCCCGTCGGCGTGGAGTTGAGAATAGAATAGTGTGGCGAGCGCAGCGAGCCACCGAGCCCGAAGCGCGGCGAGCGCAGCGAGTATAACTGTGAAGGTATCCGCGTCCCCTCGCGGGGCTCGCTGCGCTCGCCACGCTTCGGGCCTCGGTGGCTCGCTGCGCTCGCCACACTATTCTATTCTCAACTCCACGCCGACGTGGATAGTAGGGCATGAAAAGGTCGGAGGTTCACGTTGATCGTGGGGTGGCGTTAACAATTGTGGGGGCCATTTCAGAGTTCACGGTGACTATTAGGGCTCTGTGGCCCATTTAACATTGTTTCCTATGTAAAAATCGCGGGCATTGAACACTAAAATCGGGTCCAATCTCATTTTTAACATTGGTCCCTATGGGAAATCGCGGCCATCGCGGGCATCGCGTCGCACCCGATTTTTAGTGCATTCGATGGTCGCGATGGGCGCCCTTCTAGGTAAAGAGTACCGTATATTTTTATTTTATAATTTAATTGTACTTAAAGACACATTTTTAATTATGGACCTTCAATGCATTTTCTTTGAAGTATTGCAAAACTCAGAACAGTTTAATATGCATTAAATCTGGATATATTAGTTTATATTAAAACAACCAAGTCCCTGCCCTTAGCCAACCCAAGATTAACTGTAATGCTTCCTTTGACTCTAATAATGTCCGATTTCACCCTACTTGTGGCCTAGAGTTTCTAAGTTAACCAACTTACCTTTCTAAACCAAAGGACTAATTGAGACTGGAGCACAATTCTTTTCTGTAAGAGAGTTAGATTTGGATGAATGTGTTCAAATTTAAATCTAAATTGCAATGTAACAATAAAGCAACTTACCCAAATCTATCTCATTTAATCTTGGGTAGGCCTAGGGTAGGTATTTAGGGACTTGGTTATTGTTAATACATACTAGGGACTATATAAATAAATATTTTCAGAATATTTTCAGATTTAATGCGTATCAAACTGATCTTGTATAAGGTTTCTCTCAAAAATATGTTTTGCATAAATGCAAAGAAAGGCATTGAAGCTCCGCTCATTAATCGGAGGGCAGGGGGTGGACGCAGGGAACCGCCCAGAGTTTTATGGGCGCTCCCATAGAAATGCTTGGCATACCCCTGCGAACACAGGCATGTCCATGACATCAACGCCCGCCCCCATTCCAGAATGAAAGTAAGTAAAGACTGTTTGAGTGATCATCAACTTATTTTTCCTCTGTGCGTCTGGAGGAAGTGTACACATCTGCTCACATGCTACTGCCGGTATTCGCTCGGCGCGGGGGGGAGGAACTAGGCAGGGAATAGATGCAGGTCTAAATCAGGCCCCATATCCCTTGTCAGTATTATTTTTCTAGGTGTTAAACGTTTCTCCTCTATATAGAACTATTTGCAATGTAGCTGCAATGTTTCTGATCTGGCTTTTTGTGGCTCTTTGGTGTTGTATGTGCCACAAACATATTCCTCATTAGAAGTAATAGTATCTTTGATACCTCTTTCAGATCGCAAAAACTTGGGTCTTGCACATTCACATTAAACCTGGGTCGACCATTATACAGAGGGAGACCCGAGATTAACCCTTTTTATAATCCGATCGAATTGCCGGGTTGCTTAACCTGAGTTATAAGGTTTGGTGCTTTCAAACCAGACATCGACCTGAGTTGTTACGTCAGCAACCCGGGTTATTTTGGAGATGTGAAAGGTGTATTATTAGCTCTAGCATCCTGTCTCTATTTTCCTCCAAACTGCTCCTCTTTTTGGTTGAAAAGTTTTAAAGTTACATTTCACCACTGCTTACTTTGTTAGGCATGAAAAACGAATCTAACACACAAAAGACACTTTAAGTCAAAACAGTTTCAATCAGTATGAAAAGTTGCATAGTAATATTACAGATCAGTTTGTCTTTCAAGAATTGTAATATATTACTAACAATCCCTTTATTATTTTTTTCATAGCTTCTTTAGATATATACAGTTTTCCAGAAGGAAAGTCAACATCACATCAAACAAGCAATGCACCTACATATGTAAATACTCAGCACATCAATAAGAAAGCACTAGGAGCACTTCACAGGAGTATGGATGGTATGTTCTGTGGATCCGTGGACAGCTGCAAGGACATAAGCCCAAGAAAAGATCTATTTGACATGAGTACGTTGTTTCTGTAATGAGTAACAGTCAGCTGTATGTTTATTACATTGACTTTGACAACTCTGTCCCAGAGTACAAAATCAGATTGAGACCTGTTACACTTCAATTCAATTTGTAAAGGAACAGTGGTTTTCACATTCAAAGGACAATGTGTTCTTATCACAGTACGCTGAAGGCGCATAGGCTTGTTAAGCTTTGCAGAAATTAGTTTTTGGGTTATGAGGTGAGATTATTGAAATGAGATAAGGTTGAGAAGGAAGGGTGCCGGACGCGGTCCCGACAGTCGGGATCCCGACAGTCATTTACCCGACGTCGGGATCCCGACTGTCAAAACGCCAACAGACAGGTGCCTGACGGCCACCCGCTATTTTCCCTTGTGGGGGTCCATGACCCCCATAGAGGGAGAATAGAATAGGTGGCGAGCCACCATGCCCGCAAGGGGCTTTGTTGCGCTCACCATGCTGTCTGAGTCCGGGCAGTCGGGATCCCGACGTCGGGCTAATGACTGTTAGGATTCCAACTATCAGAACCCTATACCACACCCAGAAGGAATACGTATGAATGACCGGCAAATGGTATGCCGGTGATTAGTAGGCTGATAGTGGCATCTTGATGGAGAGAATACCGACAGTGGTCCAGGAAATATACTTACCTTTTCCCTGCCCCCCCCCCCACCTAAACTTAACCCTAGCCCTCCCCATTACTACCTAACTGTAATCTTCCTATCTTGCACCTTAACCCTCCCCCTGTAGCCTAACCATAACTCTCCCTTGTTAATGCCTCTCCCCAGAGCCTAAACCTAAATCCACCCATCCCACACCCTAACCCATCCCGTAGAACCTAAACCTAACCTTCCCCGCCGCATCCTAACCCTAAACCCCTAGTGCCTAACCCTAACCCCCCGTACGTACCACCAGGATCCATCAGGATTCTGACCATCAGTTCACTACTTTCACTATCTCGTACCACACACAGGTGAAAGCATAGTTGACTAGATCACAAGCTTAGTTGGTGTTGCATGGAGTCTTTGAACTGGAAACATTGCCGAAAGAGTTCTAATGTTTTTCAGTGTAAAATGTTTAACTGTCTCTTTGCCTTCTATATTTTTGTGTCCTTGTAGTGCTACCTACATTTTAGAAATGTGTGCTGACACCTGTGTTATGGTTTTGCACCTGTATATACTTTGTGTTTTCGTTTTGTCAATGACCACACTCATCAGGTTTTTTTCTTGATCTGTGTGTATATATATATATATATATATATATATATGGTACTTATGTAGTAACTGGGCTGCCGATTTTGAAATCGGGTCCATCGCATCGCATCGCACCCGACCAAATCGCATGCGATGCGATGCGATGCGATGCGATGGACCCGATTTTTCCATAGGATTCAATGTTAAAATGGACTGAGTCCATTTTAACATGGAATTCAATGGGAAAAAGGGGTCCTTTTCATACCCCTACTATCCAAGTGGGCATGGAGTTGGATATAAACCTGTGGCGAGCGTAGCGAGCCACCGAGCCCGAAGCGTGGCGAGCGTAGCGAGCCCCGCGAGGGGACACAGAATACCGTCCCCTCGCGGGGCTCGCTTCGCTCGCCACGCTTCGGGCTCGGTGGCTCGCTACGCTCGCCACAGGTTTATATCCAACTCCATGCCCACTTGGATAGTAGGGGTATGAAAAGGACCCCTTTTTCCCACTGAATTTCATGTTAAAATGGACTCAGTCCATTTTAACATTGAATCCTATGGAAAAATCGGGTCATCGCATCGCATCGCATCGCATCGTATGCGATGCGATGCGATATCGCATCGCATCGCATCTGATTGTATGCCTTAACTTAAGGCATACAATCAAAAAATCGGCAGCCCAGATACTACATAAGTACCATATATATATATATACCAGTCCAAGGGGACCCACCGAAGCGGGAATGAACGCACTCACGGAGACTTGTTAAATGCAAAGAAAAGTGTACACCTGTATTTTTTTAATACACTTTTCTTTGTATTTAACAAGTCTTCGTGAGTGCCGTTCATTCCCGCTTCGGTGGGTCCCCTTGGACTGGTATCTATTGCATTTCTGGCACCTGGAGCAGCTGTTATTGGAGTGCCGGCAGCATTGGATGGCTATATATATATATATATATATATATATATATATATATATATATAATGCATTCCCAAACATCGATTATTTAGGAAACAGAGATCCGCACACCGGAAATAGATGAAAAAAAGTCAAATTTATGAAAAGTGCAAAAAGTGAATCTGGCTATCTGGCTCAGATAGCCAGATAGCTGTGAGGCTGACAGCGGGCACCCACTGACATGATGTTTGTCCGGGCTGGATAAGTAACCCTGCTGTTTAAATTTATATTTGCAATATGTTGCTATGTGTTTGATACACTTTTTGCACTTTTCATAAATTTGACTTTTTTTCATCTATTTCCGGTGTGCGGATCTCTGTTTCCTAAATAATTGATGTTTGGGAATGCATTATATTTAATTACCTATGTGATCTAGCACCCACCTTTGCTCACAAGTGGCCTGCGTTTTTTCTCTGGCAATCTATATTTATATATATATATATATATATATATATATCCACGAGAGAAAGCTGCACTCACAAAATTCATCAAGGTCTACAGCTGGGGTGCCAGTAAGCCCAGGCCTCACTTAGGGGAATCCCATGTGTGCCAATTTATATCCATAGAGGGAATGTCCACAGAGCGCACTCACCAGACTTGAAAACGATAAAATTCCAATGCTTTAATTCATCTTGTTAAAAAATTGACAGCAATGAACCTGACTGTTTGGAGGTTTTGAAAAAGGGTAGTGCAAGGACCCGAAACGTCGACCATTGTGATGCAATTTTTAACAAGATGAATTAAAGCATTGGAATTTTATCGTTTTCAAGTCTGGTGAGTGTGCTCTGTGGACATTCCCTCTATGGATATATATATATATATATATATATATTGCACAAATAGCGTTAACCCTCACTTAGTGAATTATAGTTAATAAAATAATTGATAAATAAATATAGTGAACAAATAAAAAACACTCCAGAATATATACAGTGTCAACAAAGTCTTCAAGTTGGCCTAATTTCCATAGGACCGTGAAAATTTTAAAAAGATGGTAAGACTTCTGCGCCTTCAGTGTTCAAAACAAATAGTGACAAACCTTAATCGTTTCTTATACCGGTATGTGCGGATCAATAATAATGAGAATTCTCACACGTAGCAGTTTCTTTCACTACTTATTCTCCTTCCTTCTTCAACACTTCCCATCAGCCGGATTCATAGAAGCATTCAGCCATTATGGAAAGTTTCAGGAGGGAAGTATTAATATAAGCTCAAAAAGGTATATAGCTCAGTGCTAATTTACACATTTAAAGTACTTATGTATAGTAGATAGAAGGGTGAACAACACCACCTTGTGACTACTACTATTTATTGCACACAGTATATAATATATAGTATATAAGAATTTAAATGTAAGGAAGTAAACTCACACTAGGATTAGTCACATCCTGGTGAACTTCCCATCAGGTGCAGTCCAGGAACCCTTAAAACCAAAAAGTCTTTGCTATCTATGGTGCGCTGTCAGACTGGTCACGATCGTGTTCATTGCTGTCTGCAGCCGGCCGAAGTGCTCTCATGGAGCATGAAATATTTCCCCGGGAAGCAAATTCTCTGCCCCTGGTCGTTACCCTTAATTTTCAATTGCATTCATCTATGTTGGAATAATTACTTTATTAGACAGTATTTTTAAGCACAGGTGGCTGTCTTCATTCATTAAGTAGGACATCAGAGAACTTTGCACCTAGAAGAATCCATTCAATTTTTAAACCCATATGGAATTTTAACTTGACCATATCAAACATGATAACCAGTGCCCAGGTTATTGTTGAAAAAAATTTCCAATAGGGTGAGAGTAAATTTTAGGGGTTAGGAATAGAATTCCACTAAAAGTATTGTGCAGTATTGACATTCTGAATGTTGTCATTGTTACATGTTGACACATTGTCCTAATGAATGTCAAGATACACACTCCAGACACACACCCTAATCTAACCATACTCCTCCCAAATGTGTGTAGCTCTGCCTGCAAATTGTACTGCTCCATCCCTTTTTCCCAGTAGAAAACGGGCTGATGGGGCTATTGCTGAGTAATTGTCCTAATCTTCCGGAAATAGCTACTTAACTGATTTTTTTTTACTTTATACAGTTATTCCTCTTATGTGTACTTACAAAGTTTGCTTGTAAAGTGCATTTCTTCAAAGTCATTTTACATTTCTCACAGAACCATTTGAAGATGCACTGAAGACCCAGCCGATGATACATAAAGACGCCTCAGTGGATTGCTCGAGTCCATTGTTATCCAGGGCAGCGATCCTAACCATAAATGAAGAACTGAAATCAGAAACCTGGTTTGTGGGAGAAATGTGCAGAAAAGAAGCGGAGAAGTTACTAAAGAAGGATGGAGATTTCCTTGTCAGAAAAAGCATCAATAATCCCGGTTCATATGTGCTAACTGGTATGCACAATGGACAAGCCAAACACCTTCTTCTAGTAGATCCAGAAGGCACTGTAAGTTCCCAATTGCTATATTATTGAATACACACATCTGCTTAGACCTTATTATTGAGTGTATTATTATTACACACACACACCCACTCACACACACTTAAATATATACACCTTCACATTGAGGGGGCTATTCTGGTCCCATCGGTCCCTCACACGTTTGCGCAGGGGACCGATGTTTTGCTAATTTCATGTGCCTACGCCGGGTGCGAGCAGGCACGGTTCGCCATCCCGTTCGCATCCACCAGTGCTAGCGTGGGGCAGCAGCGAGGGGACGCACCCATGGGAATGCCCAACGTTTAATAGGTGTTCCCATGAAAAAGCTTGGCATTCCCATGGAAATTAGGCAGTGATGCGGTTGCAAGGGGTGGGCAGCTGACATCACTGGATGTCAGCTCCCCCCCCCCGTTCCCGTACAGGGAACACAAATGGGGGGTATTCAGTATCAAAAGCTAAGGGGGTATTCAGTACCGGGGCATGACTGCCCCTGTCCCGTCTGCTCGGCCGAGATTTTGTAGGTGGGATTCAATGTCCCGCCTACCGCGGGTCGAGAAGGGGGCATGGCGCGAATCGGCGAGCTGCGGCCGGGAGCTTGTCAATTCCCAGGCGTTCTCGGCAGAACGAGCCCGACTGCTTGTGAAGTCAGGCTCGTTCTGCTGAGATCCCCTGTTCAATGCTGTCAAGGAAGAAAGCATTAAATAGGGCCCCCGCAGCCATATCCTCTGTCGGAAATGGCTGCGGGAGATTGAATACCGCCCTAAGGCACTGAGAGTGCCTTAGTTTTGTGTATAACTCAACGAGTGAGGGGGCGGGCAGCTGTACGAGCGGCGTTAAAAATAAATAACTCACCCAAATCTAACTCTCTCTACACATGTTACATCTGCCCCACCTGCAGGGAAATATGATTTTGTCCAACTGCAAAAATTGCATCCTTGCTAACTGTCTGAATCAGGCCCATTGCACCTAGTCTTAGGCAGAGTAGGTGCTGTACGGGATACGGTCGTATTGTTGACTCGACTTAGGTCGACAGTCTTTCGGTCGACACCGTTGGGTCGACAGGCAACAAGGTCGACAGGGTTCTAGGCCGACATGGAAGAAGGTCGACAGGTGTCTAGGTCAACATGGGACAAGGTTGACATGGTTTTAGGTCGACAAATGCATTAGGTCGACAGGTCGAGACATAGGTTTTTTCACAGTTTTTTTGAGCCGAAATGTGCCGACAGACGGTGTTTAATGCCCTACCATCCACTAGGGCGTGGTGGGAGAATAAAATAGTGTACCAATTTTGTTAGACACAGATTTTTGTTAGACCCAGACTTAACAGTAAAATAGTGTGACGAGCGCAGCGAGGCACCGCGCCCGAAGCATCGCGAGCGATACGAGGGACTGAGGTTGACTTCCAACTGTGTCCATGTCCACTGTGTCGACATTCGGGTAAAAAAAGTGAAAAAACCCATGTCGACCTAGACACCTGTCTACCTAGAACCCTGTCGACCTACAGATGGCGCAGGCCTTATGCTTGCTGGCGAATCGCCAGCAGCATGCTGCTGGCGATCCGCCAGCAACACGGCGCGCCATCTGACTGAGACGCGCGTGCGTCCCCCACGCACGCGCGTCTCAGTATCCGGGCGGCCGGCCGGCGAGGCGGACGCAATACTGTCCGCCTCCCGCTCGAGGGGGGCTGGGGGGACCCGAGGAGGCTGTGGGGGGGTGCGGGCGCCCGGTGTGGGCACCGGGCGACCGAGGGCAGCACCGTCGGAAGGGGACGCGCGCGCACCTCGTGCGCGCGCGTCCCCTTCCGACACACAGATGGCGCGGGAGCAGGGAATGGCGATGGCGACGCCATCGCCATCCCCTGCAAAGATGAGCCCGGCCCCATCTGTAGTTGCCTGTCCACCTAATGACTGTCGACCTAAGTCGGGTTGACAATACGATCCACACATGTGCTATACACCCAGCCTTTGAGGGCTGCCTAGGCAAAAAGGATGGCCCATCTGCTGCACCCACCATGAAATGCCATCTCTCTGCCCACATGAGTTGGCTGGGTTCTCACCTACACAGAGCCGAATTTCCCATTAGGCACGTGAGGCACCGGCCTAGGGGCGGCACATGTTTGGGGGCGGCACTTGGATGCCTGTGATAGTACTGTCAGCCCAAAATGTACCAATAACTGCAAAATATCCACTGTACTGTACTATATTCCATCTTAAATAGAGTGTAAATGGATAGGACATGTAGATACTGCCCCTATAAACTGTCCTACTTAGTAAACATTATTGTTGTGCCTAGAGGCGCCCTCCTCCCTAAATCCGCCCCTGCACCTACACCCATATCTCCCACATATAATCAGCATATATCAGGTATATATTAGGCAGTAGAAGAAATATGTGTAGCATGAAAAAATATATCATTGCTTTCTGTTCTCTCTTTTCTGTAGGTTAGAACCAAAGATCGTGTGTTTGATAGCATTGGCCATCTCATCAACCACCACCTGGAGAACCACTTGCCCATAGTGTCCTCTGGAAGTGAGCTATGTCTAAAGCAGCCTGTGGAGTGTAGGCCTTGATACTACTGTCACTTCCAGCATGCTAGGGTGTCTCATGGGAGGCCATGCATTTGTATAGTATCAGGATCCTGTGCAATAGGAATTCAGATCTTATGGGTCAAATCAATGTGCTGAGCATGTACAATAACTGGCACTTCTTGAACCATGATTTTTATAAAATTGTTTGATCCCTTAATGTGAATATACAATGTGTGTATATATACACTGAACTATGTATATATAGATATAAATATATTTATATTTTTGGAGACTATGGCCACTATGTATGGGGAATAGGAAACGACTGGTATGTTTTAATGATATTAGAATAATAATTGTGGTACTATATCTAGACATTGAATGCAGCATTCTGATTTAATAAGTATAATGCTGCACTATCTGATCACAGTTTAATAAGCACAATACGAAGAACCTGAGCAGGCAGAAGGTAGAGTCTACTCACTCAAAGTAGATCCCTCCAGCATTCAAAGAGATGAGTTTATTTATGCTGGTGGCTGTGATTGCTTGAACACACCATCCAATGTGTACTGTTACATAGTCTAGAATTAAAATTCTGTGATTGGGGTTTTTTGTAGGCTTTTGAATATAAATTGAGGTTTCCTCTAGGGCAAGCTCAGGCAAATCGTGGTTCTCTAGCTGTTGTGGATAGAGCCCCGGATTGTCTAACCATGCTACAGAGCGAGGGATATCCATATCCCATTGTATTACAAATGTTAAACTAACTTTGCACTGAATAAGCTGGTGCAGTGGCGCCAACTTATTCAAAAAGCATTTTATCTACATAAATTAAAAAAAATTGTATAAAATCTTTCTATCTTCTAAGGCATCACTAGAGATGATGTGATGTCTGGTTTATTGTATTTCAGGTGTGCTGCCGTATGTAACACAATATATATTATATTTGATGGCATTTTCTGTCCCTGCCTATTAAATCCGTATTTTTTTCTACAACTTCTTGTACACATTTCTAAATAGTTTTATATGTGTGTTCCTATAATGACATGAGTGTAAAACAAATATTTTTTCATATTTATATAATGCATTATTAGTATGTAGCATTGGCTGCCTTTGTAGCATTATGTATTGGAGAATATACAACCAATTTCTTCCTGTACAATGTATTTCATGTTCTAATGTTGGCGCATGAGATAAAAAAGTGCTTGAAATGTACAAGAGATCTTGGCATGGCATCACAATAGTGTTCTATTATAACAAGTTTGAAATATTGCATTTTGGTTCATTGTGTTTTTTAAGTAGTCCTGGGGCTTATTAGAAGAAAACTTCAGTGGGGCCTTTTCTGTGATTGTCATGTATATCACATGTGTTTTACATGCGAAAGAAAAACATTTAGGATTAAAAAATAGATATCACAACTGATATCATTTTGAAATAATGGGCTTATGAATTTTAAATGATTGAATACTATTGCTGTCAGCTAACCTAAATTTTCCATTTACTCTTTCTATGTTATCTGTGGAATCAAAAATTTTTTCTATGAATTTATAGATGCAGATTTGATTTACATTTTAAAGTGCTTTGTACGGGAAGAGTATGCTGTAACCCATATCAGCCAATCAGATGTTTTCTTTTATTTACTAATCTACACTACAACAGTGGCATCTAGAATCTGGCTGGTTTCTGCAGGTTACAGCTTTTCCCTGTGTTTTTGCTTCCATAGCTACTTCCTTATAGGCAATGCGGAGGCCTGAAGAAGATAGTGCTCAGCAATGGCAGGGTCCACCCAGCTTCTGAAGTACTCCCTGAATATTCCACAGAGACCCTCTTATTGCTCTTTTCAGAGCCTAGTGGGAAGCCAGGAGAATATAGCACTATACATGAGCGTGTATCCAAGGTTTGTTATAGGGGCCCAAAGGAGAGTGAAAACAAACAGCCAATCAGCTCCTACCTGTCATTTTCAAACCCAGTCTTTGACATGGCAAGTAGGAGCTGATTGGCTGTCTGTTTATCACTCTCCTTTTTTCACTTTTCAAGTCTTAGTACATCTTGTCCAGAGTCCTGTCATATGTGCTCCTGTGTGTAGCAATGTGCTCCCTAGGGTGCACGGACAGGCGCTATCACGGGTGCTGTGCCAAGAGCTGCCACTAAATCAATTACATACAACAATAAAAAGGTGAATCAATAACAGGACCGGAGGCTGAATGGAATGAACCCAATAAATAGTGAATATAGGTTAATATCTGGGATAATTTGGGTTGCCCAATAGTTACCACTGATGGTGATTATGATCCAGTCCCGAAAGCTGAGTAGCAAATAGGTCCTCAAATGGATGCGACTGTGGGGCCACAGTTGGTTAGAAACCCAATTGGTGTAGTAGGGCTGAAAGCTGTTTTGGCCACAGTTGTCTCACGTCGCTAGAGGCTCCAATAATGGGGATGGTATCAAATGGCAGGTGTCCTCAGGGTTGGTGAATTTTAAGACCAACTGGTCAGTGATCTCAGTTCGTTGTGACCAACCTTGATTCCTGCTCGGAAGTGTATCCACGTGGTAACGACAATAATGGGCCGCAGAAGCGGGATGGTGAGGAAGCGGATATCTCTCAAGATTTGAGAGTGGGCAACCCAGAGCGCTGGGGAATCCGATGATGAGGTCCAAAAGTGATCAGCTGGTCCAGGCTATAGCCTAACGCGTTTCGCTGCTTGTAGCAGTGCAGCTTTATCAAATGGTATCAAACCTGCCATTTGATACCATCCCCATTATTGGAGCCTCTAGCGACGTGAGACAACTGAGGACCTTTTTGCTACTCAGCTTTCGGGACTGGATCATAATCACCATCAGTGGTAACTATTGGGCAACCCAAATTATCCCAGATATTAACCTATATTCACCATTTATTGGGTTCATTCCATTCAGCCTCCGGTCCAGTTATTGATTCACCTTTTTATTGTTGTATGTAATTGATTTATGTCATGTTGTTTTAATTGATATTAAATATTTGTACGATTTTCATCAATACCAGCGCCACTTCTTTTTCTTTTTTACTCGTGCTCCTGTGTGTGCCAGCATTTCTGCAAAAATTCCATCAATTCTATTATATCTCTATTAGTAACATTTGCAACGCTACCACCTGTTACTGGTCACTAATACACTGGCATGTTGGCGACCCTACATTTTTTGGCTGCATTGCCAAATATAACTCTATGTGTAGATGACAGGCAATCATTACCATTTGTAAGATGTGTTCATGTGGTATTAATAAACTTCTTTTTCCTTCACCCTTTGTATGACTGAATAGGCTCATATAGATTACCTCCAAACTCTTCTGAAAATGTAATGGGGGCATGGTCTCATGACAGAGGGCGTGGCTTCATGATCCCGGCTCCTCCTTCCAGTGGTAGATGTCTCCACAGTGCACCAAAACACATTATAGGAAAATGTCATAGAGCATGTTATACTCTCCCCTGTCCTTGATCTCTCATGCTCCTACGACTGATGGTTGTGATTACTGGACTACTATCTATACATAGATCTGACTTTTATTCTGCTGTCAAATACAAAACAAAGGAGAAAGGAATGCAATTAATACCTGTGTTTACTACACCTAAATTAAACATGGCCATTAGTCTATGGATCATAATTTAATCTACTTTAGCCGACCAACTACCCCCTGGAATTTCCACTGGTTACTCTGTCATAATTGCTACACCAGGTTAATATGGGAGCAGCTTAAAGTTATAAAATTATAACTGAAAGTGGTACTGGGCAAAATAATGTTTATAAGGCCAATACATTGTCTTAGTAGGGATAATTTATTAACAACGGACCTAATTTATATAACAATTTATATTATATATGATATGTATTTATATCCTACATATGTGCATCAAAAATACATATGACTGTAGATTTTTGTGCAGGTAGGACTGAGAACTATTAGCAGTACTATCAAGTCACTTCTAATTGTACACTGACCCCTCCCGCTTATAGTACCTACTGTAGATCACTGACATTGCGGGTATATAATACCATGCCCCAGCTCGCTATTTGATTGATGTTTCCAGTTAGCAATGATTGATAACTATCAAGACTATTTAATGTTGTGTGTTTGTCCCTATGTGACATTATTATATTGTGTACCAACAACGGGCTTAATTTAGCATGGATCTCTAATCAGAGAATATGTGCAATTATCTGTATGCATAGAAGTCGCAGAGTAATTGCGCTTTGATTGACAGGAAGCCAGCATTTTGAAACATGACGTTTTCTGGGTGTGTTTGTGAAAATGCAGGTGTGCCCAGCTGTTCTTTTGGGACTCTATGAAGCCAAGGATGATCACTTCTTGTCTGGTTTTTAAGCATGTTAGTGGAAGCCCTAGACTGGCACAGATGGAAAAAACTGTCTGATGGTTCGGTTTTTGTGAATGGACTGCAAACTAATCGCTACTGTATTTGCGGATGGATTCTGCTCACAGTCCACTGCAAATTCTCTGATTAGCCCTTCATGCTGAATTCGGCCCAACATACGCTAATATAACTTTTAGCATTTGTTAGTAACACTGTCAAGCTGCATCTCTGCACTATGGTTGGGCATAACTATATAGTTTACATTTGCCTCTGTTTGTGATATGCACATAAATACACTTTTTAACATATGTTTTTATCCATGTATGTTTGGAAGGCAAGCGCGTTTGTCTCTAAAGTAGCAAAGTGAAAATGTACAGTGACCCAAATCAACCAATCTGTTACTTTGATCAGCCCACTGCATAATAGATAATAATAGATCAAAGAAAACAATAAGCTTATTAGTTGGTAACAGTAATAAATCTATGAGGGAAAATGAATACCGTACTTTTTTTATATGATACAGTTAGCCTGAACTGATGCAACATCAAACACTTAAGAAAATCTAAATAAACATGCAGACACATTTTAAAATAAGCAATAGTAAAAGTTAAGCATATTAATCATAACTAATCACAAAACATTAAAATAAATAGGTTTTCAGTTTTAAATTTCCTGTAATTTTCACTTACATATTTTATTATATTTTGCCCATATCACCCTAAAGCATATTTAGGGTAATAATGCAATCATCTTTAAATTATGTTCTAAAATTATATCTAAATATTTTGCTACAGTAAACATCTGTATTATTGAGCTAAATATCATACATATATGTCATAATATACATGAAAAAACTGTCTCACTTCATGAAGGCTTCCTTGGTGGTGCTTTCTTACCATAGCAGACAAAGAAATGCACTACGTGGATAGGTTAATTCAGCGGTTCTCAAACTTGGTCCTCAGGACCCCACACAGTTCACGTTTTCCAGGTCACCCGACAGGTGTACTCATTAGTGACTGATACATTTTCAAAGATCCACAGGTGGAGATAATTATTGCACTTGTGATTCTGTGAGGAGACCTGCAATACATGCACTGTGTGGGGTCCTGAGTACCGACTTTGAGAACCTGTTGGTTAATTCATAAAAAAGGAGCAACCAATGATGCTACAGCAACTTAAATAAATTATTCTCAGCTTTTTCACCTGCATTAGATTGTGTATGGTAGAATAGGCAGCTAAGAGTTTACTTTTAGACAAAGCAGCAAGTGGATTGTCAGGTTAACACTAAGCAATAAACATACAGTAGGGAGAAAAAAGACATATTTTTGCAGTGCACCTTTAGTATTAAACTTTTACTTTTATTGGATTAATTAAGACTGTGAAATATTAAAACCCAAGCTACAGGTGAATGAAAATGTGTGTGATATAATGGCCCTTATTCATATCTGATCACAGTACAAATTTATTCTCAAAATGGGCAAAACCATGTGCACTGCAGGTGGGGCAGATGTAACATGTATAGAGAGACTTAGGGCAGTATTCAATGAGGCCAATTCGTCAAGTTTCATGGCGAATTTGTGCTATTTTCACTTTGGAAGGTGATTTTTTTGTGTCAGAAAGTGAATCACCCTATTCAACGTGCACTTTTCACTGTCTGCGAACAGTGAGCAACGGACAATTCGCCGTCTGATAGTCTCTGCAACTCGCTGTGGTTTTTCAATGGGTTTTTCAATGTGATTCGCTGTGAGTGTATTCAATGAGAAGATGCCGAATTGCTTTCTAAGTGATTTTCGCCGTGTGTCACCGTGTAGCAAACGCCATCTTTTCATGGTGAAGTGGAATGTGAACTTTTAAAATAATGTTTTCTTTTTTTTTTTTAATTGGTGTAAAAAAATCAGGAATTTTATTCTGTGAAGGGGCATGCTATTGTTATTCATGTGCTTACAGCGCATGTATATATTTAATTAAAATATATATATATTTCTCCCTCGGATAGCAGGGGACACTGCAGTCATCACGTGTGGGATAGCATGGTGTACTGGAGGAGTCGGCACTTTAAGAAAATTTAAATGTGGCTGGCTCCTCCCCCCTCTATCCCCACCCAGACCTCAGTTTTAAAAAAGTGCCCGGAGGAGTCGGACTCCTGGGCAAGGGTCTCCTTAGGGAGATTAGGTTTTTATTTCTGTTTGGTTATTTTTGATTTTATGTTAGTGAACAGGCAGACAGGACGGGTCTGCCTGCGAAGAGGAATCCTGGAGGAGTACAGTCGACAATGCACGCAGTGCTCCTCTGTTACCCAAGCCACCAGAGCACCCGCTCCGGGGACCCGCCGCAGCTGCACGCAGCGTGCGTTCCGGGTCCAAGGCTACGCTTCCCCTGCCTCCTCCAGGAACACAGAACCAGAGGGGCCAGCCAGAAGTGAGCGCACTGGCTGGGGAGAGGGTGTCAGCCTGCCGCATCCATCTTAGGTCGCGGGCAGCGCTGACACGGCTGTGCTTCAAAAGTTCCTGCCCACAGATCGGCGCGGAAGCGTCCGCGTCAGGGAGGCGGAGCTTACATCGGCGTCTCCCACGCGGCCGCCATTGTCCGGAACGCAGCTTTTCTCCACTGCTCCAGCAGTCTCAGACTCTGCAGACCCGGTGTACCGGCTCCTGTGTGGTTTACAGCGCTTCCCCTGGGACCTCAGCAGTTCTGTGAGTCAGCGGGGGTTATCATCATACACAATACACATCGGGGGGAGGATTGGCTCCTCTCTCCCTATTGACACTCAGGCCTCTGGCTTGCCCTTTTCTTAATCGGTGCTGGGAGTGCCTGTGTCTGTGATTGTGTGTGTTGTTTTAGAGAGTTTGTGTAACATATATTAGTATGGCTGGAAGGGCTACTTCAAAAGCAGCACAAAAGGTGTACTCCTGCAAGGAGTGCAAGGAGCAGTACATGCCGCATATCAAGGGTGTTTCCCTGTGCGGCCCTTGCTATACTAGAATACAGACTTCTGCATGGGTGCAGGTTGCTGTTACTCCCAGGTCCCCTGGGTCCCAGCCTAACCCCCCGAGTCCCGGGGAGGTTTTACAGACCCTTCTCTCCAGCTTTACTGCTGAGATGGAAGCTTCTAGAAAAGACAGGAAAGTTTTTCACTCCCATCTGTCTCAGTTAGCTACATCTGAGCCTCTATGGGCTTCATCCCTTATTCAGTCCGTTGACTCCCTAAAACAGTCTGTGTCGTCTTACTCTCAGACTAGACCTTCTTCACCTCCGGTAAAGAGAAGGGCGGTTCCGGCCATAGTCCTGGCGGAAGACACAGATGATTGTATCCCCTTAGAAGAGGGGGAATTTCCTCCAGATCTAGCTCAGGATCCCGCAGGGGATGACCTTCCAGAGGATGAGGTCCAGGGAGTGGAAGGTCTGATCAGAGAGATCCGTGACACTTTCCACATTGCCGATACCTCGGCACCCCCTCAGGTGTCCATTTTTGGCAGAGTCCAAAAACAGCCCCTAACTTTCCCAGACTCAGAGGAGTTAGACAACCCTTTTTTAGAAGTATGGAAGTCTACGGATAAAAAGTTTCAGATGTCCAGGAGATTGAAGGTCCTTTACCCCTTCTCAGTTGTATCCAGGGAAAAATGGGAGACACCTCCGATTCCAGATGTGTCCCTTTCCCGCCTATCTAAGAAAACCACACTCCCTATTCCGGGAGCTGTGTCCCTAAAAGAGTCACAGGATAGGCGTTTGGATAGTTCTCTTAAAAACATTTATACAAATGTAGGAGTTCTGTTGCGCCCTGCTCTGGTGTCTGCTTGGGTTGCGAGAGCAATGGAGAAATGGGCTTCTGATCTTGTTACTGGTTTAGAACAGAATACTCCTCGATATGAGCTACTCTCTTTGGCAGAGTGCATCAGGGATGCGTCTTCCTACATAGGTGAGGCGGCCTCTGATATTTCTATCTTAGGAGCCAAGGCTTCAGCCTCTGCGGTGGTGGCCAGACACTCAGTCTGGCTGCGTTCCTGGCAAGCAGAACCAGAAATCAACAAAGCTGTGGAAGGCCTTCCCTTCGGGGGCGACATGCTCTTTGGGCCTGATTTAGACAGGCTTATCTCTTAGGCAATGGGGGAAAGTCTGCATTTCTCCCTTCATCTGCTCCGCCACCAAAAAGGCCTTTTGTGTCTCCTACTTTTCGTTCCTTTCGAGGGAACGCGGGATTTAGAGGTAGGTCCAGAGGGGGTTTCTCCTCCTATAGAGGCCGCCGAGGTCGTGGGGTCAGAACAGCCCAGCCCTCAACCTCCACCACTCTTAGAGATCCCAAGACCACCAAGAAATCGGTGGCATGACGGTCTCCCGGCTCACCTAGGGGATCCCGAGGTGGGCGCCAGGCTGTTATTGTTTGTAGACATTTGGAAGTCCCACTGCAAAGATGCCTGGGCACTTCAGATTTTAACTCAGGGTTACAAGCTGGAGTTCACTGCCCCTCCTCCAAATTTGTTCTTCCCAATAGGACTTCCATCTTCAGAGGAAACAGCTTCAGCCCTTTGCGGGTCCATTCAGTCACATCAAAGGGGCACCAGGTACTATTCAAGCATTTTTGTAGTACCAAAGCCAGACGGCTCTGTCCGGCCGATTCTCAATTTAAAAAATCTGAACGAATTTGTGTTCTATCACAAGTTCAAAATTGAGTCAATTCGTTCGGTAGTGGCGTGCTTGGAGAAGGGGGAATTTCTTCTTTCCCTAGATATCAAGGACGCATACCTACACATACCCATCTGGGAACCGCATCAGAGATTTCTCAGGTTCGCCATACAAGACAATCATTACCAGTTCAGAGGGCTACAGTTTGGCCTCTCTTCCGCTCCGAGGGTGTTTACCAAGGTACTGTCTTGTATGATAATGGCTCTTCGTCTACAGGGGTGACCATCATACCTTACTTAGACGACCTCCTTTTAAAGTCACCATGTCAAGAGAAATTAGCAGCAGACGCCCTTCTGACCTGCAATTTTCTGGTTCAAAACGGATGGATAGTGAATTTCAAAAAGTCACAACTAAATCCGTCTCAGAGACTTCAGTTCTTAGGCCTTATCTTGGACACAGTTCAAGAAAGGGTGTTTCTTCCGTTGGACAAAATCAGGAATCTTCAGTTAAGAGTACGTCAGATTCTGCAACTACGCACAGTTTCTGCACACCTTTTTACCCGTCTGTTGGGGTTAATGGTGGCCTCATTCGAGGCCCTCCCATACGGGCGTTTCCACTCCCGAACCTTTCAGGAGAATCTGTTATCCCAGTGGTCGGGATTACACCTGCAGATCCACAAGAGAATCTCTCTGTCACAAAAAGTGCACACCTCACTTCGATGGTGGCTCCATACCCCGCATCTGTTACAGGGTCGCAGCTTCAGGCCGTGCACATGGACAATGGTGACGACAGACGCCAGCCTCCGAGGCTGGGGAGCAGTCGCTCTGAACCAGATATTCCAGGGAAGATGGTCACTGCAGGAGTCCAAGCTTCCCATATTCTGGAGTTACGGGCCATCAGGCTGACCCTGTCACAGGGGCACGATCTGCTCAGGGGACGTTCCATAAGAATCCAGTCCGACAACATGACAGCAGTAGCTTACATCAATCGGCAGGGGGGCAAAAGGAGCCGTGCCGCCATGAGGGAGGTTCGACCCATTTTGGAATGGGCAGAAGCTCATGCAACAGACTTCTCGGCAGTTTTCATCCCAGGGGTGGAGAACTGGCAGGCAGATTATCTCAGTCGCCAGGATTTCCACCCGGGGGAGTGGGCTCTCCACCCGGAGGTGTTTCGACAGATCACCCTCAGGTGGGGAACTCCACAGATAGATCTGATGGCCTCCAGAATGAACCATCAGCTACCTCTCTATTGTGCCAGGTCACTGGATCCAGCGGCGGTGGCAGTGGACGCCTTGTCCATTCCGTGGCCGTACAGACTAGTCTTCCTCCTAGTCCTCCTTTTCCTCTTCTTCCAAGAGTCCTCAAGAAGATAAAGAGGGAGGCCGCAATGGTCATACTGGTGGCTCCAGACTGGCCGAGGAGGTCGTGGTACTCCGATCTCAAGCTCCTGTTAGTAGACGAACCTTGGCGCCTTCCAATGAGGCCAAAGCTACTTCAACAGGGACTATTCGCTTACCAAAGCTTACAGCATCTACATTTGACGGCCTGGCTGTTGAGGCCGACCTGCTAAAAAGAAGGGGAATTCCAACATCAGTTATTCCAACCATGCTTAAGGCCAGAAAGGGGGTTACATCGGCCCACTACCATAGGATATGGAGATCCTATGTCCGTTGGTGTGAGTCCATGAAGTTTCCCAGGGCGGTTTTTTGTTTGTCCAGACTACTACAATTCCTACAGGTGGGATTGAACTCTGGTCTACGGTTGGGTTCTTTAAAGGTGCAAATTTCTGCTCTGTCTATCTTTTTCCACCGCAGATTAGCCCTCATCCCGGAGGTGCAGACATTTCTCAAAGGAGTACTGAGAATACAACCTCCTTTTTTATCTCCGACTGAACCCTGGGAACTGCCGTTGGTCCTAAACTTCCTTAAGTCAGACCTGTTTGAACCCCTTATCTCGGTTGACCTAAAATATCTCACGTGGAAGACTGTCATGTTATTGGCCTTAGCCTCTGCACGTCGGGTGTCAGAGTTGGGGGCTCTATCTTGCCGGGAACCCTTCTTGATCTTCCATAAAGATAGAGCTGAATTGAGGACCTGCAAGGACTTTTTGCCGAAGGTGGTTTCGACCATTCATGTAAATGAGCCTATTGTGATTCCAGTTCTCTCTGGTGAATCTAAGTTGCTGGATGTAGTCCGTGCTCTACAGATTTATCTGAAACGTACGGCTGCCCTACGAAAATCAGATAATCTTTTTGTTCTTTATGGAGCTGAAAAAAGAGGGTGGCCAGCCTCTAAACAGACGCTGGCCCGTTGGCTTTGCCTGACCATTAAGGAAGCTTATATACAGGCACAAAGACAGGCTCCGCCTGGCATATCTGCTCATTCCACAAGGTCAGTCAACACGTCCTGGGCCCTGGCTAGGGGCGTCTCCCTGGCTCAGGTGTGTAGGGCGGCCACTTGGGTCGGTGCAAACACTTTTGCGCGGTTTTATAGGTTTGATACCTTCGCCTCCTCTGAGGCTTCATTTGGAAGGGCAGTGTTGCAGGAATCCCAGTGCTCTCCCACCCGGGAGTAGTGCTTGGGTATTATTCCCACACGTGATGACTGCAGTGTCCCCTGCTATCCGAGGGAGAAATAAGGAATTTGGTACTCACTGATAATTCCCTTTCTCCAAGGTAGCAGGGGACACTGCACGCCCTCCCAGCGCTAGTCTTCCTGCCATAAAAATATTTTTTCCTGGTTCTTTGGGTTTTTTAACCAGGAGAGTGAACATGCCTGTTGTATGGTTTGTTAGTAGTTCATCCTACTTCTATTGTTCTATATGTATTGATATGTCTGTTGATACCTATTTACTGTTTTATGTGTGTTGGATTCTAATCTCCATATTCTCTATGAATGAATGTATCCTCCTCCTGTTGGGTGCTTGCCCTATCATCTTCCTCTCGGACACAGTTTTTTAAGACTGAGGTCTGGGTGGGGATAGAGGGGGGAGGAGCCAGCCACATTTAACTTTTCTTAAAGTGCCGACTCCTCCAGTACACCATGCTATCCCACACGTGATGACTGCAGTGTCCCCTGCTACCTTGGAGAAAGGGAATTATCGGTGAGTACCAAATTCCTTATTTTTTTTACACATAACAGCCAACAGGGGGCCGAGAGCCGCTCATTACATATTCATATATTCACTGCTCCCGATCATTACATATGCACGATTGGGAGCAGTGTTAGCGGCTCCTATCTGGTCCCCTGCTAGCTCTCCCGGGGGGCAGCTTGTGCTGTCTGGGTCCCGGGGAGCTCTCCTACCCCCCACATACATTCTAGGGCAGCCAGGGAGACTTCCATCTCCCTGCCTGCCATTGTCCCCCAGCTCCCTGCGGCGTCTGCCGCAGGGGTTAACATTCGCCATCAGGGGCAGCGAGCCCCTGGGGCATTGAATAGTGTGTCAGCGAGGGCTGGCAGCGAAGGCTCCAGCCCTCCGGAACACTGCAACTGTGCAGCGAATCCTAAACAGCATTCGCTGCACATCGCGATTATACTCATTGAATACTGCCCTTAGATTTCTGTGAGTTATTTTGTTTCTGTGCAGGGTAAATACTGGCTGCATTATTTTTATACTGCAATTTAGATTTCAGTTTCAACACATCCCACCCAAATTTAACTCTCTCTATACATCAGACCCACCTGCAGTGCAGCATGGTTTTTCCCATTTTGAGAACAAATACAGTATGTACTACGATCAGATCTGAATAAGGGACAAAATCACTTGTGGTGGGCTATCAATGCACTAAATGAATGTTCATGGTTACTAAATAAATTTGGAGTACCTCCTTGCAACTTATCTTTTATAAAGTACAACTTCACCGTGTCTAATTGCTACCGGTGGGAATTAAAATGGTACCACTCAAAGTGATACTCTTTTTGTATTACTTTCCATTATTTCATTATGTCACTGTAACATATCTTCCAGAGTACATTTCTAATACTGGTGATTATAGTGGTACAATCCTAAGGTGCACCACAAAAATAACATCCCTTATCTCTCTCTATGTTTATGCCTATTTGTCTAGTGGTAGCACACCCCATATAATAATTGCCTATTTACTAATATGAGGCATATTATATTACTAGGGGTCCTTTGTTGTGTGATATCCTGTGCGGTTGGTACCATACCCTCTCATATAACATTAAGAACTGTATTTTAACTTTGTATTTCTTATCTGGAAAAATATTAATTTGGGGGTTTATTGATAATATATCTTATAGGATGCTTCTCTTAAAATGATATTTATGGAAAAGAATATATGTGTACAGCTTGTACTTTAGTTGCGATGCCTCACACTACTGTAATGTCATGAATTGAACATAAAGATATACAGTGGTAAATGTAAGAATGGTTTAAAAGATTGTATTGTAACCATGGCTGCAGCATGTTTTTTTCTGACCAGTTTAGATTTATATGCAATGTTCTGTGCTTGGCAGTACCACAGAAGGATCTGTCTTCTGTTGTTCAATAAATATAATGACATTGGTGTGTGGCATTCTCAACTTATAAAGATCTCATTTATTTATTGAGTCCACACTGTATACAAAACCTGTGCTGATTTACTACTGTGCACTTTTACTCTGAACTTCTTTTGCTGTAATATTACTATTGCCTATTACTATTTTTTTTATATATATATACTGTATAAGATCAATCCTATTTGACCTTAAACTTTTGTACAACACACAGAAGCACAGATACTTGAGAGCTATGCATTTATTGGTACATGCAGGGGCGGATTGGGAACTAAAAGTGGCCCTGGTTAAATTTCTAGAAGTGGCCCCACATGGATGGCACCAAATCAAATGTAGGTGGAACCAACACCAAAATAGGCAGAGTATTTACATTACTACAGCTGTGTGGAAGCCTGTACCCTCAGTATACTTGGCAGTCCAGTGGCCCCCAGATCTTTAAGCTGCTGTGACAAACAACAAACCTCCACATTTCAAATTATAACCCCCCCCCCATAGAGAATGAACACAGACCCCAAATCCTCCATGAAGCAAACAAACAACTCATTACCATAATCCCCAAATATAACAAATATACCCTCCCCTGCTCAGTGGAGCCCAGAAACATTCCAGACATTGTTACACCCAGATAGCTCCCACTCCTGTCCCTTTAACAGTTGTCACAATGGATATAGATGGGTGCCAGCCTTAGATGAGTATTTGCAGCATTGGGTACTTTGGTTTGTTAACTGGCACAGGATGTTTGCGTGGGAGCCAGTAGAGGCCAAGGCCACTACTTTGGCAGGTTCATATTTAAAAAAAATAACTGACAGGCGGCTAAAAGAGGCTTTGGCTTACCATGAATCTTCTCTGTAAGGTCTATGGCCAAAACGTACCCTGGATACATGCCTATTCATTTATGAATACGCTTATGTAGAGGATTACTGAGGCTACCGTATTTATATCTCAGGTTACCCTAAGATATTAATATTTATATATTGCAGCCTGGACCTGCATGCAATGTGTGTCTTTTTCTGTCTCCTGTACCATTATATAGCCATATCAATGCGTAAAATAAATTAACCATCATATATCATCCTATACATTGAAATGCTAGTGCTGCTCCTTACCTGTATGGGGAATTCAAGTGTTTTGTATACCTGCAGCCACTAGATGCCACCTGTCTTTGTAAGTCTAGTGTTGTTCCGTTCGGGCGTACACAGTTCAGGCACTGACATTACTATTATGTTGTTCTGTCATTTTGGCTGGGGCTGGTAACGGGTGCCGGACGGGATCCCGACAGTCGGGATCCCGTCAGGCATTCACCCGACTGTCAAAACACCGACAGCCGGGTTCCCGACGGCCGTGGGCTATTTTCCCTCGTGGGGGTCCACGACTTCCAGAGAGGGTGAAAAGAATAGGTGGCTCGCGTAGTGAGCCACAGTGCCCGCAGCGTGATGAGCGCAGCGAGCCCGCAAGGGGCTTTGTTGGGCTCGCCATGCTGTCTAGGTCCGGCCAGCCGGGATAATGACTGTCGGGATCCCGACTGTCGGACCCCTATACCACACCCCTGGTAACTATTTGTTAAACTTTTATTGAGAGAAAGAAAAGGATTGTCATATGGTGGGGCACCATTTATAGAGAATTGAGTCATAAAATATACCTTTTATTAATTTTATTTAAAAAAAGAACACGAAATATGACATACAACATAAAACATAAACACGAGTGAAAACAGTGTGTTTTAAAAGGCACGTGCGGGTTCCAAGAGCAACTACCTCAATCAAGTATTTATCAGTGACACCACTGTTATACTCCTTCTTATCTTAAAACAAATGTTCGAGGAGAGAGGTGTCAAATTTGAAATCAATTCGTTTTTGTATGTGTTTATATGCAAATTTCAGACAGCCATATCGATAGCTACCTTAATACAGTTTTTAGGATGTCTTCTAGCACTCAATAGGTTACAGTAGACTAATGGGTTAATTGAGTATCAGAGTGTTTGGCATTCCGCCTATTGTGTCACTCCTGTCTCAGATACAAAGTAGATACAATAAAGTCTAAGTAACTTGGTGTTGTCAATCATATATTTCCCGTTATCTGGAGTCGCTTCTTATGGTAAGTGCTGCAGAGCGGGCTTTTAGGTGTACATAACCTCTCCTTTGTATCACCGTCAGCTGCGCTAATATAGCAGTGACAGCAAGGGATTATGACAACGCCGCAGTTTGAGTGCTATATTGCGGGTTTGCTAATGGGTCTATCGTCCTCCTCTGCGCCGTTTTTACCTACTGGTATTGATATCACCGCGGTCGCAGGGGGACACTCGGACCAGATCAGTTTGAATGTGCCCCGTATTAAGACAAGCACTCCCAGAGAGGGAGGTAGCTGTCACAGTCAAGACTGACGGACATAGTCAGTCTTTCCCCGTGCTGCCGACCTTTCACGCTGGTCGTTTTGCGGCTAGCGGGGAGACCGCCTGTGTACCGTCCGATGGGTAGCTAACTGCGGGCACTCCCTGTGCAGGGACAGATGCCGCAGTCAGATCGCCGTGCGTCGGTGGTCCTGCCCTGTGCCACTGTCAGCTCGTGCTGCTGCTGCTGTGGTCTGAGGGTGACTCCTTACGATAGGCTGCTGGTTACATTAGAGTCCTAAAAAGGACTGATAAATACATTCAATAAACACAACAAACAGAGTGGTAGTGCTCGAGGAACGTGTGCACGGCTAGGTCGGCCGGCGTACGCTTCGTAGGTCTTCCTCAGGACAACCTTGGTTGGTTAAGATAAGAAGGAGTATAACAGTGGTGTCACTGATAAATACTTGATTGAGGTAGTTGCTCTTGGAACCCGCACGTGCCTTTTAAAACACACTGTTTTCACTCGTGTTTATGTTTTATGTTATATGTCATATTTTGTGTTCTTCTTTTTTTAAATAAAATTAATAAAAGGTATATTTTATGACTCAATTCTCTATAAATGGTGCACCACCATATGACAATCCTTTTCTTTCTCTCAATAAAAGTCTTGCATTATAATGGTAGCACACCCCTAGATTTATTATAATCTGTATTCATCCTGACAAGAGGGGGCCAATTCAAAATAAACCCAATACCTATCTCCCTTCCTGTGCAACAGATCAAACAAGCCCTGACATAACTATTTGTTAATATGTACGTCACGTACTTCATATTACTTATTAATTGGCTTTGAGGGATATTTTGTAAATAGTATATTTTTTATTCAATAATTAAATACACCAAATGCAATATAAGGCTTAATAGTAATGTAATATCACTATACGCACCATATACATTATCAAAGTTTAACGGATAACTTTAATCATACTGTATGTACTTGCTTTCACATGAATGGCTGTATATTCCTTCTGTTGAGTTTACTACAACTATGGAGTAGGGCATTACTGTTTCAAAGACCTTGGATTTTGGGATTAATTCAGATTATAGCTCTCACTGTTTGGAGTTTGTATAGTCTCCCTGTGCTTGAAAGGGTTTTCTTCCGGGTGCTTCTGTTTCTTCCAAATATATAATGGTAAGTGCATTTAATTGTATGTTGTAATGATTGGGATGTGAGCCAAATTAGCTCCATCCTGTTCACTCCAATTGTCTTCAGACATATATTTCAACTAGTACAAGTTTTTTATATTTATAAATATAAGAAATTGCAGGTAATTGATAAAAAAAGAAATGGAATCTAAAGGCTCATACACACTGAAGCAGCTCACTTTAACCATTTGAGCTGCTTTCAGCTCAAAAGCTGCCATGTCTGTATGGCCTGGCAATGAGTGGTGAGCAATGATGCGCATTCTTGCCAGCAGATGAGAAGCGGGGTGGATGGTTTTCTATAGCATCCTGTTATGGAAAGCTATCAAACCCATAGAAAATCACTTGGAAGAATGTGTATGCACTGAGCGATTTTCAGCCCAGCGATTTCCCCCATCATCGTTCACCATACACGCTGGGCAATATCGCCCAGTGTATATGCACCTTTAGATAAGCAGAAATGGCAGTTTACCACAGAACATCAATCTAACAAATATTATTGACTTCTTTATAGTGTACAATGATATTATCTTAGGATAAAAATAGAATCAAAGCGCTGGGAGCAACTAGGGTAGAATAGATAAAAAAAAATAAAAAAATAAAAATAAAAAAAAATAATAATATTAAATAAACAAAGATAAAAAACAGACAGAAAAAAACAATTAGCAACAAGTAAAGAGAGTTTAAAGTGAAAGGAGAGAGATAAGGTAAGTATGCAATACCAATAGGATAAACAGCGGCTTTTTATGTTTAAGCTCTTTTTTGAGAATGTGGCAAAGTCTTTTAGCGAGTGTTTCTGAGGTCTTTCAGTACAATGAATAGCTGACTAGCCCTAGCTACGATACCGTGACGGGATGTGGCTTTCTCTCCCCGTTCGGAGTCCCGTGCGGCGGCTTCCGGCTTCAGCGCTTGTACTTCCGGCAGACGTATCTCTCGCTCCTGGCTTTGCTGGCTCCAACGCGTTTCGTGCTTGCGCACTTAGTCATGGACTAAAAGAGCTTAAACATAAAAAGCCGCTGTTTATCCTATTGGTATTGCATACTTACCTTATCTCTCTCCTTTCACTTTAAACTCTCTTTACTTGTTGCTAATTGTTTTTTCTGTCTGTTTTTTATCTTTGTTTATTTAATATTATTTTTTATTTTTATTTATTTTTTATTTATTTTTAATTTTTAATTTTTTTCTATTCTACCCTAGTTGCTCCCAGTGCTTTGATTCTATTTTTATCCTATTACCATTGTTACCTTATCAGAGCTGCTTCTCCCTCCCCCTCAAAAAAGTATTGGCGCACAAATAGCATTTTTTCTTTTTAAATGATATTATCTTAATTATCCTATATTAAAAAAACAACAACAAATTATCCAAATTATAATTAAGCTTTTGTTAGTATAAATTATAAATTGTATCGTTTTTTCTCTTCAGCAACATTTTTTCCTTAACCCCTTGATTGCCAACATCTCTTTGGCATTTTTAGCAGATATTTTGAACATCTCTCAGCGTCGCTCACATTTGTTATATAAATTCAAATGAAAAGTGTTTTGTAATATATAAGGTAAACATTACAGGTCATTATGATGCATAAAAATGTTTGCTTGCCCACCAATTTTCCCACCTATTAGAACAAATTCACTTGGCACTCAAAAGGGTTCATATAAAAAAAAATCATAATTTTTGTGGTGTTCTTTGATTCACTTTGAATTGTGTAATCATTTGACCCCCGCTGTATGATAATGCGAATTGTGTCATTGCCAATCAGACCTGGGACCATTATAATGTGAGTTACATCATCAAGCCAACCTTCCAATGGAGAGATCTAATGCTTGCTTTCCATCATAAAAAAATGTATTTCTGGAGTTCACAATATAACAAAAACCAGACCACAAGACTGGTTTTAACTTTACTGTATGAAATATATTATTTAATATTACAGTTGTGTTACAGTTCAAACTGAATCTGTTAATTGCTTTTGTTATACAGCCTGAAATATTACTTACATTTTACAATGTAAGTAATATTTCGAAACTAAGAGCTTCTGCACAGCCATTTTGAAATATGTTTGTGCATACACGTAGCTGCACTCATTAATCACTGACACATTTTAAAAGATACACAGATGGAGCTAATTAGCTCACTTGTGATTCTGTGAGGAGACCTGCAAAACATGCACTGTTGGTAGCTCTCGAGTACTAGGGTTGGCTATCCCAGCCCTAGAGTATCCAGATTCTTTTCACAGCACCCCATAGACAAATTTTTGTTATAGAGAAATTCTAAAGTAAATATAACATTACATAAGTAGTGCTTATATGTCATCCTTATGTTCAGTTATGAGGTGATGGACAGGATTTGCTTTGTTTTTGTCTGTTACAATGACCATAAATAATTTGAATTGGTACTAAACCACCAACCCAGGGCACCCCTGTAAGTACCCCAAGGCATCCCAGGGTGCCTAGGCACCACTGGTTTAGACAATATTAAAACTTAGCAAGATATACATCGATGGACGATAATATAGTGTTCATTAGAAATGTATTATAACAATTGATACTTGTCTTGACCTCATATTTTATTATTCCTTAATATAAGCTTAGTCGCAAAAATGTGTTCCACATGCTTTTTTGTTGTTTGATGATTAGGGTCTTTGTGCATTATTTTATTATATTGTACTTCAAAGCATGATGTGATTGAGTTTGAAACCAAAACTTTATTTGTTTAAGTTTTGTTAAGAACCTGTTAATCTCGGTAAGTTTGGATAACAGCATTATTTTACGATTAAATGCTTTTTGTTGAAGGCTGGGAAATTGTATTCTATCGCTCTACCTGTGTTGTTGCTTTGTTTTTCAATGTTAAGGGTAATTTTAGGATTATCAAATATTAGCTTTAGCAAAAACTTTTCGTGTGTTTTATAGAAGGTCTTCTATTTCTTTGGCTTATCTTATACCCTGAATTGTAACAATTGTCACATTAACAAATTGCAAAAGTTTGGAAATCTTAACAATAAATATTAAACTTTCAGTGGTAGATGAACAGTAATTTTCAAATCAATGCTTAGAAAAGCTTTCAATAATGTAATAGCATGAACTCTCTCTCTCCCATTCTGTAATATATATATATATATATATATATATATATATATATACACACACAAAATTATATATGAGCTTACTATCAATATGATTTTTCTATATCTAAAAAACAGTTTGAATTCCCTTACTGTACTGTACTCTTGAATTTTGTGGAACAAAAGTGGAAATGTCAAACTGTTTAATAACTACTGTAATGCAAAGTGTTTATATTAAATCTTACAGCAGCCAACTATACTGCAATTCTATAGAATGATTGGTTATTTCGTATTATATAGTGTAAAAAAAAATGTTTCCTTGAGGTTAAGAAGAATACATTTTTTACATTTCCAGAAGGACAATGTTTTTTGAGAGATATCATGGGGCAGATTCAATTACCCATAGGGCTTACAACTTGGCTGTAGCTGCAGGTTTCACACTCAGAGCTATTCAATTACTAGCCAAATTCTCAGTCAATAATCCATCGGTTAACACATGTTAACCCATAGATTGAGGGTCAAGTGTTTGGAATCTACAGTTTACCCCACAAGACAAACCCCAGAGGGTGCACTTGTGCCTGTGGCTGCAAGAAAAATTCTGCATAAAGGCCTAATAAAGCTTCAGTTGTAGTTTTGCGAAGATTCTCAAAATAGCAACTGATCCCTCTAGCATATGGGGGGTTGCCCAGCACAGGGCAAGACCACCCCACGTACTGGGTTTTGCCCTGTGAGTTTGTGAGTGCTTCTCTATTGTGCGGCTGCTTTGCTACATAGTGAAGCAGTCAGATGTTAGAGTAGCCCCCTGGCTGAGCAGCAAAGCCAATTACGCCATCTTTTTGGACACAGTGGCTCCACAATTGCAGTTTTTTGTACAACAATTTGTGTCTTTGTTGCATGGAATAGTGGCATTCACTACTACTGGCAAACCGGGAGCTGCGGGGCTTCTTTAATCTATCTGCAATGCTCCAGGGTTTATTATGATAAATATGATGTATTTGTTAAAGCAGAAAAGTCTACAGCAATAGTCTTCAATTCTAATTGCAATCACGACATTACCATTTATATTAGTATAAATTAATCCCAGTTGTTTCTCCAAGTGTAGTGCAGCGTCTTCTCACAATGGTCAGCTGTCCCCAGCTACCAAGCAGAATTCACATATAAAAGAAATGGAGGAGGCACACACCGTAAGCAAGTATAACACAATATTTTAATAAAAAATATAAGCTCACATACACTTAAGTTTCAGGACACGAGTATGATGATCACATCACCAGCATAAGTCTGTCGACAACCGGACAAGCGTACATCAACTGCTCCACAGCTTCTCAGCAAGGCGGTAGCAAGATCTTTCCACAGCTTGTAAGTCAGACCGGCTAGATTTCCAGAGTCACTGCCAACACCCCCTCAACGCGTTTCGTCACATCAGGACTTCGTCAGGAGTATATATAATTTTGGGGATTTTGTTGTACGGCCAGAAGGTCATCTATACGTTGAAGATTTTAATAAAAATTCTACTTGGGAAGTGACTCTCTTGATTCATTCATCGTATGGACTATTAAATGAGTAAAAGGCGCTGAACCACATTTGGGAAGTGTATGTTGTTTGCAAGTTACCCGGCCCTCGGGTGACATTGTGGTATAGTGGCCTCAGCATTTGGAAAAAGTTCTTTATTCACTTTTTTGACATTGTTAAGCGCGTCTTGGAGTATTGTGTTATATATATATATATATATATATATATATATATATATAGCGAGCAGCACTCCCACTCTAAACAATCAGCCGGGTGCCTTCCAGGTATCCCAGCAAGGGGAGAAAAGGGGTTTGTGTCAGCGCCTGCTGTTTAAATAATTGTTTACACGGTTCTCTTAAAAAATGTATATAAATTTAATTAGAATATAAAAATAAATATAACAAGATACAATGCATACAATTACACATATAAAATAAAACTTAATTAAAAAATATCTCATAAATGTGAATCAATTAGCAGCAAAATACTTTTGGTTCTATTTAGAGGTATAATTAGCGACAGTCCTGTAATAAGGTGAATATATGCTGATGTTTATATTACCATCCCATGGCGCAAGTTGTTGTATATGCCAGTTTGATAACTTGTGACGCTTTGAGGTTCTGTTTGCCTTATAATTTCAAAGGCTCAAGGGTCCTGAATCGACAGTCCTGATTTCCTTCTCCTTGGAGCATTAGGGATAAGTGGAAACCCAGAATAATTTGAAGTGTCCAGGATATTTTTGAAGGTGGACGTCTCAGGATTAAAAAGATGAACCAGGTCACTTTGTGTGATATTGGATGGATCAGCAATTTGTTAATCGCTCAACGCGTTTCTCCGGAACCTCCGGCTTCCTCAGGAGCAAGTGTAGTTGTGGGACAGTTTGTCCTGGGTTTATATACCTGCATGGCTAATTGATTTCACTGATTCACATGTGTTCACATTAAAAACAATAAACCAATATAACAAGAGAACCGTGTATAATATGACAAATCAATATAACTTATCTTGACAGGAGACAGACCTTATCATTAGACTTTCAAAATTCATAAAAGACAGGAGTTTATAACGTTTATTTTCTGACATAATTCTAAGTTACGGTCACGTGACCCGGAAGTAGGTCTATTTAGCCGATTCTGATATCCAAATACTGCTTAAACATACGTAATAGAAAAACATACCTGACATAGGACAAGAGTAGAGGGACCAGGCTGACGGAGTATGGAGGTTCGACGTCTCTGCCTAACGCTGATTGCCGGTATCGGCGACTAAGGCTAGAGACGCGTCCATTCCTTCCCCCCCGGCGTCTCTAGTGTTGCCCGGCAACGCCCGGTCACGTGGTGAAGCGTGACTCTGGCGTGCCGTGTATTTCAGAATACAACCAGAAGACCCGGCGACTTACCCGGATGTTCGTCAGGCGCCGCGTGCCTGTGCA
Source organism: Crinia signifera (assembly GCF_055691185.1). Taxonomy (NCBI): domain Eukaryota; kingdom Metazoa; phylum Chordata; class Amphibia; order Anura; family Myobatrachidae; genus Crinia; species Crinia signifera. The sequence continues at coordinate 321,019,409 of NC_139217.1, read as the reverse complement.
ACGCGGCTTGTACCTGACGTCACCGTGATCGACGCACGGGTCTAGCTGGATGCTTACTGCGTCGTCATGACGACGCACCAGAGACTGGTTGCTATAATAGCATCCCTACTGAGTCCGTTAAACTGTCCCATGTCAGGATGTATGTTATTTAAGATAGAACAATAAAACAATCCCAGCAAGGGGACCCACAAATAAGTTCCACAGGTAAGACGGCACTCACAACAACAAAAGTAGTCTACAGTCTTTATGTCCTCATCAGTGTTTCGAGATTTTTATTTCTTATCTTTTCTTCAGGATACAAATTACAATGTGAACATAAGCATCTTAAATACCCCACACCACGTGCAAACAGCCACTGCCGTTGGAGTGCATCAGGGGACACCCACGATGATGTCAAAACTGAGCGCTACGTCAGCACGGCTGTATCAAATCAAACAAAATGAATACAAACATTTACAAAAGTTAAAAACACAGAAAATTACAACAGTACAGAGCATATGCAATTATCCATGTTCAAAGCATCTCCAGTGTTGCTAATCAATAATGCAACATATTTATATATTTTAGCAAACCCAATTTTGATAGATACACTTCCTAACTATCACGGGTATTAACCATTATGCATTTAATTCAGGATAAACAATTAGCAAACTGTCAGGGTTCATCAAAGCTGTAACTAACCTTATAAGTTTATATAAAACAGTGAAGTCCAGCATACTCATTTAAGCCGCCCGGGGATAATGTCCCTAGTTTGTGAATCCACATTGATTCACGCTGTAGCAGTTTCAATACCCGATCACCCCATCGCAGACTACTGGGAATGTGGTCAATTATGATATATCGCAGTACTGCCATACTGTGACCAGCCTCGGCAAAGTGCCTTGCCACAGGCTGGTCACTTGTACCCTTCTCCAAGGCTTTTTTGATCACGGAGTGGTGACCCGCCATCTGCTCACGCAGGATACACTCCGTTTTTCCCACGTAGCATAAGCTACATGGGCAAATTATCATGTATACAATGAATTTAGTCTGGCATGATACCCTATACCTAATATTAATAGGCTTACCGCTGCGGCGGTGATTGAAGCTAGAGGCGGCAATGAGTGACCAGCATGTAGTGCAATTTAGACATTTAAAACAGCCAGGTTTAGATGACAAAAAACTCCCTTGAACACTTTGCTGCTGATCAATACCTGTTACGTCAGTTTTCTTGACCCAGTTTTGCCTCGGGTATAGCAGGGCATAATTCTCATCTCCGCCAGACCCAAAGCAGGATCAGACTGTACAATCGGCTACAAGGACTTAGTTACTTGACGAATCTTATCACTCTGGGTATTAAAATGGTTCACCCATGGCATCTTAATAGAGTCAGTGACTACCTTCTTTTTGGGACTAAGTAATTCACACCTGGGCATCAGCATGGCTTTTTCTTTAGATTTCAAAAATAATTTGCGTTCATACCCGCGAGTTTCAAACTTATTGATCATGGCATCAATGTGATGTTCCGCATCGCCCTCCTCACTGCAAATCCTCTTCGCTCTGACAAATTGCGAATAAGGCAAGCTGTATTTGCAGGTCTTGGGATGAAAACTTGTGGCGTGCAGCATCACATTGCGGTCAGTTGGCTTACTGAATAATGAAGGGGATAGCACCCCATTTAAAATCGGGACCTTAACATCCAAAAAATGGATAGATCAATTTAAATTGAAAATGTGGATTTAATTGGATCATTAGTGCTGTTGTGTCGTTCAATGAATTGGACAAACTGCTGTTCGGTACCCTGCCATAGAACAAAAATATCATCAATATAACGGGAAAACATTTTAATATAAGGTGTTACCATATCATTGCGAAAAAAGATGTTACGCTCCACAACCATCATATAGGCATTGGCGTACGATGGGGCCACATTGGACACACCCGGTTACAACAGATCTACAAAAAAGATTTGGGTTTGGAGGAGGCTCCCCCTCACTGTGAGTGGTCACATCAATCTTTTAAAAATGGTTGTACAGCCCAAGTACTTGTCTGCAGCACTCCCCTATCTATATACCAAAAAAGGTTTTTGCTAAGGTTAATAGTATATTCTCCTCATTTATTTGGGGGGGGGGGGGAGGAGTAAGTCTCATAGGGTGGCCCTGCAGACTTTGATGCGGGCTAAGTGTGACGGAGGTCTAGGCCTTCCTAACTTATGTATATATTATTTTGCAACCCAGCTGATGGCTCGGTGAGCGTGATAACCCCATATTTTCTGCCTTTCTCGCTGAAAGGGGAGATCATTCACTAACTCCACTACATTTCCCTTTATCCAGCTCAAACTTTAGGGGCCTTAGTGATATTGATGGTGATGCCCCAATATGGTTTAACGCTGCATTTAAAGAACTACTGCCTTTTTTCAGACAACAATATTTGTTTGAGGGTGGGGCTTACTTCTGTTGAACAACTGTTTACAAATAATGCCCTTATATCCTTTCAGCAATTATGTGAAGAATTATTTTTTAGATATTTCCAGTTGCACCATGCAATCCAGTAACAGTTTGGTGGGTCCGTGCCATCTATCTCGCCATCTCCTGTCAAGGAACTTGTCCTAAATTTGCCCAGACCAAACAAGTCTCTAACATATATGCCACTCTTAGCTTGCGTATATCCCTTCTGCTTTAGAGAGCCTGAAGACCAAGTGGATGTGTGACCTTCTGGATGTCGACCTTTTGTCCATGTTGAACTTTTACATGTTGACCTTGTAACCATGTTGACCTTTTACCTGTCGACCTTTTGACCTTGTGAACCTTTTCAATGTCGACCATATAACCATGTCGACCTTTTACCTGTCTTTAGACCCTGTCGACCTTTTGATCCTGTAAACCTTGTGACTGCCATTAGTGGTCGACCATATGACTGTCTATGATGAGACAGTCTATGATGCATACCATAACCCCATTAAACGTAGATGCTTTAAGACCGGACAAAAGGGTCTTGTTTCAGAAGATCCTCCCACAGAGGAAGAGGCCATGGCTGGTCTATTAGAAGCCTCTGCAGGTCTGAATATAAAGCCAATCCACAACCATCAAAAAGAACCTTGACACGTTCTCTCTTTATGCATCACAGAAGGTAATGAAACAGAGGAAAAGGAGAGAAACGGTAACCAAACTGGTAATTCCAAGGAATCGCACTGCTGCTAGATTTTTAGTCTGTGAACAATATTCTGGTAGCTGATAATTCTGCCGAGATGCCATCAGATCCACTTGTGGAAGGTCCCACTGCTGGGATAACAAGCGAAAGACCTATGGATGTAGGGCCAATTCTCCTGGATCTTTGTCTTGCCGACTTAGATAGTTGGCTTCCCAATGATCATCGCCCATAATGAATAATGCCAAGAGGGCACTGACATGTTTCTCCACCCAAATCAGCATTTGACTAACTTCCTGCATGGCTCTTGGTGCCGTCCTGTCTATTTATATATGCCACCGCAGTGGCCTTGTCCAATTGTACTGACAGTGTGACCCTCTAGTAGAGGATGCGCCAGATGCAGAGTCTAGAACATGGCCCGCAGCTCCAGGATGTTAATAGACAGTCCTGTCTCCTGTTAAGTCCAAGGACCCTAGAACTGAGATCCGCAAGTCTCCCCTAGATATGCTGCTGACTCTTTAAAATGTGCAGCAAGGTAAATATGCTCTTCAACCAGTTTACCGGCCTGGAGACCTTCTACCAATTGAGATGGCCAAGCCTCAACAGCCTTGCTCACCCAGCAACCAACCATAGCTGGACACAGATTCACTCCATTTAACATATCAATGGATTTCAAGGTACTGTCAAGTTTTCTGCCAGCAACCTCCTTAAAAGAGGTTGCTCTGGTACAGGAAGTACCATCAGCTTAGATAAGTGAGATACAGAAGAGTCCACTAAAGGAGGGGCTTTACAAATTTTTTTGCTATCAGAAGCAAAAGGATAAGTTGCCAGAAAACAATGTGTCACCTGAAATCTCTGGTTAGGATGCTGCTATGCTGATTTAAGTATCTAATTTAATTCCTCTGAATTAGGGAATACCGCAATAGATTTTGGCTTTTTAGCAAAAAAGGACTATTTGGTCTGAACTGGCTCTGACTCCTCAACCTTTAGTACCTGTCACACAGTCAGAACCAAAACCTCAATACCCAGATTCTGCTGAGCAGACATCCTCCTCAGACTCCAGGAGAGGGGTCTCCCTCAAATGCCAGGATGGGTCCTGCGATCATAGCGCAGAACAGTGAACGCCTCTGCCTGTCAATCATTTACGGGGAGGGGTGGGGTTGTCTGGCGTTTGTCAGAAACGGGATATTGTACCTCCCTCCCATTTTCCGGGAGTGGTCCAAGGACATGTATGTATTCTTTTTTTTATATTCAATTTTTATTAAGGCGAACAGCGCTTGCATCTGTAGACAAATTTGCAATACTATTAACAATTATGCAAAAGGTGAGCCATGTAGATTCGCACATAACAGAAATAACTTACAGCGTAAAACTAAACACACCAGGCAGACTGCCAGTCTGAATATTAAATGGATACACATATAAGACTTAAGACAAGGACATACAGGAACAGGTCTCCTCCTCTTCTGATGCAGCAGACTGGAGCACTGAAGGCAGAGGCCTATTGTTAGATAAAAGTTTGGCCCCTAATGATGTAGAGGGTGTTACATTCTTTGAAACACCCGCTACCGACCTAACCAGAGACTGGATCCAGGTTGGCTCAGAGTCACTGGAAGCTGATAGTCTGGAGAATCCCTCTCTTTATGAGAGGCTTCCAGTTCTGCAGACAGGTTAGGCATAACCTGTGTGAGCTGGAATGCCAAACAGGGGTATCCCAACTAGGGGTCTGCTTATCAGAATCACATTTTGCACATAATAAAGAACTTGTGGACTTATCTGGCATAATCTTGTCTAAACATTTTGTACAAGTGATAGCCTTCTGAGCTCCTTTTGAACACTTTTCAGCTATAGTTATACTGTTAATAAGGACAGAAGAGACAAACAAACACAGAGCAGAATAAAACAGTGAAAGAATAACAGGCTGGGGGGTAATTCTGATTGACTTGGTAACCGAGTCCCTGTGATGCCGTGCTGCCGAATATGCCCCGCCGCCGTATTCATTCACAATCATGCAAGGGCATGTGTTAGGAAGCCACATCCCCTCTCAAGTACCTGCAGGAGGAGAAATAATTTGATGGTTGGATAAGTCGTTGAGATTGACTTATAATTACGGCCGCCGGGATGAAGACAGGGCAGGCAGCATCGGCCCACCCCTGCACCCATGGGAATGCCCATCATTTTTATGGGATGCTTATGAAACGCTGGGAGTTCCCATGGCCCAGTGCTGCCACCACCTCCAGCCTCTCTAAACTGCCCGGCAAGTGAGCAAATTGCCGTGGCTGTTCACAGATGGGGTTTGCACCAGAAGGGCAGGAGAGAGGGCAGAGAGGAGCAGTTCTACACCAGCCCAAATAGAAATGCTACAAACAACAGACACACAGACAATCTTGTGCTAAATCTCTTCAGCCAGCTATACACCACTGTTACTTATGACCTTGCTGTAGCTAGGCAGCTTAAAAACGCTGTTTAGTGATCAACGCTGTCCGCCAGCAGTGGGATGAGTCAGCCAGCATAGCAGGCTCACCACATGTAATGGCCACCAGCCCTCTGATGCACTGGGATGGCTGGAAAGCAGTGGGAGTGGCCTCTGTAGTCTAGCTCCACCCCTTACAATAGCACCTTTTTCAAATGGTTATCACTAACCGTCTTTTTAACGCAGGGCATCCCACTAACGGGGTACCCTGCCTATAGTCACAAGCTGCCAGGGGCGGATTGGGAATTAAAACCAGCCCGGGAAATATCTTGGAGCAGCCCTAAAGGAGGCGGGGCAGCAATGTTGCGCGCCGGAGGCGCGCCCAATTTTTGGGGGTGTGGCCTATCGGCATGGGCGTGGTCTATTTCACAGAGGCCACACCCAATTTTTGCAGCTGTGGGGGCTTGGCTAGTGGCTCTCTGAGCTGCTGGCTATGTCCCCAGCCTCTCAGGCTGCAGAATAGGCGCATGCGTACAGCGTCTATTCTGCAGCCTGTGGGGCTGGGGAGATAGAGACGGAAGGGAGGGGGAGGGGTGACAGGGGGTCTCCTAACTGAAAAAAAAAATCACCCAAAAAATATAAAAAAAATCAGAAGCAGCAGAAGGCACTCTGGACAATTTTGCAACAGCTGCACGGCGGCAGTGACACAAGTAGATAAGAGCAAGACAACAACAAGTGCATCAAAGTTTCGGGCATGTGGCCCTTTATCAAGACATGACAATCAATGCAATGATACTCACATATATAGGGGAGTGTGAGGGCAGGAGCACCTCGTGCAGCCATCACCAGCTACGGCACCTGTCGGGGAGCCCGGGGTCACCAGGGGGCGTGAAGGAAAGGAGATCACCATGGAAACCACAGACTCTAAATAAGGCGTCCGTGTCAGTGAATGTGCGCTCCGGCGGCGGCTAGCCAAGGGGGAGCAGGAGAGACAAGAACGGGAGAGGCCCAGGGATGGAAAGTCCATTGCCGGCTCGTGATGTTTGCATGAGAGCTCGCGGAGACATCCTGGTGTCTGTGAATAAACATACACACAGAAACTGTCAAATATGCTGGCCAATAAACACATGTACACAATGTAGCCAAATGTATATAGATGCCGACATCATTAGAACTAGAGAAATACAGAGTCTCGTAATTTAAAACAAATGAGAAAAGCAAAAACTGCCACTGTCCGCTGGCACAGTGCGGGGAAGGAAAAGATATAATAAGTGTGCACCCAGCAAGTGTGAAAACAGGTAACTGTGAAAAGTGCCAAACCAAGGGAGATTATGTGAGTAATAAGAATGTGATCGCTGGTGCGGGAAAAGGAGCAGAACAGCATGTGAATAGGGGATGGGGTGACTGACTTGGGTGCTGAAACAGGTCTGAGAGGAGGGGAGAGGAGCGAAGAGCCAAGGAAGGTGCCGACTAGAGATGTGGAAGCGTGCAGAGAGCAACTGCGTGGGAAAATGGAATGCGCATGGAATGTGGGTGTAAAAGATGTGTGCGCGGAGAAAGTGTGTGGAAGATGTGGGTGGGTGTGGGAGCGGGTATCAGTGGAACAGATGTCAGTAGATAAAGCGAATGTGGGAGCAGAGGTGGAATGTCATGAGGAATGCTAACTCCGTCTCAATGCTAGTGACATAGAGACAGTGTCGGCTTTGTGTAAGCAGTGGGGGGGGGGGGGGGGGGGCGCGAGGGAACGTGTCAGGTAAGGGACACACTGGAACCTAGTGCATGGACATGAGAACCAGAATGTGCATGGTGGGTGGTGTGATGGGTGCAATTGCAGATGGAGGGAGGAGGGGGGGGGATAGCTGAGGGTGGAGGTGAAAGATGCAGAGGGTGAGATGATGATGTGGGAACAAAGTGCACAGAACGGACAGGGCAGATATAAACACGAAGTCAGGACATAACATTAGCACAACAGCTTAGGAGGGAGACCAAGTCAGGAACGGGGGCATGTGAACATGCACCTAAGAGGTAGGAGGGAGGCCAGGGGAATTTACAAGAAACAAAAAAAAACAAAAACACACATATATATCTATAAATATATATCTATATATAGATATATATATATATATATATATATATATATCTATATATAGATCTATATATATAGATCTATATATATATATATATATATATATATATATAGATATATCTATATATATAGATATATCTATATATATATATAGATATATAGATCTATATATTTATATATATATATAGATCTATATATATTTAGAATGAGGTAAGCTGTATTATTTATTTATTATTATTATTATTATGCTGGCACTTTACCCGCCTCCTCCTGTGGCTGCCTTCTGCTGCTGCAGATCCTGCTCCTCCTCAGCCCAGAGCGCTGCTGCTGCTGGGGAGCATCAAGTGGCCAGGCAGCGCTTCCGCCCGTACTGTACTTCATCCAGACCGCGGCCAGCCCTCCCGCGGCCATCTTAACTTCTGGAACAACTGCGGCCGCACTTCCCTACATCCTACAGACCGCGGGAGCAGCTGTGTGCGCTTGCGCATGTGCACCAGCCCTCCCGCGGCCATTTTAACTCTGGGAGCAGCCGAGGCTGGCCGCGGCCATCTTCAATTAGGGAATAGTGCTGCGGCCGCGGCCAGCTCGGAGATAGCGGTTCAGCGGCCGCGGCCCAGATAGGGAGTGTGGGCGGCCACTTCTGCTTTAAAATGTGCCGGCCCACCGGGAAATGGCCCGGTTTCCCGGTGGGCCAATCCGCCCCTGCAAGCTGCTATGCTGCTATTGTGGTCAAGGCTGGAGTCTGTGAGGCATGCTGCAGCAGCGGTATCCAGAAATCCCAGAGACAGTGGTATTAGAGTCGGAGACCCTTGCCCAAACTGTAATGGCAGATTGATCTCCCCAGCAGCTCCCCCGGTTTGGAAAGGCAGAGCAGCTATTGCACTGTCCTCCTCTTGCTGGTAGAAGAATCCCTAGCTAAATAATATATGCCAAAAATGTTGCCAGCTCTCGCAGGCACTAAAATTATACCCCTTTTATACCAAAATCCTGGATCCAACCCGGTATTTGGAACACGGTTCCAAGCCAGGTCGGTTCACACTGCGGTGCCGACCTGCAGTGTAAACGGGGGTGGTGCTTGGAGATGACATCATCTCATGAATAAATCCTCACTTGTTACTGCCCATACCATATCCACAGAGTACAAGGTTTTGCTCACAAAAATAATTGTGTACCTCAGGCCCAATTTTGGATTACCACTGGTTTGGGAACACCTAATATCTGAGGTATCCAATAAAAAATGCATGTAGGATTTTCTGCATTGAAAACCCTGCTGTGTGAGAAAAAATGAAATTAAAATAATTTCACCTGCTCTACTGACATCTGGGCCTTGCTGCTTTATCCCCCAACTGCTGGATTGGCTCCTGCACTTCCCTGCATGAAGAAGGAAGTATGCCAGTGAAGGGAAGTGGAGTATAGTGTAGTGTAGTACAATGTAGTGCAGAGTGCATGGAGAGGGTTAGAAGTAATGCAGTGTGTGGGGAGGGATTGCAGGGGTAGTACATACCTGTTCTGGAAGCTTCTGCGACTCTGGAGAGAAGAACCTGAAGAGGAGACGCACTGCAGGAAGGTAAGAAATTGGAATTACTAAGCTAATTGGAAACTTCCAATTGCTTAATTAGTTATTAGTGGTCGCAGACATTCCAGAGCAATTCCATTTTTCCTAAAAATAAAGATTTTAGAAAAAATTTGTTGTCCAAAACAAAAATTCCCTTGTGCTCCAAAAAAAATCCATAGAGGTGTGAACAAAAATGTCCATAATCAGTGACGTGCGGTGGTGGCTGTGAACGGAGAGGCACTGTTACAGCCCAAACCACAAACCCCCCCCCCCCTCCCTGGCCCAGCTTCTGCTGACACTCCACTGGCACCACTCCCTGGCCGCCGACAAACAAACCCCAGCACCACCCCCTCCCAGGAGAGAGGGGAGCCAGATACAGGGACTGGGAGCCGGGGTACAGGTGACAGGGGAGGAGGGGAGAGCCAATGCGGCACTTCCAGAAGCTTTATTGACAGTGGCTGTTGTGATTCTATAGCAGCTGGATCTGCTGTCCAATCACAGTAGCTCCTGTTAATGAAGCACTTCTAGAAGTACTGCTTTTGCCATTATTTTTAATGGTCTTTTTGTATCCTATGGCTTAGCCCCCGCCCCCGCTTCATCCCCTTACACTAGTTAGTGGGAGATACACTTATTGGCGCCTCCCAAATTATTGTAGATATTACAAATTGCAAAAATAATACAAAGAAAATACTTATGACACAGAATATATGTCATAGGTATATTCTTTGTATTATTTTAAACAAAATTACAGGGGAAGTACTGACTCCCCTGACTGCACATCCCTGTCTATAATTGCTCTCTATGTGTACAGGTTCTTAAACTCAGTTGAATCTTCCCCTTAAACTGCAAGCTTTCAAGACTACTCAGATTAACCAACCCTGTATTATGCATATTAAAATGACGTATATAGTTCTTAAAACGTACATAATATATATTTATTTATCCCAAGGGTATCACTTTAGTTCCTTTAATGTTTCAACACAATATATACAATAACCACTAGATGTCACTGTTGTATTACACAAAATCTACAACAGTTACTACAATCTGTAACAGCAACAAATCATGTATGGAAGCAGATTTTGACATTAAAAACAACATTCTGGAAAAATAAATTTCAGCATCACCAGATATAGCCATAGTTGCCTACCTCCGTGATATAGCAGCAATCTCCCTCTCTCCCTCATTAGTCTAGCAATCTCCCTCATTTCACCTACAGAAGCCCAGATTACACTGTTACATTTTTTTGGGAAAAAAGGAATGAGAGACAGATACATTTACATTGAATCATCAGCACCATTTCCCAGCACTTTACCAAGTATAGTACTATACCAAGTATAGTATCTCTTACTAACTGATTTGGGGCTCATCTACATTTGGATATGTCATTTTAAAAGATTCCTCTCAGATGTAGCAGTACACAGCCATATATGGAACTAGACACGCCCCCTCAATGGGGCGCTGTGCAAAATCTACTACCAACTATAATCTCCCTGAAACTAGTTTTCAAAAGTAGGCAAGTATGGGTATAGCAGATAATTGGCCTATAATAGCTACACCACCCCCACACAGTCTCCTCTGCCTAAAACTCTGGCATTCACAGTTTTTGTTTGTTGGAGGGGGATTCTGAGCTAAAATGACGCAAATGGCTTGATGATGTGAAACTCTGTCTCCGCCTCCCGTAGATGGGAGTCTCTTTTCTGGACTTCTCCCGGATAGGGGAAAACAAAATAGGCAGCTATGTCGTCATCTTTAATGTGCATGTCTATAAATTTGGATTTAACATGATCAATACTGGTCTGTGTGCACTTATAGGCACCCTTATGATACGGTTTCCATTTCATCTGAGGTGATAACTTTATCTGTAAGATCTTTTCTTCAGTTATCAGTGTGCTTTCTGAAGGTTTACCAAATGTTCCCAGCAGCTCTCTTTAATTGAATCTATCAAACAAATAATTTAGGAATGGCCATGCAGTCAGAGCAGGGGTGGGCTGGTCCGGGGGAAGGGTGCCAGGTGCCCCCCGGACCACTCTAACAGGCACTGTTGCGGGCCGTGGGCTGCCTCCAGTGTCGGACTGGGGCATGTAGGGCCCACAGGGGAATGCACTCATAGGGGCCCACCAAGGGGCGTGGTCTTTTTGAAGGGGCGTGGTCTTTTTGAAGGGGCGTGGCCACTCGACCAGAGAGGAGTGTCTAAATTTCCAAGGAGCCCCATTGCATAGTATATAACTAAAACAAAATGTGCCTTTCAAACAAGACCAGTTTCACTCATGCAAACATGTTCAAATAACTACAGAGATAAAATGGATATCAATAAAATATTTTATTTATACCGGCAACCATATATATATATATATATATATATATATATATATATATATATATATATATATATATATATATATACATATACACACACATACATATATACATATACATACATACACAAAGGTACAAAAATATTATAAATGACAGCATTTGAATTTAAGCACACATTAACCATAATTGCTGTTTTATCTCACTGTTTTGGACATATTTCAAAACAGAATGGCTGATATAAAACACTGCATGCAACTCCTGGATAATAATAAGATTCTAACCTATATATAAAACTGAACATTGACTGTTCTACCACTAACACATGAACCCAGCAATGAAAATCCTGTTGTTACCGATAGGGAGTACAAGGTTTATTGCTATCCTGTAACAAACATTACCCTGAATTATGAAAACTGACTAATTGGTCACAACAGCTGATGGCCCAATAGGCCAAATAAGTGACTAAAAGTCCCCTAAAATGTATACATTACATTTATTGAAAAAGACATGTGGACGGCAAAGAAACTTGCACTGCACTACAGTACTGAGACTATGAAACTACTCGCATATACTGCCTCATTCACATCCTTGAGTGGTATTGCTGCAGTATTTAGTGAACAGCAACTAAAACTTAAAGAAGGAGGTTTTTGAGGAGGGAAGAAGAGTGTGCAAATTTGTCAATGATCTCATCACATACAAAGCTATTTGCTATGTCCCTTTCTATATTGAGAAGCAGAAATGATTCTAACAGTTCTTGTCCTATCATTGATCTCAGTCGATTTTTGACTATTTTAAGTTTAGAAAAAACTCTTTCACAAGATACCTGTGTACAAGCTAATGTAAGGAGAGTTTTGTAAACTACAAATAGATTTGTATATGCAGCAGAGTGCAAATTATGATTATACAAAAGCCTGTAGCAACAGGTCAGGCAGTTTTCACATGCATTATTTTTAATATCCAAGGGCAATATGTCCTCATCATCATATTATTCTACTCCAGTAACATGTGTTACCTGTGGAGAATCTGGATTTTTAAATGCGGAATAATTCTCCACAAAATTAAGCAGCTCAACTTTAAGTAGAACAACGTCTACCTCGGCCAAAACAGCGACTGTTTTCAGAGCTTCTGTTGGGATCTCTCTCTGCCTCACTTGCTCAAACTGCCTAGGGTCAAAGTAGTTTAAATCCCGAATGATACTTTCATTCTTTGAAAACCTTCTATCAATACTCTCAGATGCTTGATCAAGTACAACATACTGTAGAAGGTCTTAATTTCAATAGCTCTAAGGGAGTCTGCTATAGGATCATCTTGACATAACTCACCAGGCATCATTTTTTTTTTGTTAATCCTTTTTTGTGGCAGACTATTCCCAACTTCTGCACTAACAGAAAGCCTATCAAGAGAACTATCCATATTTTCAATAAATGAATCTACTATTGTAGTGAGTTTAGAAAATGAAGGTCTAAGCTTCTGAATCTGATTTTTTGCAATGCCAACCATTCGCCAAGCCTGTAAAATATCAAGACCAGCAGTCTGCAGATAGTCTGAAACTGGACTCACAATTTCAAAGATCTGCATAAACAGAAAGGAGACAAGTAGTGTTTCGTATCTTGTCCAAGCATGGAGCAAGTACTTTGCCTCACTAGTGATTTTATTTTCAAACTGTGGAGATAGTGAAATGTACTCCAGACAATAAAGTAAGATGCTGTACAATTCATTAGATTGATCAAAAGATGACCCAAAAATTGTACCTAATGCCCTAGGTTTACTCCACCAGCGTGTGTCACCAATTTTCTTTAGCCTGGAAAGTTTTTCCTGCCCATGTCGTTGTTTGGATACCTGTTCTGTCCACACAGATAATCTTTTGTAGGATTCAGAAAAAAAACATGCTGTTTTCTCCAGAAGCCCAAATAACGACTTAACAGTAGTGACACATTCAGTAATATCTACAATTACCAAATTAAGAATGTGTGCATAACACCAAGTGTACACAGCCTTACATGATTCATTTTTGATGTGTGCCTGTAATCCGTTGTAGCACCCACTCATGTTAGCAGCACCATCAAAAGAGCACCCAATTACGTTACCTATGGTCAATGAAAACCTCTGTAGTCGCTCCTTCAGAGCTGAAAATAAGGCTTCACCTGTTGTACTTTGGACATTAACCAGACCAAAGAGTCTCTCATAGACCATACCATCTGTGGTATACCTTAAAATAATGCTACATTGTTCAACAACACCTATGTCCTGTGTACTATCCATTTCCACACTGTATTTCACAGCATCTTGTACATAGTGGCTAATTCTCTCCTTTATCATATTTCCCATTATTAGGATCAATTTGTTAATGGTTGTTTTGCTAAGAAATGTTACGAGTCCTCCCCTTCCTTTAGACTTTTCATGACGTTTTTTCCTGGCCTTGCTTTTTGCTACTGCTATCTCAATCTGTTTTTCAAGGACAGAATCAAATTTGGCTAGAAGTAGAACCAATTCCAGAAAGTTACCATGGTTGACTTCACTGTCGAACAATGTATGAGCAGCCTCATCCTTCCCCCTATTAGCAAGGCATTGCATAGCGATGTATAGTATGATAGCAATCAATCGACAGATTACCATGCGATTGTGCTGTACTAATTCTCTCTTTTTGTTGGCTAAATTTACATTAATTAAAGTTTCGATGTCACTTCTTTTGTCAGCAGATAAATATGCATTCACAGCTACATGGTGCAGGTTAGATTCCTCATGTTCCCTTACTCTGTCATAAACATGGTCCTTATTAACCTGCCATCCAATAATAAAATTAATCTTCCTATTACCACAAAATGCCATACATGTGGAACAAAACATTTTTTCACTGTCAAGACAATAAGACAACCATTTCCTTTGAATGGCACTTCCTCCAGGTACATGCCTATAGTAGACCTTATGTGCCTGGAATGGCAGTGTATGGGTAGCATCTGAAGATGGCTGCACAGGATGAGCTTTCATAAAATGTAATTTAACAGAAATACTGCATGATACTTCAGGCGCATCAAAAACATTACAGTTCTCAGATAAAGATGGAACAATGGTAAATGATATCTCACAGTCTGTCGAACCGTCTGAATCCTCAGCCTGGGCTTCAGTGACGCTGGCAGTACCGATGTTTTCTCCGGAGCATTCAGGTTCACTTGGCTCAAGAGATGGCATTTCACCGGCACTTAATACTGATGCTGCAGCTTCCTTTTCTATTGTTCCTTCAGAAACATTTTGACCCGTTGATTCTCCAGCAGCATCTGCACAGATGTTCTTTGGCTGCCATAGCTTCAGTTGGCCTGGTGCATGTCCTGCTTCTTTAAGACTCTTTTGTGAAGCCTGCAGTCTTTTTACAGAACCACTTTTATATTTTTTCTTTTTTGCCAAGTCCTCTTTGTCTTGTGAAGAACTTTTCTTTGAACACATTTTATAGTGCCTAGCAAGAATACAAACAGTGTTATTTGTCATATGAAATAGGCCATATGTAGATACATTGAAAGATATCCAATGCTGTCCCCCATTAACTAATTCTTTATATATCTTCTAAATATCCACATCACCCCTTCCTCCTTCTAGAGCAACTTATCTTGACAAAATTTACTTAATTAATGCAGTATAGTTGTGCCCTATTTTATAAACCATAATGGTTATGTACCATAATAGTGCTGGTTACATTATACCACAGTGCTCAAGTATATTATGTCACATTGTAGTGGCCCAAGTTAACAATATGCCACAATGTACTGCTGCAACAATAAATGTCACATGGCACCCTCAATTCATGTTATGCAAAACAGAACTTAGGTCCTAATTCTGATCTGATCGCAGTCCAAATTTGTTCGTAAAATGGCCAAAACCATGTGCACTTCAGGTGGGGTGTGCTGAAACTGTAATATAAAATGAGTGTGTAAAAAAAAGCCAGTATTTACCCTGCACTGCACAGAAACAAAAAGAAAACATCCTAATTTAACTCTGCACATGTTACATCTGCCCTGCCTTCAGTGCACATGCTTTGACATTTTCCAAACAAATGTGTACTGAGCACAGATTATAATAAGTCCCTGACTGGGGGAGAAGTGGCAGCCAATCCCCCTTTAAACTGCACTGAACCTATACGGGTCACAGGATCGCATAAAATATATGTTGATGGTGTTGCCATTCACTATTGGTGGGAAAAAAAGCAGCCAAACCATACCATTGTATAGCTAGCATTACAGTTATGAAATGGAAAAAGTACCAACCAATAAGCTTTTGATATTTTACAAAAACATGATTGAGACATGATACATACCAGAGGTGTAAACCAGGCTGGATGAGTCCAGAAGAAGCAGGATGAGGAGGCTGGCAGGGGCCGTATGAGGCTGCTGGATGAGGAGGCTGGCAGGGGCCGTATGAGGCTGCTGGATGAGGAGGCTGGCAGAGGCCGGATGAGGATGCTGGCAGAGGCCGGATGAGGAGGCTGGCAGAGGCCGGATGAGGAGGCTGGCAGAGGCCGGATGAGGCTGCTGGATGAGGAGGCTGGCAGAGGCCGGATGAGGCTGCTGGATGAGGAGGCTGGCAGAGGCTTGTGATGCTTCCCAAAAAGTAGGATTGTCCAGCTGAAAATAGAAATCAGAATGTTTAGGAGGTTGAAACATGTAATCATTCAGATCATTCCCTATTCAACTGCAATTTACACACATACCAGAAGTCACCGTGTAAACCAGAATGGCAGAGGCCGCAGGAGGCTGGCAGAGGCCGGATGAGGCTGCTGGATGAGGAGGCTGGCAGAGGCCGGATGAGGCTGCTGGATGAGGAGGCTGGCAGAGGCCGGATGAGGCTGCTGGATGAGGAGGCTGGCAGAGGCCGGATGAGGAGGCTGGCAGAGGCCGGATGAGGCTGCTGGATGAGGAGGCTGGCAGAGGCCGGATGAGGAGGCTGGCAGAGGCCGGATGAGGCTGCTGGATGAGGAGGCTGGCAGAGGCCGGATGAGGCTGCTGGATGAGGAGGCTGGCAGAGACTTGTGATGCTTCCCAAAAAGTAGGATTGTCCAGCTGAAAATATAAATCAGAATGTTTAGGAGGTTGAAACATGTAATCATTCAGATCATTCCCTATTCAACTGCAATTTACACACATACCAGAAGTCACCGTGTAAACCAGAATGGCAGAGGCCGCAGGAGGCTGGCAGAGGCCGGATGAGGCTGCTGGATGAGGAGGCTGGCAGAGGCCGGATGAGGCTGCTGGATGAGGAGGCCGGATGAGGAGGCTGGCAGAGGCCGGATGAGGCTGCTGGCTGAGGAGGCTGGCAGAGGCCGGATGAGGCTGCTGGATGAGGAGGCTGGCAGAGGCTTGTGATGCTTCCCAAAAAGTAGGATTGTCCAGCTGAAAATAGAAATCAGAATGTTTAGGAGGTTGAAACATGTAATCATTCAGATCATTCCCTATTCAACTGCAATTTACACACATACCAGAAGTCACCGTGTAAACCAGAATGGCAGAGGCCGCAGGAGGCTGGCAGAGGCCGGATGAGGCTGCTGGATGAGGAGGCTGGCAGAGGCCGGATGAGGCTGCTGGATGAGGCCGGATGAGGAGGCTGGATGAGGAGGCTGGCAGAGGCCGGATGAGGCTGCTGGATGAGGAGGCTGGCAGAGGCCGGATGAGGCTGCTGGATGAGGAGGCTGGCAGAGGCTTGTGATGCTTCCCAAAAAGTAGGATTGTCCAGCTGAAAATAGAAATCAGAATGTTTAGGAGGTTGAAACATGTAATCATTCAGATCATTCCCTATTCAACTGCAATTTACACACATACCAGAAGTCACCGTGTAAACCAGAATGGCAGAGGCCTCAGGAGGCTGGCAGAGGCCGGATGAGGCTGCTGGATGAGGAGGCTGGCAGAGGCCGGATGAGGCTGCTGGATGAGGAGGCCGGATGAGGAGGCTGGCAGAGGCCGGATGAGGCTGCTGGCTGAGGAGGCTGGCAGAGGCCGGATGAGGCTGCTGGATGAGGAGGCTGGCAGAGGCCGGATGAGGCTGCTGGATGAGGAGGCTGGCATAGGCCGGATGAGGAGGCTGGCAGAGGCCGGATGAGGCTGCTGGCTGAGGAGGCTGGCAGAGGCCGGATGAGGCTGCTGGATGAGGAGGCTGGCAGAGGCCGGATGAGGCTGCTGGATGAGGAGGCTGGCAGAGGCTTGTGATGCTTAAATGATACCTGCTAAAATGTACCATGTATGAGCAAAGATAAAACAATCTTAGGGCCCTACACACGGAGAGATTGGGCCAGAGATTCATAAAGGGAGATTCAGCATGAGAACTTTCTAATCTATGACACTGAAATTTCAGATGACTTCAGGCCAGGGAATAAAAAAGTATTCAAAATCACTTAAAAACTTTTTTTCTATAGTGTCGTAGACCCATCAACATTGGTTTCAAATGATGGGTTTAAAAAAAACATAGGCAGATGTATTAAGCCTTAACAAGAGATAAATGCAAGTGTGATAAGGAGAGATAAACGTCCAGCCAATCAGCTCCTTAATGATTTTTTTTCGAACACAGGCTGTAACATGGCAGTTAGCAGGTGATTGGCTGGACGTTTATCTCTCCTTATCCCCCTTGCATTTATCTCTTGTTAAGGCTATTTGAGGTATGCAGTGCGTTGGGCCCATAGGGTTATAATGGGGCCCCGCCCTTGGTCAACTGCCTGCCCATCAAGTCAAAGCACTAATACGGCACAGCACACACAATGAAAGCACTTTACACACACACCGTGACATGTACTCACTGTCACCATGGGGTTTCATTTCAGATCCAGCATCATTAATTTCTCCAAATTGGAGATGCTGGATCTGCAATGAAACAGATTCTGTCTCACTGTGTGGGCAGACTGGCAGAGCATTGGTTAGTCAGTGCCACTGTCAAAACATAAAAGTCACCAAGCCTAAAAACAAGAAAGGGGGGCAACATTGCAGTGGCAGTTAAATACTGGGTCCAGATCACAGGGGGAGGGACGCAACAGTCAGGAAATTCCAGCAATGTATTGTACATCCACTTGGTCAAAGATGTCCCATGAAGGCAGGTGTCTTACACTGGCAGGCTTGGTATGTTGGTACTGCTTTGTTGTCACTGTGGGGATTCCAGCCCGGACGATAGATACTTTATCTGTAAAGAATTTAGCAAACTCATTGCATCTTGACTGGTTTGCAAAGCATCTTCACTGTATGGAAAAGCTGAGCGGGTCTATTTTTTGCTGCCATGATCTCATTTGAAAGGAACTCTGTTTTCTTGCGGATAATTGTTGTTCTGTGTGGCATAACGTGAATTTTGACTCAGTCAGTGTGAATTTTGGCTTATTCCATGTAGGATAATGTGTAAGTGGCAAGTACAGTATAAGGGGGTTACTAATGTGTTGCCTGATTTGTATAATGCTGCTTTCAGACCGCAAAACTGGCTTTGACCAGGTATTTTGAAACGTTTCTAAAAACGGGTCTGCCAGGTAAAACCTCTTTCACACCGCATCTCTTAAACGGGATGTTACCGTTTAAGTTCCGTTTTTTGACACTGGCAGACGCGTTTTTGGAAACTTTCCAAATACAGGATCAAAGCCAGTGCGGTCTTCAGCAACCCCCCCCCCCCCCCGACAGCCGGGATCGTAAGGCACGAGGTACCGGCGCATGGGGGTTTTCTTAAACACATTGGGGGGGTCCCCTCTGAGCCAGGTCCCCCTGAGCCAGCGCAGTGCATATTTAATGAGCCGGCCGCTAATTACATATGCACATATGTAATTAACGTCTAATTACATATGCGCCTATGTAATTAGCAGCCGGCTCATTAAATATGCAGGCACTGGGGACCAATAGTGCTCACTGCTGAGTGGGTACCGTTTCAGACCCGTTCAGACTGCAAAAAAAACGGGTCTGAAACATGTAGGACCCTGCTTTTTTACCGTTTTAAAATACCGGTTATTTTAAAACGGTAAATTCACTCTGGACCTTTCAGACCACACGTATTACCGTTTTGAAACGGTAAAGAAACAGCAATATACCGTTTAATTTGTGCGGTCTGAAAGGGGCATTAGGGGTATATGGTGTGGTAAAGTTAGGTGACAACATAAAAGGTGCTGAAATGTTGTCTACCAAGTTTTGGCTTTTAGTATTTTGTTATGACTGGAGTGCCACCTCACCCTGCAAGTATCCTAGGACATCGGCGTCCTGCGGGTGCACCTTTGGAGGGCAACCGGCAATATAATATCTCCCTGCATCCTTTGAGTGTCGGAATCTTTATATATATATATGTATATATATATATATATATATATATATATATATATATATATATAATTAGTTGAAAGTATTTACACAAGTAGAGACACACCCATGAGCAGACCACCCAACCAGAACACTGGTCACACCCCCCACATTATTAGTTGCTGGCAACAACCCCTATTATTGCGTATAATAGGCCCTTGATAATTTTCAGCTCCAAGCCCATTTAGAACTTAATCTGGCACTGTCTGCTTGCTGCCAAGTCCAGGGGCTATTATTACCTGCTCATTCTCCTTGAAGCCGACACTACATTTACACCATGGAGCACCCTCTCGTACAGCAAGTTCTGCACTCTCTTGGTCTATGTGACACTGCCCTCTACTGGCTAACCTGTGTACCTGCTCATTGTTTCTTCTCATGGCTCCACTTCTCTTTACTTAGCAGTTGGTTTTCCCCCGAGGGTATACAAATATTGACTGCATGAAGAAAATCACAAATGACAGCTCTTGTAGTAAGAGATGTCCTTTTGCAATGATGGTTTGTGACCCAATGCCACATCTATACATGCGCTGAGTGCCGCTCAAGCCATGGGGGCTGCTGGCAGAGATCCAATTGGATCCTTCTTTGCCACCCACCACATCCAATCACATGAATCTATCACATTTTGGGGATTGCTGCATATGCGTAGTGGCTAAATTCCAAAAATGGCAGCATTTTCCAGCTTGCTGCATCCTGCCTTATGGCTGCCCAAAGAAATGTAGCATGTTTTTAGTCATTTTGTATTTTTATACAATTATGCTATTTAATTATTCTTTATGAGACAGATTCTCATTGAAATTGAGTTTATGGAATTTTATGCAATATACTGGGTGAATTCAATTAGATGCAGTAAATGACCCTGGCCAATTGATGGGGGGGGGTATTCAATTGATGCTGGCAGCTGGCGCTATAATGGAATTTGTTTCACCTGCCTGGGGGCAGTAGAAACAATCCATGATAAGTGCTGTTTTTTCATGGCCGTGATCACAAAAACACAGAGCTACAGGAACTTATCCTAGAGCCAGTGGTTTTTTTTTTTTTGCATGAAAATGGGTAAATTATTCCATGCAAAAAGAGTATTCATTGCGGAAAAGACCATCTATTTTGCAGAAAAATTTACTGTGACTAATTGATTTCCCCAATAATGTCTGACTAGTAATAATCAGGGTTTATATTTCACATAACAATTTGACAAGTTTTATATAAAGTATTCGTTTGATTCTCATATTCTTATATGTCAGTACATTTAGGAATCCGATCAGCGCCAGAGATTAATGTCAATATCAATATCAGCAGAGGTGCAACTACTATTGGTGCAGCAGGCGCATTGCATCGGGCCCCTGAGGATTATTGTGAACTTGGGTTGGAGTATAGGATGGGGGGGCCAAAATTTTATTTTTGCACCTGGGGCAACCATTCATCATCCAAGTTCTGCCACTGAATATTAGTAGTTATCAGGAGCAAATAAAAGTAATGTGAGTCATAGTGACTCAAATAAATTCACAAGTCTATAAACATATTTGTATGCATTTTTAATGTACGGTATATGCATAGTATGGAAATGTGTATGTTACACAAACAATAAATCAACATACTTAGATCCTATTTGTGTCTCTATTATTCCCTTTCTACCCCTAAAAGTAAGCTATTTACATTACGTCTTGATCTTGGTGATTTTCAACCTTTTTACCTTGCGGCACACAATATAAGAATTAAAAATTGCCAAGGCACACCATGAGATCCCCACAGGGCAAAACAAATTGGCCCCCACAGAAAAAAAAAACATATTGACCCCCATATAAAAACAATCATAATGGTCCCCACAGGTAACAAAAATAAAATACATTGGCCTTGTACATGAAAAGAAGAGACCGGTAAATAACAGCTGAACTGGTGGTGGCTGTAAACTGGTTTGTGCATCTCTGGATCTGGAGGCACACTTGAGAACAGCTCAAGGCACTAGTGTCAAAAATGACAGCATCGCTCACATTTGTTATATAAATTCAAATAAAAAAATGTGTAAAAAAAATTATATTTCCTATATAAGTAAACATTACATGTCATTATGATGAATACAAATGTTTGCTTGGCAATTTTCACATCTATATTGACAAATCCACCGCTTAATGTGCTTCTATGAGCCACAGGAGCAAATTAGTTGCAAGCGGCAATGATAAGCTTGGCTACTGCTGTACCATTGATTAATTATATCAATACAGCTACTTTACAATTAACATTGGCATACTAGTGCTAGCATCTATGGTAGTCTAAGTGTAGTCAGGTGGAGAAGTTGCTCAAATTATCCAGTCACCTTCTAGCTTACATTTTTATAGAATGTTCTAGATAAATTATAGGTTGGTTGCTATTGCCAACTTCACCACTTGTCTTTTTTTAAATAAGACAACATATCAATAAACCACAATAAATCAATAATGGTAAAGAACCTTTAGTTGGATAAATGTGTGCTATACAGATTTCTAGAAAGTGTTGGATATACAGGTAGGGGACCAAATTATGGAAATACCAAAATTAAGTCAAATAGTAGGACGTGGGGTCTGGACTTTGCAGTCTGTGTACAGAGTGGTACTGACCAGCCAGTGTGTATATAGAATTGTACATTTTCCCAGGAGAAATACATTCAAATGAGATAATGGTATTAAACATTATAATATCAGTGTCATACTCATACCACCATTGGCTGTGGATGGGTGTATTCAATCAAGGGCATATATATATATATATATATATATATATATATATATATATATATATATATGGAAAAAAAGGGGGGTTTTCCAGAGGGCGCTATCCAATGTTTGACAGAGAGATACCGGATTTAACCGTTTATTATAAAAATGAACAAAATCCCTTAATAGGGTGTCACAAATACAAAAAGATCAAATACATAAAACACAGGTAAAATACTGCTTGATACAAATTTTACAGCTTCACATGAAGTAATGTTCAGATCTGTGGAGAATAGCCCAACGCGTTTCGTCAGAACCTGACTTCATCAGGGGCAGATTAACATAGCCAGCAGACACTATAAGAGTTCAATACCGATACAGTCTGAAGATATAATTTTCATACTATGGTCCGGTGAAATATCAAAACTCGGATTCCAATTGAGTGTGAATTTAACGTATCACAGCAAGCAATTTAAATGAATGTTCACAGCAGGCAATTCAACTGATAAGTCTCACAACCGGTAAATCAGGTACAATTGGATCTGATCAGAATATAGAAGGCCACGGAGGGTGGCTAATGGTAGAGTTGCACCAGGGTAAATATTAGCCTTGTGCAACTAGCATATCTCACGGCAGGTGAGTCAAAAGGATTAGCTCAGCAAAAGAGATTCAGAGTGAGTCTTTCAGTACTGGTGAATCAAAAAAATTTTTTGACCAGTGCATAGAGATCAACAGGAAGTAGCCAGCAGCAGGGTTTCACCAGAGTGAATCACTAGTCCGGACCCGTCGACGCCCAGTCGCATCTATGACGTCACCCGGCTCCCTGCTGCAGCGTGTTAGAGTTAACTGTACAGCACGGGTTTTTGTCACAGCCACAGGCTATATATGTAAGTACCATTCTGTATTTCTTTTATGTCTTGATAAAGGGTAGTAACCCGAAACGTTGACAACTGCAGCTAGTATGAGCTGTGTCTTATTTTCTATTTGACTGAATGTTGAAAGTGTCCAGAGTGCCTACTCGTTGCAGCATATACCTCCCCCCCAAAGGGACAGAGAGCACCGGACCACAGAGACCTTTAACAAGGAGAGTGCCAGGCTATTATCCATATATATATATATATATATATATATATATATATATATATATATATATATCCGTGGAACAAAGCGGCACTCGGAGACTTGATTAGTGGTGAAAAATAGAGGATTATTTTTAATCCATGTGCAGCATGAGGAGTAACGTTTCGGGGCTCGGCTGCCCCGTCGTCAGACCAGAAATATGCACCGGGGCCGCCAAGCCCCGAAACGTTACCCCACATGCTGCACATGGATTAAAAATAATCCTCTATTTTTCACCACTAATCAAGTCTCCGAGAGCCGCTTTTTTCCACGGTTACATATTGGAGGCATCTGCCTCACTATGATGGCACCGGAGCAAGCCATTTAACAGCATCCACCTTAAGACCTGAGTTCCGCGCCCTTCTCTCTCTCTATATATATAACTTTATAGAACGGCGGCACTCACAGTGAGTGCCGCCGTTCTATAAAGTTATATTTGAACGTCTTGTTCCTGGAGGGCACCGCAACGCTGTTTGAAAGAGAACGCTGGAGTGCCGAGACCAATATATTGGTATACATATATATATATATATATATACTATAGTAATGGCATGGGGTGGGGCTGCTATGGGGCCCTAGCCACCTCCATGGCCCAGCCTTCCCCCTTTTATCTGATTATACTGCCTGCTTATTCATCTCAGTCTCTCCATCCTCAATGAAGTCCCAGCACTTGATTAATGAGATACGGACAGATCCAAGAGGGGGCAGGATCTGTCACATACACAAGCCGGCCAACAAAGGTGTCACAAGGGACAACTAAACTGGGCCCTGTGGTTAAGAGGGGCCCCAAGGATTACGGGTACAGAAAAGGGTGACGCAACACCAATTAATACTTTTTACAGTATCCACACTTTTAACTGCTGCCATTTATATGACAAAGCAACAGCAACTCTCATCCTTTGGCAGCAATAGGATTCCCTTTTTCGGTCACATTGCCTTCGTACTTTAAAAGATATTTACCCGTGGCTGCAGTACTCCAGTTTCACCACCAGATGGTAATGTTCGGTCTTATGTTGGCAAATCTTAATTTCCACAAATTTACAGTGAGATGCCATTAAAAAATTCCTGATGTAGTTGTAGACATTTGCCAACAATATCGATAAAGAATTATCGTCTATCACTTCACTTACTTGGACCACTGGCTAGGTTTAGGAATTATTGAAAAAAAAAAGAGTCAATAATTTACATGTTTAATTTAGTACAAAGACACAATGAAACATGTCAGTGATATTATGTATGCAAGGCTGTATCAACAGTCCAGATGTTTCATAAAATTAGATAAGATGCAAACAATTAAGGTACGGACACATGCAGTGGCGTAATGTTAAATTTTGCTCCCCCCAGCCAAAAAATATTTGGCGCCCCCTCCCCAGCATGTTTCCCCAGTGTGTGATGTGATGACGTCACACGCATAATGGAGAAGCTGAAGCAGGATAGAGGAAGAGAGACCAGCAGACACTGACGCATCCCAGGCCGCCCTAGCACGCCCATCCACCCGCCCATCCTTTACATAGTAGCCAATAACCGTCTCTGTGTACAGTCAATTGAATCAGTGGAGGGATTTGTCATCTCTGCCATGGCCGCACCCGCGCTGTGGCTGACTAGCCTCCAGTGCTCAGCCAGTGGGCAGCGACAGGCAGCAGCATATCAGTGCGTTGAGCGGGTGGCGGCGCCCACACAGACCCCACTGTGGCTTGCTCCCCCAAGCGGCAGCTGGGGCTGCCTTACAGTAGTTACGCCACTGGACACATGGTGCAATTCAGGTTCAATAAAATTTTGACTGTAAGATTTTGGCTAACTGCACTTAGATGTACTTTAGATTTGGACTATATTGCAATTTGGTCCTTGGCCAAATATATTCCACAGACAGGATAGCCAGGATAGACTGGATAGACTTTCTATTCGATACTGACTAAACAGGGGCAGGCATCAGCATCGAATCAGCATCAAATGTGGCTGAACACTGTGATTCAGACTAACTCTCTATTCAATGTTCACTATACAGTCAAAAGCAATAGCCAGAATTGCACCATGTGTCCACAGCTTTAAAGGAGCTCTGGCCACCAACAGCGGGATCCTAATCAGTGGGTAATTTAGTGGCACCTGTTGATAGTGAAACTGAATGAGATTTGATTGCTCAGACAAATCTGCCAGATGCTATCTCTTTGGCAGTTGAGTGCAGTCAGAAGATCATAGCATTGATGGTTGTGTTGACTATATTAACTTCTTCGGTGGTATGCCCAGATATTTCTCAGGCTGAGTAGCACTGAAGGAGCGGGCTCTCCCCAGCAATTTCCAGCCATGCCACTGATAACTAGGTGTGCGCCAGTGGTGCCTCCAGCTGTGCAAAACTGGCGCACCACCTCTAGGGGCACACACATCCCACCGTCGCATTCCTCCCCTACGGCTGTCCCACGCCGATGCCAAGTGCTTTGGGAAGTTTGGAGCCGCTCATTCGAGAGTTGGGGCGCCTGAAAGCCCGAACACCCGAGTTCCCCTCAGCTGAGTGCTGAGCAGCCGGAAACTGCCGAAACCAGCAGCAGCTGCCCCAGGGGAGCAGGGGCTGCTGCAAAAGACCAGTGTTGAGTATTTCTGGGGCAGGATAGACCTGCCTTGGTAGGTTTGTCTTGCCCCAGGAAAACCCACCACTTAAGGGGTTAAATAGAGAATGGCTTTAACTTCTGAACTGTACTAGTAAAATAAGAGCAAGAATAATCCATGAAACATTTGTACACAGAGCACCGGATCCTACAAACTTGTGCAACTAACCCATAACAACAAAACTGACATGAGCTCAACAGTATTCAAATATGAATGTTTATAATATAAAATATATCAAAACAGCATAGCTTTTACTTTGTAAAAAATATTTTATTTACATATAAAATAATAACCATCTATTAATATAATACCAATACAAGGCTTTAGCAGATTAACATCTATAGGCTGTTTCATATGACTATTGACCTTTTTTAAATGATGGCAAAAATAATAATTTGTGCCTAACATGTCACTTGTGGACTGCAAATCTGATGTTAAATCTGCAATCAAATTGTTATTGTTTAGCAGAGAACATGAATCTACAGAGCAGATAGCTCTCTGGCGCTGCGATAGAATGGAATAAACTCATAGCTGAATATAATAATTTAAAAAAGGACAATAAAAAAAGAAAGTCTACAGCAAAGTGTTGATTGAGAAACTGCAGTTTCCAAATGATGGGCAACATTAATCTGCCTGACACAAAATATAGACCAGATATAATATCGTATAAAGGGGCTTATTCAGACCTGCCTGCTGGTGTGTGAAATTGCAGCGTCCTGTGTTCAGATAACTGCCCTGCGCAAGTGTCTGCGAATGAGTTGCAAACATATTGCAGATCGATGCACAGCTGCAAATCCTTTAGCAACTCACTCACCATTGAATGCTTTTTTCACTGTGTACAGTCTGTGCGTAATCCTGACCCTTCCACAACTCTGCAACAGACACAGGCCAATCAAAACCCGAGCTGATGTCACATGCCCTCCCTGAAAACGCCTGGGAACGTGTGCGTTTTTCCTGACACTGCCCGAAAGATGCATTTCTATAATCGATCAGCATACAAAGTCGTACAGCAGCGATCAGATCTGAATCAGATCCCCAGAGTTAGATAAGAGCTTGTTCCGTCAATCTCATAAGTAGTAAATATACACTAAAGCAATGTGCTTTATACAACAATTATAATGAGCAAGTTAAGAGGAATTTTAAAATGACATATACATAAGCATAAGCAATGAGGCAGAACTGAAAGTATAATCTGCACCAATTATTCCTGCACTGAAACTGACACAGGTTACTAAGGACAAATGCAGTGAAACAGCTAGGGATCTTTATCCACCAAATTATATTTTGTAGATACATCAAATATTAATATTAATTATTTTATGTTAAAGTTTTCACTTAAACATTAGGGATATTTTAATAACTCCAAGACAAGAGTCACAGTTAATCGTTTTGCTTGAAAGGCTCACTTTGCTATACATATTATGTTGAGTGCCGGACAGGGTCCCGACAGTCGGGGTCCCGACAGTCATTTACCCAACGTCAGGATCCCGACTGTTAAAACACTGACAGACGGGTTCCCGGCGGCCACCGGCTATTCTCCCTCGTGGGGGTCCACGACCCCCATAGAGGGAGAATAGAACAGGTGGCGAGCGCAGCAAGACACCGTGCCCGCAAGGGTCTTTGTTGCACTTGCTATGCTGACTGAGTCCGGCCAGTCGGGATCTCGATGTCAGGCTAATGACTGTTGGGATTCAAGTGCTGTTTTCAGTGCTTGATTAACCAATAGGCTGATTAGGCTGCATCCTGGGGTGCCAGGACTGGGGGGGGGGGGGGGGGGTGGGCACCTTGCAGGTGACAGCTGAGGAATAAAATGAAGGCTGAACTTATTCCATGCTTCTTAGCTATCACCCGTCCCAATATAGTGTGGGGGGGGTAAAGTTCTTAAGGTGACTGCCAGATGGCTGTGACAATGTAACTTACTGATGGAACCATTACTTTTTTTTTTACAGTACCATCTGGGCAGCCTAAAGTCAAAGTCTTATTTCCATGCTACAAGCATTAGATCCTACATGCCAGTTGTATAACCTTCTTTGCATACACATGAGCAGTATGACTGGTGAGTCCATAGGTGCCCATACCCATGTGATTTGCAGCATTACAAGGGGCGCTACATGTGTATTAGCCTAGGGCACCTGGAACCTTTAATCAGGCCCTGGCCGTTTTTCAGAAACATTTTTTTAGCATGGATATCTTTGACACAGGGAAATTTAATTGTACCTTATTTTTCACATGGTTATAATAGCACATTGCCACAATTTTCCTTTTACTGCAATTTTCTTTCCCGGCTAACGAAAATTTTTAGTTTTTGGGCAAAAACACAATAATCCGCCATAATTTCCCGTAATGGTGTGTTTTACAGATCACAGCTGAGAGAATTTTGAGGCAGGTGAAAAAAAATCCCTGATAATGCTGGCTGGCTATCATGGGAAAAGTGAATAACCCCCACTGTAATTTACTGCGGATAATTTGATTCTCCCTATAGCCAGATCATCCATTATACCTAGGCTTCTGATGGGTAAAGGGGCCCAAACTGGCTTGTTGCCTAAGGCCCCATTGGATCCAGCTTTGGTCTGAGATAAAGACATGAAGTGCTAGATTCCTTAAGCTGTGGCTTTTGCAGAGCTCAGCATTTTGTCCCTCAGAAATTTAAAATGGCAATGATATTGCCTGCAAAAAACTCCTGGATTTGCAATTAATATTCTTGCCATTTTAAATTTCCCAGTCAAAGCTGCTTTCGTAAATCTATCACTGAAGGTTAATAGGTGAATGCACATGGTTTACAATATCAGAAAGCAACATAAGAGAACAGGTTTGTATCCTCTACATGCACATTGATATCTTTTATTCATGAAAATGAAAAGAAAAAAGTTATTTTTTGATACCATAAGCATTTAGTGTCTGTAGATGGACATACATAACATACAAATAACTAGTTGTAGTTATTACTAGTTGTATTAAATGAAATACCTTCAATGCAAATATGAAAAAGATTATTTTTACTTGACTAAAGTCAACAGAGATATAAATATAATTTGTATTGAACAGTACAGTAACAACATACAGTTAGTTATGCAGGAAAGAGTATAAAACGTAACTGATTGGAACATGCATTATATTTCCTGAGCTACTTCAGAAAAAGTTGAAATTCATGCTTTAAATATAGATGTACAATGTCTTGAATTATCCACTCAGTTATCATAATTTAAGTGCCATAGGGACTGTAAAAAAATACACAGTGTTTGTTTTTCAGATTCAAATAAAGTTATTTTATATTTCCATTATGAAACGAAGACTCACTCTTGTCATCCTTAATTTGTAAATGAGTTTGTATAAATCCCTTATGTTTGGGTGAATTGCTGCTACTGCTGGATTTGCTCCTGCTCTGATCAGGCGTTGGCTGAATTGGTAGAGACCTTGAGGCACTGGACTTGGCCAAGCAGCCACACACAAGGCGGAAGAACGCCCGGCGCATCTCCTTGCTGGCCAGAGTGTAGATGAGAGGATTCAAAGCTGAGTTAAGAACAGCCAGAGCAATAAACCATTGTGCTTTATATAATATCATGCACTCATTTACTTTGCAAGCAACATCAATCAGGAGAAGAATAAAGACAGGGGACCAACAGGCAATGAAAACCCCAACAACAATGACGACTGTCCTGAGCAGTGCCATTGACCTCTCAGAATTGCTGTGGTTTGTGACTCTTTTGCTGCTGGACTTCACTAAAGTATAGATCCGTGCGTATAGGATGACTATTGCAATCAAAATGACTATGAAGATGCTGATGCAAAATCCGACATACTTTTTTGAGTACAACGGTAACACAGTGGAACAGTCATCCAAGTTGTGAAGGCAGTTCCAGCCAAGGATCGGCAAGGCACCTAAAGAGAAAGAAATAAGCCAACATGTTCCGATAAGCAGAAATACACGATATTTCTTGTTGGCATCATAAGGCCTCATTTTTATCATTGTCAAATGTCTTTCAATAGCAATGGCCAACAAGC
This sequence comes from Crinia signifera, assembly GCF_055691185.1. Classification (NCBI taxonomy): domain Eukaryota; kingdom Metazoa; phylum Chordata; class Amphibia; order Anura; family Myobatrachidae; genus Crinia; species Crinia signifera. Next base: position 320,989,210 of record NC_139217.1, on the reverse strand, counting down.
TGAATGTCGATGCACCAAGGGCAACAAACATACTGCCCTCCCTGACAAACCACGCAGTCAATGAGATATTGCAGGTATTAGCTCCAGACATAAGGATATTTACTATATAAGCTATGCCAGCTAACAAGTCACAAAGTGCAAGGTTGCCAATAAAGAAGTACATCCTATTGTGAAACCGGTTATTTTTCCATATAGCAATCAGAACCATCAGGTTTTCCAGCACTATAAAGCTGCATATGATAAGGAACAGTACAGTAGTGTTGTCCATCTGGTTGCCATTGCATTTCAGGGATTTCCCAGTGTAGTTGTAGTGAAGTTTTATTGTGCTGTCACATTTCTGATTTTCTTGGATGATCAGTCTTGTTGAAGTTAATGAGCCTGCAGCCATGTTTTCGAAAAGAAATAGAGAATGTGGGGCCTTCTTCAGTGTAGTTTATACGCAATCCACAAGAGGGCGCTGTATCCACATCTTCTGATACTTCTCTTTGGTTTGCAGAGATGGTTGAAGTGTGTCTTGCATCTTGTATTCCAGAGTAAAATAACAGAAAATCCCTGTAAGATAAAATAAATCATAGAAAAAAGTTAATTGTTAAGCTTTAAAAAGTATGGACGTATTCTGTTGCTAAATTCTGTATAACTAAATAACAATGTGGGTGGCTCAGTGGTCGGCAAGTGCTGGGGTCACAGACAGACTTCATCCAGACCAGAACACTCTGGACTGATTTGTTTCTGGTGTTCTGCTTTAGGACAGCAGTCCCCAAACATGGTGCTAATATAGGCGTATTTCTTTAAAAAACAAATAAAATAATTAATACTCCTTTATTCAATCATTAAACCAGCATATGCCTCCATCAGTAAATAATCACCCTGCATTCATTAACTCCTCAACGTCTAATCATTAACCTCTCATTCTCTGGTCGATCAATCACATTCATCTGCCGACACCCTCCATCACCACATTCAGTTCCCCTCTGAGTACATCCATGCACCACTGCTGTTTGATCAGAAAGGAACTGATCACTACACTGTAAAATTGGCAGTGCTTACAGTAGGTCGACACCTGAAATAGGCCGATATGCCTAAGGTCGACATGGATAGAAGGTCGATACAAGCATTATGTCGACAATGGCTAGGTCGACAGTCAAAATGTCGACATGGGTTTTTCACTTTTTTTTAGCCGACCTGTGCCGACAGGCGGTACTTCATGCCCTACCATCCGCTAGGGCACAGAGGGAGAAGAGAATAGTGTGCCCAAAGCATGGCAAGCACAGCGATAGGGTTTTTATATCGACCATTTTGACATTTGGTACGACAAAGAGTGAAAAAGCCATATCGACCTTTTGACTGTCATTGTCAACCTAGTCATTGTTGACCTAGTGCTTTTGTCGAGCCATCCATGTCGAGTCGACCTAAGGCATGTTGACACATACCCTGCTGGACAGTGCAAGCAGAACCTGTCAGGCATTTATTATCACACAATTTTATGAAGTTATAAAGCTAGAAAGATGTGGCTGTATTTCTCATTTTAACTTTTAGTTTTAACTACTTACTACTTTTTTTTTATACTAACCATGATGTAAGTCATCTAACAACATTTGGGGCTAGATGACTTGTGAACACGATAAGACTATATTCAGGTGACTACAGGTACAGGAGCTAAAGTATAAAATGTTTCTAGAATAAGACTAATACCCCTTTCACACTGCAGCTCTTAAACGGTAAATTTACATTTTTTTTTGCCTTTTAAAACGGGTAGAGCTACAGTGTGAAAGCTCCAGGGTGCTTTAACCGTTTTTTAGGCAGTGTGAATGGCTCTATTTCTATGGCTTGAAACGTGTTCTTTGGGGGTTAAACGTGTGGATTGTGAATGGTACTTAAATGCTATTTAAAACGGTTTTCACCTGCAATGTGAAAGGGGTTTATGCTACTTTCAGACCTCAAAACTGGCTTTGACCAGGTATTTTAAAATGTTTCTAAAAAACGGTCTGCCAGCTAAAACCCCTTTCACACCGGTATTTCAGTGCAGTTTTTGTCCTTAAACGGTAATTTAATGCAGTTTTTGTCCCTTCACAACACTGAACCAGTTTAAACCCTTAAAACGGTAAAAAAAACTACAAAATACTGGGTAAAAATTGCGGTCTGAAAGGGGCATAAGTGGCTCAGACCCATTATAAATACCGTTTCGAAATTCCAGGTCTTAAATGTTTAGGCAATGTGAAAGCAGCATAAAGTGACACTATCAGGTAAATAAACAGTGCCATTATTTTTTGGTTATGCTGAATAAATTCACAATGGCATCCACCAATCTCTAGGAAGTTGGGGGAAGATTGCGCAGAATTGATGACAGAACAAGGATTGATAAAAAAGTAGCAATACTAGTTTAATTAAACATACATGATAATAAAATTGTGCAATTGCAAGGGGGAGGGGTTAAAAATGCAAACAAATGAATAATGAAAAAGCTGCGTCCAGTACTGGATGTTATCACCTTATTCTCTGGCAAGTGGAGAGGGAGAATGTGGACAATATGATAGTCCTCCTAGACACTGGGACATGGAATCCTTTTGTAGAGTGTCCTCCAAATAAGAACTGAGATGGTATGAGTCCTTGTTTTGGATTCTCTGTTGTATAGGGTTTCACTTTGAACCATAGGAGAGTACCTTAGATAGGTGGCGTTCCTTCAAAGGTGGGTACTCCAATGAAATTGGTGGGTGGATAAGTGTCCCGGTCTGGTTCTCCTCTATAGTCAAAATGGTGCAGTTTTCTTTTGCCAAGGTGATTTCTGGATAGGCAGCAGGATAGGGGGGGGGGGGGGGTGGCTGGGTAGCCTTGCCAACGCGTTTCACTGCTTAGGAGCAGCTTTTTCAAGGAAATCCTTATTTGGAGGACACTCTACAAAAGGATTCCATGTCCCAGTGTCTAGGAGGACTATCATATTGTCCACATTCTCCCTCTCCACTTGCCAGAGAATAAGGTGATAACATCCAGTACTGGACGCAGCTTTTTCATTATTCATTTGTTTGCATTTTTAACCCCTCCCCCTTGCAATTGCACAATTTTATTATCATGTATGTTTAATTAAACTAGTATTGCTACTTTTTTATCAATCCTTGTTCTGTCATCAATTCTGCGCAATCTTCCCCCAACTTCCTTGTTATTTGTAGGGACTGACAATCCCTTATTTTGATTGCTGCAGGCCTTAACCGCCCATACAGGCGCCCCAAACAGACACTTAGGTGTCTGTTCTATCTTATCCACCAATCTCGCCAACTTTCCAGCCCCTCCAGGATTCATTTAAATTATTTTTAATAGATCATGTGAAACTTTCCAATCATGTTTAACTGTATTCTATTCTGCTCTAGAACGCTGTTTATATGAGACCAGGGATTTTTTTTTTGGGGGGGGGTTTACAAAATCACTCTAATATAGTGTAGCTTTACATGATTCAAAAACAAGATAATTTAAGTGTTCAAGTGATAATTTCACAAAGTACAATAGCTTTAAAATGAGGGTGTGTGTGCCTTGATTGCATATGAATTGTATTTTGTGCATGTATAGATTTAGTTACAGTAAACTCTCCTGTGTTCTATTTACTTCAATGCGTTGTGAAGAATGTTAACTAGCAGCCATTATGTTCCACTAACTTGCCTACAGACTTATAAATTCAAGTGTTAATTCTTCTTTGTGTTGATCTGTAAAAGAGAAAAGGTGCGCTATTGTAGTCTCTTGCAGCTCATTCACAAAAGCACATGATTGCCACCAACCTATTTCTAAAAACATTGTTAACCCTTTATTATACAGTTCTTCTGAATATGGACACACACAGACTGCCACTCTCAGCCACTTAAATCTTTAATATATCAAATCTGGCATAGGTGTATCAATTATGGGTGCAGTGTGCGCAGTAAACGTGGGCCCTCTCCAGAATCCTGCGGTGGCACAATCGCTGTAGCAGAAATCACTCTGGAGGCCATTTTCCCGGTGATTCGCAGATGTGCAGTATAAATTTGTCACCTGCATGTTAGAAGATTAGCCACATAGTACAGAAAGGAGGGGGGACCAAGGGCCCCTTTCTCTCTTAAACCTCCCCTGATATCTGACCAGGGCTTCCTCAATGGAAACTATTTCAAACTTAATATCGTAAATTGTACTTATTATAATATAATTACTTATTATATTATTTTGCTGATTATAATGAGAGTATTATACATCATTATTAAGAGGAAAGTGGTAACTTGATATTTATTAATCACCATATTTATCATCTTACATTTTATTATATGGATAATATCTTTAAAAGTTTCAAATGTAAGCTGAATATATTTGTTACACATATGGTGAGTGTAATAAGTATTACATGACTGGTTGTAGACTGTTTCCCATATACCAGCCGGAAGTAATACCCCTTTTATACCAAAACGCTGAGTCGCACCCGGCTTTTTGGACCCATCTTCGAGCTGGGTGCGACCCGGCATTTGGTCTCTTTTACACCAGTGCTCCGTCCCCCACTCGGTGAGCCGCACACAGGCATCCATTCACCTCCTCCGCTGCTGTCTGCAGAGTACAGCAGACAGCAGCGGAGGCTGTGTGTGCCCCCCGTCTAACCTGCGGACGCTGCGGTCCGCAGGTTGTACGCCCCCCATTGATGGAAACGAGAACCAGGTCGGACGACCCGACGTACCCGTTTACACCGCCCTGTACCCAGGTCCTGGATAGAAGTCCTGTGTAAAGGGACACGGCGTGACCCATTTACAACGCCGCTAACCCGGGTCTGACCCGCTGATGTAAAAGGGGTATTATTAGGCCTCATTTATAAAGCACAAACTCAGTGCAAACCCCTATGTTACTGCATTGCTAGGTACACTTTGTCCAAAGTACACAAATTGCCACATGCAATAATGTACAGCCACATCAATATCTACTGACATGGCCAGTTCATGTTATACATTATACTAGAAGAAGGAAGGCGGTGGTATCACAGTGATGGGATACGAGGGGGTGCCGGATGATTCACTGACATTTGGGATTCCGACAGTTGTTTCTCCAAAATCGAAATCCTGACTGTCAGGAGTCCAACCGTCGGAATCCCGACTTACACAGGCTATTTTCCCTCATGGGGATCCACGAATGCTGTAAGAGATCCTCAAAATATCCGCAAAAAATGCCAGTGCCGCTCTCTTTTGGGTTGAAATATTCAACTAAAATTCAATGAATTGACTTGTCCGCATTTGTATTTATTTATACTAAAAGAACAGTCGCTGTGAGCGGCGCTGGCATTTAGCGGATATTTTGAGGATCTCTCACAGCAACGCTGGCACTCAAAGGGTTAATATAATGCGGTAGTTATTATTCAAATAAAGTTGACTTTATGAATACAAATTTAAGGATGGAAAACACATTTAAGAATATTAATGTGATGAATAATTATCTTATTCAGAATACTTCGTATATACATAGTCATTGGTAGCCGTAAAACCTGACCTATTAGGTTTATTTGAGGACAGGTTCAAGAAACATTGCAAAGATTAAAGTATATTTTACCATTAAAAGTATACGTGAGAGACACACTGAGCCTGGACAGAGCTGAATGAAATTCTAAAATATAAACCAAATGTGCTACTTTCTGTTCATTCTCAATGTGCAGACAAGCAAGACTGTCTTAATGGGCCCTTGAGATAATGTGTTTATTGATAGAGAACCCTAACATGACCCACAGATTCCTATAGCTCTGAGACTTTTCTCAAGGAACCTATCCTATTTCATAGTGAATTCCCCTGGTGGACTTGTTAGAACTATTTCCTCTGGAGCAAATTCCAGTCTAACCATTCTTACAGACACCAGCATTTTATATTACCAGCCTAATCCTTCACTTAAACCCTATATATCTTCCTATTCATTACATGTTTGAAAATACACGAGTGTATGCCTTTAAATAGCTGATATGATTATTATAATGTAATTGTGTACAATTATTACTAAAATTGAATCCAATGATTGGCATTATTTGCATCTGAAAGTAAACTAAAATAAACTACATCTGAATAAACAATTTGGTATTCACCAATATATAAAATGCTACAGAATATGTGGGTGCTATATAGATAAAGTATTTAATAATAAATACATTCACTGCCATGTATGCATATTATGTGAATTATTTATTAAGCAGGGGCCTCAAACATGTGGCCTGTAGGGTGCTGCATTTGCAGTGATAGGGTTACACTGTGGTGTGCCCTTTATGGCACTGGGCACCTCTATGAGAAAATAACTGCATCCATGGTTATCATTCCAGTGTCCATTCTTGGTCTCTGCAGTAAATGCGATGTCATGTCATGGTATCAGTATAGAGAAAACTGAGGAGGTGCAGCTCAGCCAGAAACAGTGAGGAAGACAAACAGAAGAAGAAAGTAAGCCAAAAGACTGGGGTGGTACATTATGTATAAAATGTTTATGAGCTGGAGCAAAAAATATAAGCAACACCATTAAATACAGTTTTTTTGTGGCCCTCACAGCTCTAGAAATTGAGACTTCTGGACTAAAATGAAAACATATTTCTTGGTGCATGTCTCATTCAGTTCATCCTGTCGCACCAATTGTGAGTTTGTCTATTGAATGTAGCTCGATGTGCTATCTTTATGTTTTGTAGTTCATTTCTGAACATAACGGTACCAAATATTCCCGATTTATGAAGTTAAAATATTGGGAGGTATGCACTCGGGTTTCTTAACCTCTTTATAATCTCAGACCCTTTATATTGGCTGTTGAGCAGATAATCTTTTATCATGCCACTCCACTTTTGGGTCCATTAACTAGGGACCTTACCAGCAGCAGGCTTGTTCAGGAAAAGAGGTGTGGCCTTGGATATGAGGGATGTGACTTCACACATAGAGGACGTGGTCATGTCCCCTTTATCATTGCTGTGGGGCAAGTGCAGTGCCAGCCCTGTGAGCTGCAGGCATGCCCCCTGTCCCTTTTCCCCGGTGAATAGATGCTGTGCTAAGCAGAGCAGCGACTGACATGGGGTACTCCCAACTACCCCCACCACCACCACCCACGGGACAATGTTGTACCCCAGTTATAATTAGATTTATGCTAAAACCCTGCAAACGTTATATTTGAAAATTCTTATATCTGGCTTTCTTTCTATGCATGTTTTACTTTACTGTCTCACAAGTGTTTGATCTATTATCAAGAATACATGGGAATTCTAGATCTGGGATTTCTGGACTTTCCAGCATTGTTATTTGTGACCGACCATTGCTGAGCACTTCTCAAATCTATTTATGGTACTTTGAGGGATAAACACCAACATAAGATCTTTCTGCATCCATTTAATTACCATTATGTATGAGAGAAGTGATGGGTCACCTGATACACCTAATGGGTCACAATAACTTTTGATAGGGCCGCATTGCCAGCACATTACAACATTATTACAGTGTCCCTGAATGTCAAAGAGGATCCCTGTAATAAAGGTGATATCCATGAAGAATTTATCAATTTCCGAGAAGCCAGGCTGGTTCACAAGACAGGGATGACATCACTGCTCTCTGCCCACTGAGGACAATACACTGGAGAGAAAAATAAGGTGGATGCGTGCTACAAGAAAATGACCACGGCTTTCCAGGGCATTTAGAGGCAAATTTATCAACAACTGATATTCCTATTATCACAAATAGTTACAAATTATTATTATTATCAGTTGCATACCCTCCAACATGACCCATTCTATTAGGTGCAAAATGCTCTGTTCCTGGACTTCCCTGCCAGTGGCAGTTACAGAGGTGGGGCTCCAGCACAGTCCAATATTCAAAGAGGGGGGTCACATCAACTGCCAGTGAGTCCAGGACAGTGATGTTTGGGGTGGCATTAGGTGTGACTCCCCTCTTTGAATATTGGACTGTGCTGGAGTCCCACCTCTGCAACTACCACTGGCAGGGAAGTCCAGAAACAGAGCATTTTGTACCTAATGGAATAGGCCATGTTGGAGGATATGCACTTGTTACGAATTACTGGCTGGTGTTCCAGCCAATTAGCTCTCAGCTGTCATGTGTTTTTGAAAAATGACAGATAGCAGTTTATTGGTTTAAGTACCATCGTAACGAGTAATAATAAGAATAATAGTTGCAGATAAATCTGCCCCTTGATGGCTAAAAACATGTAATGACTTACATGAACTTGGTGGATTGAAGAGAGTTAAGGTGCCTTTTTGCTCAGTTTGTATGCACAGCGAGGGTGCCGGACGGCTCCCCGACAGTCGGGATTCCAACAGTCAATACTCCGACGCCGGATTCCCGAATGCTCCCTCGTGGGGGTCCACGACCCCCATAGGGGCTTCATTGCGCTCACCCCGCTGTGCAGTCGGGATTCCGACGTCTGAGTAATGACTGTCAGAATCCCGACTGTCGGTGATTCATCCCACACCCGCACAGCGATGATGGGGAAAATCGATGTGCTGAAAATCGCCCAGTACATACACACTGAGCGATTTTCACCTGTCCATGCGATTTTAGCGGGCGGGTGGGCGGCTTTTCATAGCAGGGCGCTGACCACCACCACGTATATATCTGTTGGTAATACCAGCAGATGAGCCAATTTCCAGTTGGACATAGCTTGATGTTGTGACACACCTCTCTGGGGGCCAGATGCACTAAGCTTCAAAAGTGATAAAATAGAGAGTGATAAACAACCAACCAATCAGCTCCTGCCTGACATTTTTCAAACACAGTCTGTGACATGACAGGTACGAGTTGATTGGCTGGCTGTTTATCACTCTCCAATTTATCACTTTTGAAGCTTAGTGCATCTGGCCCTGACAGAGAAGTACACTCTGTCTTCAGTACAGCATACATAGGTATTGCTCTCACAGGCTCCCTGATATGCTCTTTCAGAAGGAAATGTATTCCTTCACACAAAACATATCTCTCTCAAACCTGCCAGCTTGCATACAAGTCCGATGTCATGGGTTTGTGTGTTAACCGAATGGTTCTTGAGGGTTGAATGTCCCCAAGCTGAGGACAGCGCAGAGCAACATTTTTCAAAGAAAGGGGCACGTTGCCCCTATTTCATAAGTGTGGCCAGCAAAGGGTCTGCTCTTTCCGAGGCAGACTACTTGGCCCTGGCTAAGTAGTTCCAGCGGTCATTCTGAGTAGGCTGAGGCTTAATATGATGGCCGAGGGCTTCTGTGGGGGTCCAATGCTGTGTACAGTATGTGGACACAGCACTCGTATCTGCAGTGATGTCAAGTGGCATCTGTTGTTGCCAGATGCCTCCTGCAGCTGTGTAATACCTCCCTGCGGCTGTGCAATACAGTACAATCAAGAATCAGGCTTAAAGAACCCAGAACATGAAGACAGCAAGTAAAAGCTGTACCGGTTTCTTACCATTGGGTTAATATTCTTTCTTTTCACCTGTCACAATGACAGATCCTCTAAACTTAACAAATGTAGAGAAATGAATAATTACTTACTCTACAAATTTCCTTATCTACAGCCATATGATATTTTATCCGTTTAATTCTAAAACTTAAATGAAATGACTTAATGCTCATGTGTAACTAATGTTTTTACCCCACAGTTACTGTGCTAATGTTATCATAAGGATGCCAAGAACAGTGCTGGGAAAGATAGAGCCCAGTGTGCGATGTCTTTCATTGTAGTGTAGCCATGTTGTATGGTTATTTGAAACCGGGAAAAACCTTAGTCCCAAGCATGTAGAATAGTAAAGCCAATTCCAGCCAATATAACAACACAATAAGAAAGAATTAGGGAATATTTTCTCTTTAAAGCTATTTTAATCTACTGAGCCATATCAAGTATCCTATGAATATATTGAATGTTTCTGTATATCCTAAACTACCCTACAGTCAATGAAGAGATAAACTGTCTGACCAGTTGAAACTTAAAGTCTACATTGTAAATAATATCAGGTATACAACAAGTCTGTTCTTAGAAAATGTCATTCTGCAGGTTTGGAGCAGATCTTTTTTCATGTCCTTCTCACTTTACTGTAATATAGTCAACCTATATTCTTGCAGGGTGAGTACATATTATATACATCATTGTTGGATAATGACAGATGGCCTCTACAGTAGGTATGGTTCATTATTGGATTATATGTACCAGCATATAGCTTATCAAACACCTATTTGCCACTGCCTATGCCAGAAAGCTGTAATGGTACGATATGCTCTCGGAGAATCACCAGTCATGAGTGTATATGCATAGCACTGCCACCAGAACTGGTTTCCAATTACCGACATTTCAATACCAACTATGAACAAAAGAGATGAAATATATTCAAACTGCAGGTCTTGTTACAGTACCCTTTAGCAATGTTGGTGGATGTTTGTACATGCAGGTTCAGTGAATCACTCATACTGTTTAAAAATAACATTTTTAAAACTGTCCCATAAAATATTTCTCTCGTTCAACAGTGTTCCCAGTCCTACCCCAATTACAATACACTGCAGAATGAATGAACTGTCGTCACCTCCGCTCTGATCCTTCTGAATGCACTGCGTAATGACATTCCACACAATGGCAATGTAAAAACAGTGTTTAGAAACCGTAGTGCCAGGAATTCACATCTCTGTGAGGCTGCCTTGCCACAAAACTCAGCTGGCATGAAACTGCACCAGCACTTCACCCATCGCCACATAGCCGTACCTTCCTGGGTTATTGAAGAACATGCTTTCAACTAGTTTAGCATTTTTTAACTAGTTAATCTTTGCTTTAATTGGTATATTTGTATGTGATTTGAAAGTATACAGGGAAGTAAACCATGGGTTTAGAATACTTATGTCTTTGCTTGGCATACATATCTATGGGGTCTATTTATCATTCAATATTTGTGGGATATCTACAAATATTAAATATAGTTCCAATATACCGTGGTGGGGATCACAGCAGATATCTCTGATATCTGTTATATCTTTGCTGCAGTCCTTCCATTTCTGACACCAGCAGCCACAGTGCCAATAAGTTTCTGAGTATTAGGACTCCAACAGTTAGGTCGAAATGCATTGGGTCGACACCATTAGGTCAACATGAATGATCGACATGGGTGTAGGTCGACATGTCATTAGGTCGACACAAGGTTGACATGGGTTTTTTTCACTGTTTTTTTACCCAAATGTCGACACAATCTACATGGACACTGAGACGCAGCACCGCGTCCCTTCGCATGGCTCGGCATGCTTCGGGCACGGTGCCTCGCTGCCCTTGGCACACCATATTATTCTCCCACCATGCCCTAGTGGATGGTAGGGCATGAAATACCGCCTCTCGTCACATGTCGGCTCAAAAAACAGTAAAAAAACCCATGTTGACCTTTCGACTGTCGACCTTGCCCATGTCGACATAATGTTTGTGTCAACCTAATGACAGTCGATCTTGCAATACTATTTGCTGAATTCAACCATTACACCAAGAAGCATACTACAAGTAAGCCAAAATATTTTGGTACCCATTTAATTAGGATTGCATATACAATGCCATCTGGGCTGAGTATATTACTGCCCGGGATCACATTGTAATATGCGATTCTATTGTGGGGATTTATGTATGTCCAAAAGGAGCCCATCCCTGCAATGCGCGCAGCCAGGTGCCTGGGGGTCTGCACATGTCGGTAGTCGGTAGTGCGGTCTGTAGCAAATGAGCTACAATGGGATACCGTCATCTCAGAATGGCGGTAGCCCAGGGACCCGATGCGATGCTGCACGGTAATGATACATCAGGAAATCCATGGGCGATGCAGCTGCCGGCAGAGCAGGGGGATCGCAGCACGTATCGGAGATTCCTGCTGCGGTCCCTAGTGATACAAATTTGCGGCTAACCTCCGAAAACACCCGAATTAGCCACAAATATTAAATGCTAAATGGGCCCTTTTGTGAGTAATGTAAGTAAGGGAAGTTTTTGTTGATGCACATATGTATTAGTTATATAGTAAATACCATGAATGTGATTGTACATTAGTATATGGTGATTAGGAAACATAGGGGCAGTTGTATTGGTGAAGTGATAAAGTGGCTGTTGATAACGCACCAGCCAACCAGCTCCTAACTGTAATGTTACAGGGTAGGTCTGAAAAATAAAAGTTAAGAGTTCATTGGCTGGTGCTTTATCACTTCTCCATCTTCCCCATAGCTTGCGCATCACATGGTAAAACATCTACAGCTCATCTACATCAAAGCCATTGTTACAAAAACTACAGAGTGTGTATACCAAAATATATACATATTTATACCTTATTACCAGCACAGATAACTGTATTCTGTAATCATTGTATATCATGTAGCTTTATGAGATCAATAACTCCAAAGCCATATGCAAAACATATTATTATGGTTCCCTTTTTCTACAGAAATAAAGTCAGATTGATAGAATACAGTATGACAGATGTCTTACACACCCATTCCATATTACAGCACAGCAGCAATGTAAAGCATCATATTGTATGAATACTGATACAGGAGGCTGGGTCTCTACTGATTTGAGGACTAAAAGGATGTAAATCAGTTTATTTCTTTAACTTACAAGAAAACATTGTAAATAGCTAAATGATCAATAATGCCATTTCCCTGCTATTTCATGTTTGTTTTCAGTGCTACCTAGTGCTTACATTCTACTATTCTGCCATTATAACCACTTTCACTAAACTTTTAGGCACTTTCGAGAACAGCTAACGTGTCCTCTAAGGCAATATATGTGTAGATAGCTTTTCAACACTGTAGTGGTCCCCCAGCACCTACTGATGGATGTAGTTACATTTACCATACCTAATTACACTTACCTAAAGTTTGGGATGTTTTTACCAATTCCAACTACAAAAATGTCCCAGAGCTACTCTTGTCTATTATCCCAGACACACAGGAGATGCAGAAATTCCCCGGAGTAGCGGAGCACAATCCTTCTGCAGACAGGGCAGTATCATATCTCCTCAGACTGCATCCCCAGCCTGGCTGTACCGTAGCTGCAGCATGTGTGAATGGGAGCAGCGCACCGCCTCTCCCTGTGACTCGCTGTGCAGACCCTCCTCCTACTCTGTCATCCTACCACAGTTCATAGCTGCCAGGCACATCAGTCCGGCCACATTGTCATGGTAATTGTACACTGCCACAAGGCACAGATTTGCAAAAGCTAAACAATGATAAAATACGATTTAAAGTTCTATTCTATTTGCAACTGAACTAGTCAGTGATAACACAACAGTACAATTAAAACGTGTTTGCACGTTTCTGCTCCCCAGTGTTAATATTCAGAACTGGATCTCTTTCTTCCAATATTGGCTAATGCAGTAGTAATGTATATAGTTTTATTAGCAAGTCATTGGTACTGTATATAGAATTACTGTATATGACAGTATACTGTGAAAGAAATCTAAAACACCGTAGACTAGGGAGATAGCGATAATATAAAGGGAAAACATTTATCCAAGGGTGTAACTAAAATGGACTAAGTAAAAGCCGTACCCGCACAAAACCCCAGAACGCCGGACTGTCACAGCAGCCCAACTGGACACCCCCAGCAAACGGGGTTCTGTCCGTTTTTTACCCATACCCTAACTACAATAGGTGTATGGGGTGTAGTTGCTATGGGGCCCAGAGCTTAAAGGGGCTCAACTTCTGTGTCATACCTATTTTTCACCATTGAGTGGTACATTGGGGCCCTTACAAACTTTTGCTTTGGGGGCCTACAAACATCTAGTTACACCACTTAGTGCTCTGGCCAATCAGCTCAAGCAGCCCACGAGAGGGGGGGGAGGGGGATGTCACAGTAATGAGCTGGGGGGTGTGTTTACTGGAAGTCACGGTAATGATCCGCCGGGGGGGAGGGGTTGACACATTAATGAGCCGTCTTGGACAGGGGGTGGGTGGGTGGGTGTGTGCTACCGCATGTATCTCGGCGACTCGGCTCCCGGCTTTGGGGGCGGGGGGGGGGGGGCGGGCACGGGCCACTTACCAAGCTTCGGTGACAGGGTGCCTGCCACACTGCTTGCGGCCACGCACCCCAACCGCCACGCACGCTGAAGCCTCTCAGTCCTGGGCCATAGTAACACTGTAATGCTGGGTGACGTCACCCGGAAAGGACCGGTGGCCATATTGACTGTGGGCACTGGGCAGGCAGGAGTTGGTGGCTGTGGCCGCGGGCACTAACCGCTGTGGTAGCGCTGTCCGAGGCACGCGGCCTAGCCAGGGGAAATCGGCGGCCCAGACAGGGAAAAAGCTGCCAAATCAGTACCGGCCCACCGGGAAATGGCTCGGTTTCCCAGTGGGCCAATCCGCCCCATGTCACTTATTTAGATGGTGGGGGGAATGCAGTTGTGTAGGCTTTGTGGTGTCTGAAGAATAATAATGAATTGTTTTGCAAATGGACCCAAGTACTGCGGGTGCCCATTTTTAATGGTGCATATTGCTCACAAATGCTTCAGGTAAAGTGGCTAAACCTGTGCAAATTATTGAGCACTCTGGCAAAATGGCAGTTTGGCTGCTCCAAAACCTAACTTTAGTTTTTTTGATTTGCTCACCATAAGGGTGCACCAGAAGGGTGCAAACAGAAATAATGGGCACCTGCAGTACTTGTGCCCATGGGCAAAACAATGAAATTCCCATCATAGAAGTTATTATGTATCAATGAATTGTCTCTTTTTACTGGTACATTTTATGCCTGTGCTTTTAACATAAAATGTATTTATTGTTAACAGTTATTTATATAGCGCACACAGTGGAGCTTACAATCTATATTCCCTACCACATATACACACAGACATTCTAGGGTTAATATTGTTGGAAGCGAATTAACCTATCTGTATATTTTTAGATTGTGGGAGGAAACCGGAGTACCCGGAGGAAACCCACGCAAGCACGGGGAGAATATACAAACTCCGCGCAGTTAGGGCCATGTGGGAATTGAATCCATGACCTCAGCGCTGTGAGGCAGTAATGCTAACCATTACACCATCCGCCGTGCCCCACATCCAACTCTACATGAACTCCTGTATGATACATATGCTGCTACTTAGAGGGTTTGATATTCAGAATAGATAGTCACAGTGTCAACACTGACAATGTGGATTGCAATATGAGGAACACTGCATGTTAACACGTTAGAAATGTGATTTAAAGGGTTATAACCATACCTCCCAACATGACCCTTTCCAGGAGGGATAGAGGGCGGGATGTAATAAAATACATCGCCGCCTGCCCGCCGCGATGCCAGCACATATGTACTGACATCACGGTGCGGTGATGGAGGACCCCCCCCGCGATACCTGTACTGTGGTGTGCGGGGGGGTCTCCATCATCTCCCTGCCGCCTGCTTCCCCCCTTACGCCGGGGACAGCAAAGCATGCTGTCCCCGGCGCCTCCTCCTCCCCCCTGCAGCTGGAAGGACATCCGGCTGCTTTACTAGGGGGAGGAAGGGCTTACCTTCCGGGTCCAGGAGGACCTGGACCAGGTAAGCCAGAGGGAGGGGGAGAGGGGGGTCGGCGGGTTTGCGGCGGAGGCGTCGGGCGGCGAAAAGAAGCCCATAGGCTTCTATAGGGTATCGCCACCCAAAGTTGGTGATACCCTACAATGCGGTATTGTGCCAGTGGCGTTTTAATACATTGGAAAATGCAGTAAAACGGGGGGTTTTACTGCATTTTCCCCTTAGTACATCCCGTTCAGAATGCTCTGTTTTGAACAAGTTAAGTGATAAGGAAGGTGTTTTACCACAGGTGATGGCAATCATACATTCCAAGAACAGAGCATTGTGTTCCTCCCGAGGAGGGTCGTGTTGGGAGGTACTGTATGATATAACCATGTAGGCAGCAGAACTGTCAACATGACGGTAGTAAAGCATCTTGCTTCAAATTCTAATGCAAACACAGTTAGAATGCATTTATTATTTATTATTTATTTGCAGTTTCTTATATAGCGCAGCAGATTCCGTTGCGCTTTACAATAGTAAACAGTGATAAAACAAACTGGGTAACAACAGACAGACATGGAGGTAGGAGGGCCCTGCTGCAAGCTTACAATCTATAGGGATATAGGAGGGAAACACAAGGACAGGCACCAGTAATAGCATAGCAGTCCCAACAAGTTACAAGTCCAGAAGGGAAGCTATATAATACATAAGTGCCTCAGAGGGTTATGCGTGTAGAACTTAAATATGATAGGCTTGCCTGAAGAGGTGAATTTTCAGGGAACGCTTGAAAGTTTGGAGGCTAGCGGAGAGTCTGATTGTGCATGGAAGGGCATTCCATAGGATGGGAGCAGCCCGATGAAAGTCCTGTAATAGTGAATGGGAGCTAGTGATCCGCTCAGATGAGAGACGCAAATCTTGTGCAGAGCGGAGTGGTCGAGATGGGAGATATTGTGTGATAAGTGCAGAGATATATGCTGGTGCAGTATGGTTAATAGCTTTATATGCAAGTAGAAGTGTTTTATATTGAATACGGTAATATACAGGCAACCAATGGAGGGACTGGCAGAGCGGATCAGCAGACGATGAGCGTCTTGCAAGGAAGATCAGCCTAGCAGCAGCATTTAAAATGGATTGCAGTGGTGAGAGTCTGTTCTTGGGAAGTCCAGTTAGGAGACTATTGCAATAATCAATGCGGGATATAATGAGTGCATGGATAAGAGATTTAGTAGTGTCTTGTGTGAGATACGGTCGTATTTTGGATATGTTTTTTAGATGCATGTAACATGATTTGGAGACAGATTGAATGTGGGGAACAAAGGACAGGTCAGAGTCGAGGGTGACCCCTAAGCAACGAGCTTGTTGGGTAGGGTAGATTGTCGAGTTGTCAACAGTGATGGAGATATCAGGATGGTAACTGTTCTTAGTTGGCGGGAATATAAGTAATTCAGTTTTGGAAATATTGAGTTTGAGTTGGCGAGAAGACATCCAAAGTGAGATGGCAGAGAGACATTCAGAGACTCGGCCCAAAACCACTGGTGACAACTCTGGGGTTGATAGATAGATTTGAGTATCATCCGCATATAAGTGATACTGAAATCCGAAGGAGCTGATTAGTTTGCCAAGCGAGGAGGTATAGATTGAGAAAAGCAGAGGACCTAAGACTGAGCCTTGCGGAACTCCGACTGACAGAGGTAGTGAAGAGGAAGTAGAGTCAGAGAAGCGAACAGTGAAAGAGCGATCAGATAGGTAAGATGTGAACCAGGAAAGGGCTGTATCATTAAGACCTAGGGAGTGTAGTGTTTGTAAAAGGAGAGTGTGATCCACAGTGTCAAACGCAGCAGAAAGATCTAGAAGAATAAGCAGTGAGTAATGGCCTTTAGACTTAGCTGTTACCAGATCATTAACCACTTTAGTCAGTGCTGTCTCAGTGGAGTGTTGAGAGCGAAAGCCTGACTGAAGCGGGTCTAATAGGGTGTTGGAGTTTAGAAAGTTTGTTAGGCGAGAGTAGACAAGTCTCTCAAGTAGCTTGGAGAGGCATGGGAGCTGAGAGATAGGACGATAGTTAGAGAGAGAGTTAGGGTCAGAATTGTGTTTTTTCAGAATGGGAGTAATCGCTGCATGTTTGAGCAGAGACGGAAAAGTACCAGTAGCAAGAGAGAGATTGCAGATTTTAGTTAAGGTTGGAATAAGCACAGGAGATAGATTTGTAATGACTTGTGCAGGTATAGGATCAAGAGGAGAGGTAGTAGAGTAGGAGGATAAGAAGAGTGCGGATACTTCCTTTTCATTTGTGGGCTCAAACGAAGAGAAAGTGCCAGAGGGTTCAGGTGTGGCAGAAAGAGGGTTAGAGATTGTGGAGCATACCATTTCATCTCGGATGTTATCAATCTTGTCCTTAAAGTAGGAGGCAAGTTCTTGTGCACTGATGGTAGCCGGTGGGGGAGGAGGGGGAGGGTACAGAAGAGACTTAAATGTGTTAAAAAGTCGCCTAGGGTTGGTGGCATGAGAAGAGATGAGAGATTGGTAGTATGTTTGTTTGGCCGTGTCCAAAGCATTGCAGTAGGAGCGGTAGCTAGTCTTATATGTGAGGAAATCAGTAATATTACGAGATTTACGCCATTGGCGTTCAACTTTACGTGACTGATTTCGTAGTTGTCTTGTTGTGTTGGAGTGCCACGGTTGGCATCTAAGCCTACGTGGGGTATAATGGGTAGCTGGAGCCACTTCATCAAGGGCTGTTTCAAGAGTCTCGTAGAGGTGGGAAACAGCAGAGTCAGGAGAGGTAAATGTCGAAATTAGTGAGAGCTGTTGTTGCAGGGAGGTGGAAAGTTGTGGAAAATTAATAGCATTAGTATTTCTGCGGGTTAGAGTAGGCTTGCATGATTTCTGTGTCAGTGAGCTTGAGGTAATGGAGGAGAGTGAGAGAGTAATGAGATTGTGATCAGAGAGAGGGAAGGGAGTGTTAGTAAAATCAGAGACTGAGCACAGCCTGGTGAAAACGAGGTCAAGGCAGTGGCCTTCCTCATGAGTAGCGGCGTCGGACCACTGGGAGAGGCCAAGAGAGGAGGTTAGAGAGAGGAGTTTGGAGGCATGCAGAGATGGTGGACTGTCAATAGCAATGTTGAAGTCACCCAGGATGATAGTGGAGATGTCAGAGGATAAGAAATGGGGGAGCCAGGCAGAGAAATCTTCCAGAAATTTAGATTTGGGAAGCCCAGGTGGACGATAGATAGCAGCAACACGCAGAGAGAAAGGGGAAAAAACCTTAATGGAGTGTACTTCAAATGATGTAAATGTGAGTGAAGGAACTGGTGGGAGAACTGAGTATGTGAAGTCTTGTGACAGTAATATACCAACTCCACCTCCTTTACAGTTACCAGGCCTAGAGGTGTGAGTGAAGTGGAAACCACCATGTGACAGTGCTGCAGGCGAGACCGTGTCTGATTGTGTGAGCCAGGTTTCTGTAATTGCCATCAGATTGAAGTTGTGGGAGATGAAGAGGTCATGGATGGATGTTAATTTATTGCAAACAGAGCGTGCATTCAATAGGGCACATGTAAGTTGTTTGGTGTGTGGTGGGAGGCATGTGATATTTATGAGGTTAGCTGAATTTCTAGGCTTAGAAGCCATTAAATCTGGGTGGGTCAGGTGGTTGGGGCCTGGATTAGGTGATATGTCCCCAGCTAATAAGATTAGAAAGGAGAGATAGAGATAGGTGGATGTTTGCAGTTTTTTGTATTGGTGATGGGAAGTGGATGTGAAAGTACAAGTAGAGAAGTAATTAAAGAGCTCATGAGTGTTTAGAAGAGGGGAGTGAATAATGGAAGAGGCAATGTGTACAGAGTGGTGAGTGTCAGGGAGATTATAGGATGGTTGAAGTTTGGTAAGTATGCCATGTAATGAAATGAGAAGTAGCATTGTGGTGAGCATGATGTGATAGTTTGTCTGTTGGTGACCAGGTAAAGGGGAGATTGTTTGAGAAAGTGTGGAATAAGTATAGTATTTACCTTGGTTGATGTTGTTCAATGTTTTTCAACTGTTTTATAACTGTTCTTTATAAGTAAATCCACTTTGTATATTTCCCACTTAGTAGATTTCTCAGTTAGAGGACTGCCTTCTATATGACCAGATATAGCAGGTCTAATTAAGATAGACTACAGCTGAGGTCACATGACCAGCTAATCAAGGCCTGTGTAACATAAACACTAGCCAAAACATTTACTACAATAAAGTATGCCTCACTGACCACAGCTTCAAACAGGTACAATAAAGACTAGAAACACATTAATAATACAGCATTTGTTATGCAAAGGGAAAAAATACAGATTAGCAGTTATAGTGTTTTATAGACCAGTTTAAATCACATACATGTAATACTGCTGCAATGGGCTCATAGGGATTTTTGCAGAGCAGAATGCTGCGACTTGTAGAGAAATGGACCAGTTTAAATCACATACATGTAATACTGCTGCAATGGGCTCATAGGGATTTTTGCAGAGCAGAATGCTGCGACTTGTAGAGAAATGGACCAGTTTAAATTACATACATGTAATACTGCTGCAATGGGCTCATAGGGATTTTTGCAGAGCAGAATGCTGCGACTTGTAGAGAAATGGACCAGTTTAAATTACATACATGTAATACTGCTGCAATGGGCTCATAGGGATTTTTGCAGAGCAGAATGCTGCGACTTGTAGAGAAATGGACCAGTTTAAATCACATACATGTAATACTGCTGCAATGGGCTCATAGGGATTTTTGCAGAGCAGAATGCTGCGACTTGTAGAGAAATGGACCAGTTTAAATTACATACATGTAATACTGCTGCAATGGGCTCATAGGGATTTTTGCAGAGCAGAATGCTGCGACTTGTAGAGAAATGGACCAGTTTAAATTACATACATGTAATACTGCTGCAATGGGCTCATAGGGATTTTTGCAGAGCAGAATGCTGCGACTTGTAGAGAAATGGACCAGTTTAAATTACATACATGTAATACTGCTGCAATGGGCTCATAGGGATTTTTGCAGAGCAGAATGCTGCGACTTGTAGAGAAATGGACCAGTTTAAATCACATACATGTAATACTGCTGCAATGGGCTCATAGGGATTTTTGCAGAGCAGAATGCTGCGACTTGTAGAGAAATGGACCAGTTTAAATTACATACATGTAATACTGCTGCAATGGGCTCATAGGGATTTTTGCAGAGCAGAATGCTGCGACTTGTAGAGAAATGGACCAGTTTAAATCACATACATGTAATACTGCTGCAATGGGCTCATAGGGATTTTTGCAGAGCAGAATGCTGCGACTTGTAGAGAAATGGACCAGTTTAAATTACATACCTGTGAGAAGAGAAATAAACAGAAGATCAGTCCATATTCAGGGAAATTCATGCAGGATAACTGTTTTATAACTGTTCTTTATAAGTAAATCCACTTTGTATATTTCCCACTTAGTAGATTTCTCAGTTAGAGAACTGCCCAGGCAGAGGACTGCCTTCTACTTCTACTTCTATATAATGCATTAAATAACATCACTACCCAGAGCCACTCTACCATTGGGAAGATTTAGGTAGTGGTCTAGGGGCACCAGAATCTGGGAGGTGCCCCAGAGTCTATCACAGACTACATACATACATACACAGTTAGTGACCACTGCATACCTCCCAACTTTTCATGTTAAGAAATAGGGACACTCGCGCGGCGAAGCGCCCGAAAAGGGGGCGTGGCGTATGCAAATGAGGGCGCGGCTTATGCTAATTAGTCGCGACCTCATTTTCATACGAGAATAGACGCTGTGCGCATGCGCACAGCGTCTATTCTACTACATTGGGGGGTCTCCCAACTGCCACCCCCCCGCAGCGGGACAATGCCTGCCGCGGGTGGGACGTCGGGACAGGACCCGAAAATCGGGACTGTCCCGACGGAATCGTGACAGTTGGGAGGTATGCCACTGTCATTCTTTTCAATGAACAAGAGAAAAAAATCTCAGGTATCCATTGGTAAAATTCTTGCTCTATTAGAAGTATAGAGAGAAATCTGAGCTGCTTGCCTGTTTTGTGCCCTGTGTGCTACCCTGTTCAACCCACAGCTATTGTGATGGACAGGCAGGGAATTTGTTTTCTTGTGCCTTGCTTTGTCCAATTTTATGCTCCAATTAATACTTTCATTCATTTTCCAATTCATCACATGGAATTGTCACTTAATTCAGCACAGGTGTTAAAACTAGTTCTGTTTTGAGATTGCGATCATATACAGCCAGCTGGGTTTGTGCCTGACATGGTGTGAAATCAGGATAATAAATTAAATCTGTGTCAGTGAGGATGTAGCTCAAATCTTCTGAGGTTCTGTCTCATGTATAACTTCTGTCTACTCACCACAGTCTTCTTCCTTTTATCCTCATTACAAAATGATATGCAAAGACCAGAGAGTGTTGTCCTCTGAGCTACCACAATGCACTTGGGCAATTTCATTATTTTTTTTATCAGCTGAAATTCGGGGTGGTACATTTATGGCGAATTGCTCAATACTGAATCTTTTTTCATACATTACAAAAAACATTATAAGGTCAATAGGGACAAGTCAGCTATATTTATTATTCCCGCAGACACAACTCAGTGAATGTGTTTGGCTGTAAGCTTGGTTTGATACCAGACAGGAGCTGGTCTGTCCCCTATTGCAGGTGTTAGCAGGGCTCCTAGGACAGAACCGGTTAACTGTGCGTGCAGCAGCAGTGAGTGCATCACAAAGCACCATTGGAAGGACTACAGTCACACTTGGATCCCAATGTGAACCAGCAGGTGCCCCTTTAGGACTTGAAGCCCAGAGGCAGGAGGCTCCATTGCCTCTGGGAGTTAGGCCTCTGGTGTAGATACTGGTATGGGAACTTAGGATGAGGCAGTATTTTTTTTTTGGGGGGGGGGGGGGGGTGTGTTAGGGTTAGGCTATGGGGAGGGGGGCTAGTTTTAGGCACTTACAAAGGCATGTTATGGTTAGGCTGCGGGGCAAATTAGGTTTAGGTCTTAGCAGGGAGGGTTAGGGTCAGGCTGTTGCAAGGGAGGGTGAGGGGGAGTGAGTTGAGTTACTAATGGAGCCTGGGGATCTGAGAGGCATTTGGAGTTAAATCGACATATTGACAAATCTGAATTCAGTTTTGGAAGCATATGTGTGATCTGAGGGCAGTATGGAGGTATAATTGGCATGGGGTGAAACAGAGGTCATTTTCGGGTATCCTCTATTCTTTGTGTTTCAGAAGTGTTTTTTTTTTATTATTATCTCTGGATTCAGATGAACGTGCAGAAGTGAGAAAGAGGAAAACGGGAGCAGAGTAAAAGGTAGGTATTGAGTTATAGATATTATTTTAACTTATTGCTTAGTTTAGGGATAATGTGCTGCTCTCTTTGTAAGACAACACATGAGGCCCTTAAAGTGTATCCAGTTTCCCATCACTGATATTACACTTTATATTGACTGTTCTCATATTGATCCATCCTGTCTCCAACTAATACAGGTAATGGGCCAGATTCTCTAAGCTTCAAAAGTGATAAAATGGAGAGTGATAAACAGCCAGCCAATCAGCTCCTGCATGGCATTTTTCAAACACAGTCTGTGACATGACAGGTAGGAGCTGATTGGCTGGTTGTTTATCACTCTCCATTTTATCACTTTTGAAGCTTAGAGAATCTGGCCTAATAGCTGTTAAAACACCATACTTACCTACCCTCCTGGAATGGCCGGGAGGGTCCCGAAAATTGGGTCCCCCACCAGTCCCCCCGGAAAGGGTGGGCAAGACTCCTGCATTTAGCGTGCCTTCGCGGCTCTTCAGGGAGGGGGCGGGGCTAAAATGATGCTAAAATCACCTCATTTAGTACCACCCCCACCCCTAAGAGCTGCGAATAGCTTAATGGGGTCGGGGCTTAATAACAGCAAGCCCCACTCCCAGAAAACCTCCCAGGCTTTTCCAGGAGAGGAGACGACAAAGGTAGGCAAGCATGGATAATACGGGTCGCGACTTAGTGGGAAATTGCAGGATTGGTCCAGGGAAGCTAAAGGAACGGTGTAAATCATAGCTGCCTACCCTCCTGCATTCTGCAGGAGACTCCCTGAAATAGCAGCAATCTCCCTCTCTCCCTCATTAGTCTAGCAATCTCCCTCATTTCACCTAGCCCACATTACACTGTTACATTTTTGGGAAAAAAAGGAATGAGAGACAGATACATTTACATTGAATCATCAGCACCATTTCCCAGCACTTTACCAAGTATAGTAGCTCTTACTAGCTGCTTTGGGGCTCATCTACATTTGAATCTCAGTCATTTTAAAAGATTCCTCTCAGATGTAGCAGTACACACCCACGCTTCTAGGGGCCACGTTCACAATCTCTTCTCACAATCTCTCCATATATGGAACTAGACACGCCCTTTGGGAGGAGCATGACAGGCCCCCTCAATGGGGCACTTTGCAAAATTCTACTGCCAACTATAATCTCCCTGAAACTAGTTTTCAAAAGTAGGCAAGTATGGTGTAAATGAGTAAGCTGGCTCCTGTTTACAACATGGGGAGATTCACAGGATGTTGCTTCCTGCTGCACTGAAACTGAGCCAGGCCAGGAACAGTGCTGCTGCTGTAAGAATCTGGGTGCTACTACACCACCTGTGTGCAGTGTAAGTAATTGTGAATCGGGAATACTCCAGGTCAGACCCAGGGTGGACAGGGTCTACTTGGAATAGTGGGGTAGATGTATATAGCAGCGATTAGAGTGTAAAAGTATGCCAGTAGTGAGGGCTGAAGCTAGGATTTTCATCACTTTCAAGGCAGTAATTTGTCTCAACTCCAATCCCCCCCGGCATGCATGTATGGGTAACAAATCCAGTACCCGGGCATGCGCCCCCCAGCCCTACAGTAGAAATATGGGACTTAGCATCCAATCAGCTGTTACGTATAATCTTGTAGAAAGCAATTTAAAAAATGTTACTTTAAAGCTGATTGGTTGCCATGGCACACATCTCCAAGCTTATCACTGCTGCATCCATCTACCCCATTGTTCTGAAATCTCGGGTCAGAAATAAAGTATGTGGAAAAGGTTTATGATAATGCTTTATATGTTAAGGTGCCCACACACGGTGAGATGTGCGCTGTATACGTTTTGTACTAAATTGTATCTCGTTCAAATGGGTATGGGTCAGAGGGTCAACAAGAGCAAGGTCGACAGTCATTACGTCGGCCACTGAAGTTCGACATGATTGAAGAGCGACATGTGGTTGGTCGATATGGTCATTAGGTCGACACAAGCATTGAATCAACATGCCCACAGTCGACTGTCAAATGTCGACATGGGGTCGTTCACCTTTTTTGTCCCGAATGTCAGCACAGTCGACATGGGCACACTATTTTATTCTATCACCATGCCCTTGTGTGGGCTCAAAAAAAAGTGAAAAACTCCATGTCGACCTTTTGACTGCCTTGGGCATGTTGACCAACATGTTGTCAACTTAATGACCCTGTCAACCTAAACCCATGTTGACCTTCAGTCATGTCGACCTTCATGCATGTCGACCTTCAGTGGTCAACCTAATGACTGTCGACCTTCTTCTTGTCAACCTAGTGACTGTATACCGTTCCAATCGCATGTGATATGCTAAAACGGCATGCGATTTTAACTAGATGCGATGAAATGTAGTCCAAAAAGTACTTCCTGCACATACTTTTTGTACTTTGCGATATGCAATATTTGGAAGCGCGCATCACATTGCAAGCCACGGTGCGATTTGAACTACATGTGATGCGTTTTCAACTTAAAAGTTCAAAATGCATCCGACCATCGCACCGTGTGTGGGCACCCTTAGTGCATACTTGCTTACTTTTGAAAACGAGTTTCAGGGAGATTATAGTTGGTAATAGAATTTTTGCAAAGCACCCCCATTGAGGGGGCGTGTCATGCTCCTCCCAAAGGGCGTGTCTAGTTCCATATATGGAGAGATTGTGAAAATAGATTGTTAAAGAGGCATCTAGAAGCGTGGGTGTGTACTGCTACATCTAAGTGGAATCTTTTAAAATGACTTCTATCCAAATGTAGATGACCCCTAAAGTGCTGGGATATGGTGCTGATGATTCAATGTAAATGTATATATCTCTCATTCCCTTTCCCTCCCCCAAAAATGTAACAGTGTAATGTGGGCTAAGTGAAATGAGGGAGATTGCAAGACTAATGAGGTAGAGAGGGAGATTGCTGCTATTTCAGGGAGTCTCCTGCAGAATGCAGGAGGGTAGGTAACTATGCCTTAGTGCTATGGTTTTATTAAGTTATAATGTTCTACACTGTGTTTTACAAGTGTCTACACTGATTTGTTTGTGACCATTTAGACTACGGAAGGAAAAACTATAACTGTGCTATTTGCCTTCTTCTTTGTAACAAACACGTTTTATTAATTGAACATGCGAGACATAATAGTAAACACATATGTAGTAACTTGGCGGCAGTGATGGTTTTCAATTAGCAAACAAAATAAATCAGATAACATGGATACAGCTAGAAACAGCTAGAAATCATGGGGTATATTTAGTAACAAGTGACATTCTTGCTATCACTCATACAAAGTGCAGGTTTATTGAAGTGGATACATTGCCCATATCAACCAATCAGTATTTAGCACCTTCTAGAACAGTGCTGGACAACCCGTCAGTGCCGTCTTTCCCATTGGGCACGATGGGCAGTTGCCCGGGGGCCCTAGGACCTAGGGGCCCCCGGCCCAGCCCAATGGGAAAGATGGTGGCCGGGGTCCGGGAATCCGCTCACCCTCGCTGGGGGATCCGGGCAGGGGGATCAGGGCGGTGGCGGTAGCTAGAAGCCTGATTCGGCGAAGCTCTATTTGCTGGCGGGGCGGGAAGCGCTGTTGCATTTGAATAGACTGGCCGGACGCTGATTGGCTGAATTCAGAAAATCAGCATCCGGCCAGTCTTTGAAAAGGCAACAGCGCTTCCCACCCCGCCGGCAAATAGCGCTTCACCTCCTAGCTAGCAGTGAATTTAATTTCGGGGGTCCGTGTGCCGGGGTTCTGATCACCCTCACTGGGTGATCCGGCAGGGGGATCAGGGCATCGGTGGCGGTAGCTAGGAGCCCGAAGCGGCGAAGCGCTATTTGCCGGCAGGGGGGGGCGATAAGCGCTGCTGCATTTAAAATGACTGGCTGAATGCTGATTGGCTGAATTCAGCCAATCAGCATCCGGCCAGTCTTTTCAAATTCAACAGCGCTTCCCGCCCCCGCCGACAAATAGTGCTTCGCCGCTCCGGGCTCCTAGCTACCGCCACCGCCTCCCTGATCCCCTTCCCCAGCGAGGATGGTCGGATCCCCGCCACCCGGCCACCATCTTTCCCATTAGCGCTATTTGCCGGTGGGGCGGGAAGCGCTGCTGCATTTGAAAAGACTGGCCGAACGCTGATTGGCTGAATTCAGCCAATCAGCGTCTGGCCAGTCTTTTCAAATGCAACAGCGCTTCCCGCCCCGACAGTTAATAGCGCTTTGCCACTTCAGGGCAGGCTCCTAGCTACCGCCGCTGCCCTTATCCCGCTGCCCGGATCGCCCAGCGAAGATGATCGTATCCCCGGCCGCCGGAAGCTGACTGGCTGCCGCACGGAGCCAGAGAGGTGAGGGTTGGGGAGGTGACTGTGGGCTCCTGGGCAAACTAATTTGGGGGGGGGGGGGTCCAGTGAACTAGGTTGCCCAGGGGCCCTTCCTAATGTTAAGACGGCCCTGCAACCCGTGATTCTCCAGCTGTTGTGAAACTACACATCCCAACATGCCCTGCCACAGTTTTATTATTAGGGAATGTCAAACTGTGGCAGGGCATGTTGGGATGTGTAGTTTCACAACAGCTGGAGAACCACAGGTTACCCAGGCCTGTTCTAGTACATAATAGCTAGAATCTGATTGGTTGCTATGATCAACATCTTCACTTCTGTAAAACTACACTTTAGTAAATATACCCCTGTCAGTGCATATAACATACTATGAACTGCTCATCTTTTTTTTACATCAAAGTACAAAAATAATACAAAAGACATTTTTGACATAACAAAATGACCTGTTAGACCTGATGTACCTGATGAAGGAGCAAACTACAGATGGATAATTAAGGGGCTGATGCAGAGTTGAAGACAAGCCCATTCTCGGAGTTATCTCTGTGTTTTCTCACTACATATTGGCTGGCTATTTATCACTCTCCATTGTATTACTTTTTGAAGCTTGATTCATCTGACCCAAAGAGAGATAAATTGGAAAGATGTAAAGTACCATTGTGTTTAAAAAGGGTTAGGTACAAAACAATGGCCAGAATGCAGACAAATCCTGGTATTTTGGTACTTATATGTTAGTTGGGCGCCCACTATAGTTACTACGCTCAGACCCCCACTATCCATGTTGGCATGGAGTTGATTTTATATAGTGTGGTGAGCTCAGCAAGCCACCGTGCCCGAAGCGTGGCGAGCGTAGCGAGCCCCATGAGGGGGCGCGGAAAACTAAGCAAATAGCTTAGTGGGCACCCAACTAACATATAAGTACCAGTATTTTTACCCTAGCCCTAATCCTACCCCTTTCACAGCCTATGCCTACCTGTCGTCGTCGCCCCCCCCCCCCCCCCCCCCACTCCCACCTCCTCCCTAGCCTCCCTATCCCACAGCCTAACCTTAACAGGGATTTTGTATAGGTATTAGAATACCTGCTGGTGCAGAAGATGTCCCCTTTTCCCCATCTTCTATCCTCATCCCACAGCCTAACCAGGAACTCACAGAACCACCCCCTTTTGCAGCCTAACCACTCCCTGCATCCTAACTTTAACTGCCCCTTTCTGAAGTCTTACCCCCACCACACAGCCTATCCCAATGTACTTCTGTACCTTTGGGATGTGTTAGAATTCTGGCTGTTGGGATCCCACTGTCGGTCTTCTGAACGCATGACATTAAAAAGTGTCAGGAGTGAATTGATTGCTATTTTATCTCTTTCCAAGATTTGATAAATCTCCATCTTAAGGCCCCCATACATTAGACCGACTTCAGTCAGATCAGTATGCCCTTGAACTCACCAGGAGGCTCGCATAGGAGTTTTTCACTTGATGTGCCATTTTTACATGCAATAAATCGCATGCGATTTACAGTAGGTCTTTAGTGATGAATGATATTTTCATGCGTAATGCATAAACATCCATGCATAATGAGCTGAGCTGAATTAAGTGTGATGTGTAGCAACAATATTTGAGAGGATGTAAAGGAAAATTGTTTATTTCTCAGTAAGTGGAGATCAATGTACTAACATGACAATTTATATACACATATGGATTTTTTTTATGTGATACTTTGCATTAAGAAGGATGGTGTTCTAAAGATGTAGAGATTTTTTCCAAGGTTATTTCCTGCAATTTCATGAAATGGGTTAAATGGAAATCAATTCCATTCACATTCTTTCACATTGATGATCAGAAACCAATCTGTAATTTGAGGCATTAGCTTCACATAGATGATGGATGAGTAGTGAGGCTCAGTATGTGGCATTAAACATAGTAAATGCCTCACTTTGGTATGTTCTTCTCCCAGTGTTGGCATTCTACTTTGTAGGTTATTTCAGTGATGTATCTGCTTCTTTCCGGGGCTCACATACACATCTGTGGTAAATGCTTCCCTGCTGCTTGTTTCTTTTAGATGGTGATAAGGGGGCATGGATTGCCTACATACTGGACATACTTCTCCTGTCGCTGCACATCTGCCAGTCTTTATATTAGGGGAAGCTCAAAGTTTTTTTTCCACCCTTGTTACTTCATACGGGTTTTGTTTCTGTTCCTGGTTTGCTTAGAGTTACTGAATGTAGTTCATATTTATAGGCCAGCCATTTTAATACATGTTTTTTGGTGCTTTTGCTTGAATTCCACTGTGCAGAAGAAACTGTTACACTTGTTGCCTAGTGATCCACATACTGATTCACAACAAGAATCAGAATCCGCTTTATTGGCCAGGTATACTTGCGTATACTAGGAATTGTTTTTCGGTTTGTTGTGCAGCAGCCAGGTGGGTAACAAGTAAACAGTATACAGTATAAACAATAAACAATATAAACAGGTGGGGGAACATGTACAGTCATATAGAAAGTTATTCCGAGGGGACACTGTGTTAGATTATGTGCAAAGGGTTATGGCGCGACTAGACAGTGAGGTGCTCATGAGTTCATGTGTCAACAGGTGAACCGCTTGAGGAAAGAAACTTTTTAGGCTTCTGGTGGGAATAGCCCTGCAGTGTCTGCCAGATGGCAGCAGGTTAAACAAGCCATGGCCAGGATGTAGTTAGTCTTTGACTATCTTCGTTGCCTGCTTTTTTGCTCTGGACAGGTACAGGTCCTGGACAATGGGAAGGTCTGTCCCGATTATCTTCTCCGCTGTTCTGACTACCTTTTGTAGTCTGCATTTGTCTCTCTAGCTGGCAGAGCCATACCAGACCAGTATTGAGGAGCACAATACACACTCAACAACTGCAGAGTAGAAGAGGAGCAGAAGATTCTGTGGGATGTTGAACGTCCTCAGTTGCCTAAGATCTGCATCTGCTGCGCTTTTCCAACAATAGTATCAGTTTTGGGCCCCCATTTAACGTCCCGGGAGATTGTGGTTCCTAGCAACTTGAAGGAGTCCACTAGCGACACCACAGTGTCAGCAATTGTTAGCGGAGGAACACCAACAGCCTTCTTCCTAAAGTCCACTACCATCTCAACGGTTTTGAGTGGGTTGAGCTCTAGCCGTTCACAAGGTGATTGACTGGAAGTAGGTGTATGGGGGTGGTAACCGTCCCTTAAATAGGAGGCGTGTCTAAAAATGCTGGGAGTGTCAGGGAAAACACAGGACTGCCCAAGCATTTTAGGGGAGGATGTGTGGTGTCAGCTCCGGGCTGGATATGCCTGTATTCATCGCAAGCCACAGAGTAAGTCCCAGGATACACCGGGATTTGGACATTTTTGCTCAGCTGCGAAGTCATACACATCCATTAGCACAGTGTACACATTAATTTGCAAGGTGGGATTTCAGTACAGAGGGCAGTGTCTACCTGATCACTGGCTGCTGATCAGGTCTGAATTACCCCCAATTACAGAAATCAAATTGGTTAATTTGTATTTTATGCAGTATTATTCCTTCGCAATTTAGTCATAGAGAACCCTCAACAATCTTGGGATCTCTAGCAAACTGATTTAGCTAAAAAATAAGCCTATTCCTAACAGGTTATGAGGTTATGATGGTCATCGAAATAACATCGCCAGAAATCCAACTGTTGACCACAACACTGGTGCCAGAATTATGGCATCAGTGGAGATGCCGATGCCGGAATCCCAACAGCTGGCAACCCCGATTGTAAGTATGCCAGGGTGTTGCATAGTTAGGCTGGATGGTGGGGTTGGGTGTTCCCATGGGCGCAGCCTGTCGCCCCATGCCTGCACTGCAAGGTGCGAACAGGATGGCGAACAAGCAGTTCAACATGCCCGCTCGCACCAAATGGCTGCACATACGCATACTGCACGGGAGCGTGGTGATTAGAATCACCCCCTGAATTCCCTAACATGAACTCTTCTCTACATATCTAGTTATTACCACTATGCCATTAGAGAAAGCATCACAATACATGCTCTGTAGCTTTTGAAGTCTTTAAAGACATCCACAAGCTGTGCAAATGCTGTTCTCGTGATTAACAACTCTATGTTAGACAAATAGAAACACAATAATATTCTTTTTTTCATTTGCAACTCATTCGTTCATTCATTCTTTATTTATTTATTTATTTAATAAAAATATCCTGTAATTATTATGGGACGTTTCAGTTCACTGAGCACTGTATACACAAACAAAGGATGGAATGAAACTAGAGTATGCAAGATTTGATTATGAAGCTGCTTACTGAGCATAAATAAATAAATTCAGATATAATTTATCCAGAAATTCTACAAGTGTGCTGCTTGCTATTTTAGTAGAACATCAAAATAGTAACAGTACAATATCCGGTTTCACATCCTTGTTATGTAGGCGTTAAGCCTCACACACACTGGGGGATTTTGAGCTGGATGCAGCTCACGTTTACTCTTGCAGCACAAAAGCCACCCAGTGTGTATGGTCCAACTCAGTGGCGTAACTAGGCCTCCGCAGCCCCCGCCATGGCGGGGAGGCGCAGAGTAACTATGGGCGCCGGGGGGGCTGCGGAGCTATAGTTACCCGCTGCGCTGCTGCCCGGCCGCATCTTCGGTCACTGTCCCGTCACTCGCTCCCGGCGCCGGCTCCTGCTGATAATGAAAAGTGACACTTAGAAAATGGCTGTCCCCGTATTGCAGACAGTTTTGGCAGCCATTTTCTAAGAGTCACTTTTCATTATCAGCAGGAGCCGGCGCCGGGAGCGAGTGACGGGACAGTGACCACAGATGCGGCCGGGCAGCAGCGCAGCGGAGATGAGGGAGACTGGATGCGGCTCTGTAAGTATGGGGAGGGGGGGCGCCGAAATTTTTTGGCGGGGGGGCGCAAATTATATAGTTACGCCACTGGTCCAACTGTGAGCACTGATGTATCACTGCAAGCCACTCATCTGCTAGCAGTAGCACACGCAGGAGTCTAAGGACCCTCAGCTGAAAGCTGAAGGTGCCCTCTTTCCAAGGGTATAAGAATTGTAAAAATCGGCCACTGGGAACCGGAGATATCTGATTTCAAAGCAGTGGTCCCCATCCAAGCCTGTTAATTGTTATTCCCAGTCAGATATTTCAGGTTCTGTCTGACTTAGAGTTTTTCTGAGGGTATATTCCAAAAGCTGGGACTCTTCCTTTTTTGAAGGACACTAGTAGCTTGTCTATACTTTTCCCAGAACCAGAGATATCAGCCTTCCAGCAACTGGTTACTGCTCCAGCTCCACACACCTGGTATGTAGTTTTATATACTTTTGGGCAGATTGCTCTGTCTCCTGAACTCTAATCCCCTAGTCCCCAGTACCATTTGGTAGGTGGGATTCTCTAGTTTTTCCATTAAAATCTAAGAAATCTATTTCCGGGAACTGGAGATATCTGCAGTCAAGCAAGCTGTCCTCCCACCAGAAAATTATGAATAATGAGCCCACTCCACTATACTCCCCTCCTCTGCGTATTAAACATCCTCTCCCACCCTGGAAGTTATGTATCAGGGCCCCTTCATTCAGCCCAATGCCCCCTTCTCCCACCCCATCTCCCACCACCTGTGCAGTAAAGGGGTAATTAGTGGAAATTACTGATCCAGGCCCTACATGCAGAGTGGTTGATATAATACCCCCTACCACCCGGGGGACATCAAAGCTTCTGATCATAGCACCACCACCCCTACCACTGGAGGATAGGTAGGGCCCCCAAATACATTGCTATGCCCAGGGGTCTACACTGCTGTTGACGCCCCTGTATGTATGTATGTGTGTGTATGTATGTATGTATGTATATATATATATATATATATATATATATAAATTTTTTATTATTATTATTTATATAAATTTGGCCTATCTATAATACTTTAACTGACCCGGCATATACTGGGTCACCTAAGTGTCCATCTCCGTGCTTTGCTCCACCCCTCTGGAAACCCCCTTCTGAAAATCCTGCGTTTGCCACTGGCTAGTGTTACCAGCAGATGATCGACAGGGTGGATGGCTTACCATAGTGTCCTGTTAAGGAAAGCTGTCCACTCCTGCCAGTGCCAGATAATCCACAGGGCGACAGGGGCCCTGGGGCCCCCACACATCCGGGGCTCCCACACCTCCACTGCTGCGGCAGGTGGCAGGCAGCGGTGTCGGGCAGCGCGGGGCGGGCAGTGGGTCCCTGCTGCAGATGGGAAGTCAGCGTCGGGGTCTCTGCAGCAGATGAGAAGCCAGCGGCGGGGTCTCTGCGGCAGATGAGAAGCCAGCGGCAGGGTCCCTGCAGCAGATGGGCAGTCAGCGGAGGTGTCCCTGCGGCAGATGGGAACTAGTAGCGCTACTAGTTAATTCCCATCACGCTATGGCGTATGGGAAGAAAGCGGCGGATGGAAAGCCAGCATCGGGGTCCCTGCGGCAGATGGGCAGTCAGCGGCTGCTGCCTCCCCAGCACTGCACGGACCTCGCTGTGTTGCTGCACGGATCCCCGCTGCCTGGGTTCCACACTGCCCAGGTACCAGGGGGGGACCTGGATGCCTCCTTCCGGGGGGTAGGGCACTGATATTTTGTTGTCCAGGGCCCCCACATACCATAATCCGGCCCTGACCCCCGCAAAAATCCCTAGCATTGAACGATTTTCAGCCCAGTAATTTTCAGCATAATCGCTATGCATACATGCTAGGCATAATGGACCTTAACTTTGAAGACATTGATTAGCACTGAAATCTTTTAAGTCTGACACTGGGCATAAACAAACTTCATTTGTAGCAGGACAAATCTCATATAATTGGAATAATGTTGTATTACAAATAACTACAGTACATAATTCTTTCATTTAAAAGACATATTTATCTGCAGTAAGTACCCCAGAACACACCATAATGCACATTACACATTATACTACACAGCGTAATTCCCATTACACATAATAGCAAACGCCGTAATGCCCATTACCAGTGCCGAATTTTCTATTAGGCACATGTTTGGGGGCGGGACTTGGATGCATGTGATAGTACTATCAGCCTAAAATGTACCAGTAACTGCAAAATATCCACTGTACTGTACCGTATTCCATCTTGAATAGAGTGTAAATGAATAGGACATGCAGATACTGCATGTCTGATATTAAATTAGCAATCATTAAATGAGGGCTTGTAACTAATCAATAAAAATAATACTATTGGGCAGGGGGGCGGCCATTTATGTGCCTACGGGCGCCCTCACCCCTAAATCCGCCCCTGCCCATTACACATTATACCACATGCTGTAATGCCCGTTACACATTATTCCGCATACCTTAATGCCGGTTACAAATACTCTGCATGCCGTAATGCCTATTACACATTATACCGCAAGCTGTAATGCCTATTACATTTTATGTCACGCACCATAATGCTCATTACACATAAATCCACACAGTAATGCCCATTACACATAAGACCACACCGTAATGCACGTTACACATTGTACCACACACCGTGATTCCCATTACACATTATGCCACACACCGTGATGCTCATTACACCTTATGCCACATCGTGATGCCCATTACTTATTATACCACACTGTGATATCCATTACATATTATGCCATATAAGTGCAGTTTAACCGGAAATGTCAGTGCCAGTGGTTACATGCTTGATGCCAGAGGCTTCTTGCTAGATACCAAGGGGGTTTCATGCTCATTGCCAAGCGAGGTTACATGCTCCTTGCCACAGGGGAGTTAATGCTCGTTGCTAAGGGGGATTACATGATCGTTGCCAAGGGGGATTACATGCTCAAAGCTAAGAGGGAGTGAAATGCTTATTACCAAGGGGGATTACATGCTTATTGGCAAGTGAAATGCTCATTGACATGGGGGGAATTAAATGCTGCCGGCCAGCCCACTGCTCTCTGCCCAGCTGTCATTGGTTTCTAATGAGAAAGACCCAACCCATCCTCAAGCGGCAATAGCAACAGTGGGAGGAGCTGCTCGGCACCCTGTAAAAACGACCCTGCTAGTGGCTGCTGGCTGTATAGCTGGTCATACATCAGAACAACCGGCATATGACGTGATCATATGCAGGTTGTGCGAGCGATCGAATGAGCAATCGTATGTGCTTTGAAAGCAGATACTATGTGCTTACTACCCCAAGTAAAGCCTATGGATCATACATGCAGTACGTATGATCTCAGGATCGACCCAAAGGACTTTGCATCGTACCGATATTCCTCACCATGTGTATACGATTTGCACACAGTCGATCGCACGACCCGTCAAATTGTGCATTTGGGCCTGAGATCGCTCTAGTGTATGGCCAGCTTAACACTCTTGGTACACAAGTTAAGAGTATGGCATGACTCCCCCTTGTGTAGCATTCCTTTACTGCAATCAGTGCGCCAACTTTAGATATGTCAGTGCTGGAAGCATGTTTTTTTAATTTTACAGGTTGAGTCTCCCATATCCAAAATATCAAAGTCTGGAGTGCAACTGAGATAGTGACGAATTTACTTTCTGATCGTGCAGTGGGACTGATTCAGCATCAGTTACAGCTTTGCTAAAAAAGGTGTCTCTCGCTTGCTGGGGGGCCGCCCAGCAGAGGGCAAGTCCCTCCCCTCAATTGCATTTCTAGGGTATCTGCGTAATATAGCGATTTTCACACTTCTCTGAATCGGGCCCAATATACATAAACTTTGTTTTACACACAAATTATGAAAAATATTGTTTCAATTACCTTCAGACTAGTCGTAGAAGTTGTATATGGGACATATATATTTTTTGTACAGTATGTACACAAACTTTGTGATTAAGCACAAATTTATAAAAATAAAGTATAAAATTACTTTACGAGTATATATGACACATAAGTGCATTCTGTGATTAGACTTCGGTCCCATCCCCAAGATATCTCATTATGGTATGCAAATATTCCAAATACAGTAAAATCGACAATACTTCTGGTCCCAAGCATTTTGGATATGGGAGAATCCACCTGTAGAACAATGTGCTAGGATGCCTATTGCTGCATCATCATAAACTGTAACCACTGTAACCACAGTGAAATGTAACTTACATTCCACTGAAACTGCCCTGACCAAAGTCACTAACGATCTACTATCGGCTCAATCCAAAGGCCTCTTCTCTATCCTCATCCAGCTTGATCTGTCGGCTGACTTTGACACTGTTGACCACCCTCTCCTGCTCAATGTCCCTCCACTCCTTTGACATCACTGGCACGGTCTTCTCCTGGTTCACCTCATACCTCTCCGATTGCTCCTTCTCCATCTCCACTCCGAGCTCCTCCTCTTCTACTACCCTGCAGCCAGTCGGTGTTCCCCAAGAGTCAGTACTTGGCCCTCTCCTCTTCTCCCTCTACACCACCTCTATGGGCACCCTCATCAGCTCCTATGGTTTCCATTACCACCTTTATGCTGATGATACCCTAATCTATCACTCCGCCGACCTATCCCGACCTATCCCCATCACTCCTGTCCAAGGTCTCCGAAAGCCTCACGGCCATCTCAGCCTGGATGACCCAACGCTTCCTGAAACTAAACATGGCTAAAACTGAACTTCTAATCTTCCATCCCCCGAACATCCCCTCTTCTCCCACTATCTCCAACAGCATTGGTGAAACCGAAATCACCTCGACCGACCAAACGCGCTGCCTCTGTGTCATCATTGACTCCTCCCTCTCTTTCACCCCCCACATTCGTGCTCTCTCACAGTCTTGCCACTTTCACCTCCAGAACATCTCGCGCATCAGACCATTCCTCTCCACTGACGCGACCAAAATTCTCATTCACTCTCTTGTCATCTCCCGCCTTGACTACCGCAACATCCCTCTCTCTGGGATACCTCTCGCCCGCCTCGCCCTTCTCCAATCCATTATTAACGCTACTGCTAGGCTCATCTTCCTCTCCCGCCGCTCTACCTCCGCCTCCCCCCTCTGTCTATCTCTTCACTGGCTCCCCATTCCTTTCCGGGTTCTCTTTAAACTCCTCACCTACACCTACAAGGCTCTCTCCTCCTCCACTGCTCCTTAACTCTCTTCACTGATCTCTATTTACACTCCCTCCCGTCCTCTTCGCTCCGCCGCCGACTGACCTCTCACCTAGTTACCTCCTCCCACTCCCATGTCCAAGACTTCTCTCGCGCTGCCCCCTGTATTTGAACAACCTCCTGCTACCCATCAGGCTTTCTGATTCCCTTACCTCCTTCAAGCGCTCCCTTAAAACCCACTTCTTCTGATTAGCCTATCCCTCCTCCTCCTAACCTCTTTTGCTCCTCCTATCCTGCCTACCCTACCCCTCCATCCGTTCCTACATATCCTATGGTTTTTTGGTCGTCCACCCACCTCCTTTTAGTCTGTTAACTCTTATGAATAGGGCCCTCCTTCCTCACGTACTCACCCTAACTCTTTACCACATCAGTGCTCCTGCCCGGTTCTTCCCTTCCTCTACTTCATCTTCAGTCTCCTCGACAATTTCCACACCTACTACAGAACAGATGCTGATTTTAGTTCTACCAGCTGTACCCCTATTTATGCTGTATTTTATCAACACACCCTGTACGGTACCTTGTAATTTTTTTTTTGTTTGCTATGTACGGCACTGCGGACACTTTGGGGCGCCTTATAAATAAACGTACTACTACTGCTAGATGCCCACTATGATGTAAAGGGGCAAAAAGATCCTTCTCCAGAGCCCACATAAACGCATTAGCGTACGATGGGGCCACAGAGGACCCCATCGCACAACCCAGTAGCTGTAGATAAAAATTACCATTAAAATAAAAGTAATTTTTTTGTCAATACTAGTTCCACCAAAGACATAAACAGGGGGATCTCAGGTCCATTATAAAGTGGGTTATCCATAATGAGCTGTATGACAGCCCGCATCCCCAAATCATGTGGGATGCCGGTGCACTACATCTGCTGTACACAGAATTAACCCATCATTTGCTCTCCCCATGCATTGTAGGCATTTCAGTAGTTCATTGGTATCCTTAAGGTAGGCAGGTATAGCCTGTACGCATGGATTGAGCAAACAGTCCAGGTACACAGAGATTGGTTGATACACTGAATCCCTGGCAGATATAATGGGTCTGCCAGGGGGATCAACCAACCTCTTGTGCACCTTGGGCAAGGTGTAAAAAAGAGGTACCTTAGGAAAAGGGACAATTAAAGCTTTTAAAATTTCACCAGATATGTTACCATCATTAATAGGGGACAGTTGTTACTAGATTAGAAAGCAGATGGATAATGAAGTTGGATGCTTTGGCACCGCGCAGGTTGAACGAAAAACTTGGGTTACATTGCTTTTTGTAAAATAATATAAAATATAACGTGATTCAATTTTTGGATTAGTGAGGCTTGATTGTATTTAATATTGTACCCCCTCTGCATGTTTAAAGTCAACCTTGTACTCTTTTTGCGAAGTAAATACACATCATTTAGTTGCTTCAAATACAAAAGCCCGTTAATTACTATTTATACATCGATATTACGTCTATATGATTGGTGAAGCAGCTTACATGTATTTTTATGGTCATTATTGAATGTATTATATGTCTTTTATTATTTTTTGTGGTATTGTTCCCGGTTTTTGGTTAAGAACATGAGACCGCTGACGTCACCCCTTGTAGGCTACTGACTCCGAGTGGAGCCATGGCCGCAGGTGTGGTGGGAGTGGCTGTTGATGGGATCCCATGGGATTGGTTAAGGTGCACCTAATGTACATTTAAAAGTTCACTGTGGGAGGTTGTACTCCCGAAACATGTCGGAAAATAAAGCTTGAACTTCTTTGCAAAGCATCATGAGTGCCGCTTCATTCTCTATATACACACACATTATACACACATAGGGCCTTATTCTGGTTGGAGCGGCCGGGCCGTACGCGTACGTCCCGGGGTTTTTCATGATCTGCGCATGTGCAGATACGCTAATGCGCCGGCGCGAACACTCCACAACGCTTACGGCCGGTGTCTCAACGTGCGAAAAAACCTGTACGCGAGTGTACGGGTAATGGGGCGGCATAGGGGCGTGTTGATGGGAGCGGCCGAAATAATGAGGAAAATGGGCGTAAATATGGGCGTACACGGGGGTGTGCACCAGAAATGAGCGGTGCTACTACCGCACGATCGACTAAGGCACCGTTCATTTCGGACACCAAACAGGCGGCCGCCAACCGCCAGCTCAAACCACCCCTACAGATACCGCATGCCAGCGTGCGGCTGAGTTGGCTAATTAACGCTGATTACTACTCAAACACATACACCTGAATGTAATAAGCAATGCTGCAGTCTATTAAGTCCAAACCATGATTTCACTACCTGCAAGCCACACACACAGCACGCAAACACATTGGAAGCTTATGTTTCTATACTTCTCCACAATTAAAGGTTTGTTTAATTTAAGGTAAGAATCTTTTTATACGCTAAGGTAGGTATTTGCTAAACAGACACATTCACTACGTGCTTTCATCGACTTTACGCAGTAGCACACTCAATCTACACAAGTCGACATGTGTCAACGTGTTCACTCTAATACTAACATAGGTTTTGTATTTAGGATACAATAACATAAACCACATCTAACACCTACAAAGGATGTTTCAGCAATGTTTGAAGCCCATGACCACTATTTTCCACACAATCTTTGTATAGTACCCAAAATAATGACCTGTACCACTATCTCATCTGCTATGATTTGGATTTGACTACACTCTGGATGTAAGATGCCACCAATCACATTATTGCACTCTCATCTCTCTAACAAAGGATTCCTACATCTGCTTATGACACTGTCAAATCATATATATTTAAACAGTTATGCATGTTTGTTCACAAGCTAATTTATCATGTTTGGCCCATTCACACATCTTTTTTTAGGGAGGACACATATGCATTCCTACACAAATGTACCTTTTCACCCTTGTTTGTCTGCCTCACCCACTCCATGAGGAAAGCATTGTTCTGGACCTGCTTTTACCTACTACTGTAGGAGCTACCTCACCTGCACACAAACTGCTTTCTCACCTATTAAGTTGCTCTGCACATGTGCTGACACAAACTAATTAGCAGGGAAAAGTTGGATAGGAACATGGGAATGGCCATGGAGAGGGTTACACATGGGAAACTTCGACCACACTTCAACAAATGTTCAAAAATACCCTGGTCAGTAAGTACACATAAATCTAGTATTTGTTTCACACAAGAAATGACACATACCACAATTTAGATTTAATTTGTAAAATAAATGTATTTGCTGTTCAGCATCACAGCTTGACACTTTAATGTGAGAAATCAAATAAACAAATAAAATAGACACACAAATAAGAAAACAGGCAGAACAAGAGGTTGCATATCTCCAAACATGTGTTACCCTGCAAATGCAATGGTGAAAGAAATGGGGACACCAGAATACGTACTGCAACAACCAGGGTGAATACTAAGCAAGATACACACCACCAAAAAAAAATATCCTGCATTTGTAGAGGTCAAAATACGAACTTTCATGCCCATGGCACGCAAATGGATCGATGGGCAACTCAGGAAGCGGATGTCCAGTGCAATTTAAACCTTTGGGCTCCAACCACAGAGGAAGTGAACCAGGTCTCATTTGGGCCCTTTTTTGCCCCTTTTAGATGGGGCCTTGGGGACAGGGGCCTTTGGCTCAGCTGGCTTTCGGCGTCTTCCCCTAGTCGACACAGGAGGGTCAGCCGAGGTGGAAGGTTGGGGAGCAGCTTGGGGTGGGGCAGCAGATGGGGGATTGTCCCTTAGGGACCTGGCGGTGGACAGCTGCTCCGCAAGAAGTTCATTCTGGCGGCTGAGGTGTTGGCCAA
This sequence comes from Crinia signifera, assembly GCF_055691185.1. NCBI lineage: Eukaryota > Metazoa > Chordata > Amphibia > Anura > Myobatrachidae > Crinia > Crinia signifera. The sequence goes on along the minus strand of NC_139217.1, from coordinate 320,948,317 downwards.
TGCTTAGCATGCCAGCCGCCAGAGTTTCATTAATGCGGTTCAAGGCCTCAACCTGCAGCTGGTTTGTGGCCTTCCACTCCGCCAGAAAATCCGCCACCTGCTGCTGACGGATCGCAGCATCCACCCCTTGCTGCTCGATCCTGTCCAGCGTCACCAACAGGCTCTCATTCCATGTCTCCTGTGGCTGGGGCTGGGGGCGACGTCTTGGTGGAGGCTGGACCACTTGCTCCACCTGTGGCTCTGCAGAGGAAGATGCTGCCGGTACATCCTGGCTTTCTGCTTCTGCTAGGATAAGAATTGAAAACAATGTCACCATCACATACGCAATAAAAAATATCTTTCTAAATACAATGCATTACTGTGACTTACCATCAAAAGCAGCATCAAAGACCTCCGCCGGGAGCTCACTGTCCATATTGGAGATCCCCCTGATCTCCCCCACATCGATCACGTCACAGGAGTCCAGCTCCAGGGGGGTATACTCCAAATGGTCAGGCATAGGACCTCTCCCGGTGGACATGCTGTGGTTGTACCGGTCAGTCATCTTCCTCTTCAGTGCACTTTTGAAGTCAGTCCACCTACAAGTTTAAAAATACAAATATCACCATGAGATATGTGCACCACTGTGCTACGTGTAGGGTTACCACCTAGTCCCTTTAATTCCGGACACATGTTACCTACACAGGTTCTGTGGCAGTTTAAAATTAGGTGAAGTGGAGTCTTGAAGTCAGCCAGCCACAGAACCTGTGTAATTAATATGTGTCCGGAATTAAAGGGACTATGTGGTACCCCTAGCTACGTGACATTTCCTAGTGTGGGTGATCTTATGTTTTTTTGCCATATGTGTCCCACACACACATTCATGTCTCAATTAGGAGGCATTTCAGTGTCTCATCTCATTCATTAGGCCACTAAATGCACATACATACATCACTATGCAGAAATGACATCATCCATGGCCAAATTAGGCACCTCCACCTGGTGTGAAACTACACATTCCACCATAGCTTGACAATGTGGTTATTATGGAGTAATTTAACTATGGAATGGCATACTGGGATGTGTAGTTTCTCACCAGCTACATGTGCACAGTTTGCTCATTCTTGTTTCAGTAGCATCATATGGAACATGTTACAACAACTCTTTCAAAAACACACTTTCTCTTGTCCCATCACATACTTCACATGAGCAGAACTGTGCCCATAACCTCACATCACACCAATGGTGCATGTTTCATATATCAATGTGGGTTATTAGACATGGTTGTGTTCACATGTGACATTGAAGTGTAGCACTATCTACAAACACACCTTTCTATTAGTCTCAAAACATACATGTAACATATGTACACACATATGACATTATCAGGGGGACAAAGACCAGGGCAATTTTTCAGCAGTCTCCAGCAGGAACTGAGGCCCTTATTCTAGTTCACTCTTTCTGCCCAAATATTTCTTTGATGGACAAAACCATGTGCACTGCAGGTGAGGCAGGTGTAAAACCCCACCCAAATCTGATTATCTCTGCACAAGTAACACCTGCCTCACCTGCAGTGCACATGGTTTTGTCCATCTAAGAAATATTTGGCCAGAAAGAGTGAACTAGAATAAGGGCCTCAGTTCCTGCTGGAGACTGCTGAAAAATTGCCCTGACAAACACACTAACCTTTTCTTCACCGCGTCCCAAGTTCTGACCACTGGTGACACCTGGTTCACTTCCTCTGTGATCTTGTCCCAAAGGTTTCTCCTTGCACTGGCACCCGGCTTCCTGGTTGCCAATTCAATCCATTCGCGTGCCCTGGGCACTAGAATTCGCATTTCGGCCTCTACAAATGCAGGGTTTCTCTTTCTGGTGGTGGTATCCTGCTCAGTCCTCACCCTAGATGTTGCAGCCTGTTTTCTGGTGGCCCCAGTTCTCTCACCATGCACCTGCTGGGTCACACCTGTTTGGAGAGATGCAACCTCTTGTTCTGGCTGGTTGCTTGGCCCTTGTGGAGCTGGTGGAGGTTCACCAGGGCCTGTTACTGAGGAGCCCGCTTGATCTTGCAGGCTACTCCTCTCTTGGGCCCTCCTTCTCCGCTCCTGTTCCCTCTTGTTCAGTGCATCAAGCAGGGATTGTGCTGTAGCTCTCTGCAGAGCGTCCTCAGCTGCGGAATCGTCTGAGTCAGACATGTTTGCAGCAATTGTGGGCTGCATCTGACTGAATATTTATATGTTTATCTCCCGCCATGAACAAGGGGGCGTATATTTTTTCCCGCAAGGTAGATGCAAATTTACGCCGATATTTCCTGCCGATAATTCCCGCTTAAATTACGCAGGTCTCAACGCACCTGATCAATCACCTGTATATGCATATACACAGGTTGTGGAGCATTGTGGGCTACATCGTGAAATGTGTGCACCTGTCATTCCAATGATGAGTGTTGTCAGCTGGTATCTGTTGGAGTTCGTGTATGCCTTGTGAGTCACATTTCAAAACATCACGTTACAATGCTTTCCTTACATATGTAATGTGTATGAAATTGTCATACAGCAACATGTCGCATTGTGGCCCTTTAAGCAGCGTAGTTATGAGCAGAGGGTTGCGTGTATTATTTTCCGCACACTGTAAATACAGTACTCCTCTCCATGGATATCGGTGTATCGTGCCCCCTTTAAGCAGCGTAGTTATAAGTAGAGGGTTGCGTGTATTAATTTCCGCACACTGTAAGTACTTCTCTCTTCATTGAATGCATGCTGTTGGTTGTGGTGTGTGTATATCGGAACGGTCCGCGTAAGTTTCTATTCGCATCCAGTTTGTTAATGTAAGAAGGATTAATAAAGTTAATACCAAACAAACAATTTTTTACACCAATCAGCAAGCACCAAAAGTGATATATGTACCTGCAATTAATAACTGCGCCATTGCCACCATGACTTCAACCAGGGCTAGGGCGTTTTCTACCCAGGAGCTATTGGCCTTGGTTGAGGTCATGGACCGCCGCCTGGGGCCCAGGGGCCCTTATGTGGCAAATAGTGAAAAGCGGCGGGCATACAATGCTGCCCGCCGGCTAATTTTCGCCAGGACCGGCGTGGATAGGAGCCTGGGTCAACTGGAGCGGCGCTGGTCGGACCTGCGCCGGCGGCAGCCAGTGTTGCTCTGCACACTTCGCCGCCATATTGCCCGATGTAAGTTTTTATTTACTAGTATGCCTGCGTTATTTTGCAAATGTTTTCTGTACTTTTTATAAATATGTCCCTGAGTATGTGGGTCTATATGGGGTGTATATGGGGTGTATAGGGGTGTATAGGGGGTGTATATGGGGTGTATATGGGGGTGTATAGGGGGTGTATAGGGGGTGTATATGGGGTTTATATGGGGTGCATATGGGTGTATATGGGTGTATATGGGTGTATATGGGGGGTATATGGGTGTATAGGGGGTGTATAGGGGGGGGTTTAAGTAGTTGATCAGTGTTTGGGTGTAGGATATCAAATAGTTTGCATGATAAATGTCTGAAATATCACAGCAATGATTATTTTGAAGGTTATGAGCATGACTAATGTGAATTTTTCTTTCCCCCTTTTTTATGAAACCCAATCTTCGATTTCTATGCCATCAACATGAACATTTCAGCACGGGCAAGGGCACGCATGGAAGCCCGGGAGCAGGCAGCCCGGGACCAGGCAGCCCAGGAGCAGCCGGAAGAGGAGGAGGAGGAAGAGGAGGAGGAGGAAGAGGAAGAGGAGGAGGAGGAGGAGGAAGAGGAGGAGGAGGAGAAGAAAGAGGAGGAGGAAGAGGAGGAGGAGGAAGAAGAGGAGGAGGAAGAAGAGGAGAAGGAGGAAGAAGAGGAGACACTGGGTGCAGTTTGGACCCACACAATTTCCCCATCCCCTTCTTCCTCCACAACCCCCACCCCCTCCACAACCTCCACCCCCTCCACAACCCCCACCCCCTCAAAACCCCCACCCCCTCCACAACCCCCACCCCCCCCCTCCCCACCCCATTTCCTACCCCCCTACACCTCTCCACCACCCACCCCCAAACCTCTCCACTCCCCAGTCACACCCACTACCTCGGTCCAAACTCCAGGACCATCCCCCTTGCTCCTGCCCCCCCCAACCACTGCACAGCCAACCAGCGGCGACCAGGATGGCTCAAGTAGCCGTAAGTAAATAATGTGTCTAATGTTGACCTACACATTTCTACACATAAACAATCACAACAACCACATATGTGTATCCAACATCAACATTAGTTGCAACATATCACTGCAGGCCGACCATGAGGTGTGTCCTGTCCTTCTCCAGGAACAAGGCTCCCCTTGGTGGTTTTTTTGAGTGTGGCCATGCCTCACCCCTTGAATAATTGACATAACAGTACATCCAATGAGATATCCGACATTTGTGGTGTGGTAGTTATGTGGCTCCAGGTGTTGGGTAACTCCAGTTCCCAGCATGATGTGCAACACAGGGCCGGATTATAATGGAGGCGCAAGGGGTCAGTGCCCCTGGGCCCCCCTCTAGCTAGGGGCCCCCTGTGGTTGTCATGTATTTTTTAAAAATAAAATGTTTAAGTTATGTTTTTTTTTTTTTTAGCTAAATGTTTTGTGCATGGGTGGGGTAGTGCTGCAGCTTCACCTATCTGCCAATGTGACAATGATTTATGGTGCTGAGCATCGGGAGCCAAGGCACACTGATTGCACAAGTGTGCAGTGCATTTCTGGGAGTTGACTAAGTCCCATGACACTTTGCACCAGAGGACAGAGGCTGAGAAGTTTGTGCTGAGCTCTGATTGGTGGAGCTCATTACATGCTTCTCAGGTCCATGGAGAACAGCAGCAGCAGCTTAGTCATAGGAGGGTTTTTAATCAGAGGCAGCACTAGGACTGTGAGGTCTCCTCCAGAGTAAGGGGCAGAGGGACAAACACAGGCTTTTCATGTGGTGTGTGTATATATATATATATATGGTGTCTATTATTATTCCGAGTGCCGCCAACCCCCTGTCTCTATATATATATATATATATATATATATATATATATATATATATATATATATATATATATATATATATATATATCCCCTGCAGGTAACCATTGACCAAGGTTATTCTGCCTTTGCTCTATGTTTTGACAGTATAATATTCGCCCATGCAGTGTGCGGCCAGTAATGACAAGTGCAAGGGGGCCCCCCGCTCTAAAGTACCCCGGGCCCCCCAAAGGCTTAATCTGCCACTGGTGCAACTTAAATGTAGAGATTGTTTTGGTAATAGTGTGTGAGGCCAGCAATATGGGGACACATAGATAGTGATTAAAATGCCACATTAGAACATAACAAATATACATGTAATGTGGGTTCAAATGTAGTTTTATTAGGTCTTTATTAAGGTAGACAATTGAGTTAATAGAAAACAATAATTGAATAACAAATAGATTAATTAATCAATTGTCAGATTAGTAGTTGAGAGGCAAGATTTGCAGGTCCATATATGTGAAGGGTATGCCAGCGTACACGGACGTACGCTCACTCTCACGAGCGGTGACATAAGCTGAGTTTTCCATTGAAAACAATAGGGACCCGTCCGTGCAAACTGGCGTACGCTCAGATCTCCGCAAGAAGTCGGTGGGGAGACGGAGGAAAGACGGCCGTAAACGGCGCCGTACGCTCAGTTGTACGCCTGTTGTCGGAGGGCAAGGGCTGAGCCGTCCGCGTACGTTGCCGTACGCTCATTTGTACGCCACTCCCCTTCTACGGTATTTCTGGCCGTACGTAAGCGGCTGATTTGTGGGTGGACCTGACCCCAACGGCCGCGTACGGCTAGCGTGCGGTAATGGCGAACGTACGCACGTTTGGCCGCTCCGATCAGAATAATGCCCATAATGTAGCTATGGGTATATTGATTTATTAAAATATTCTTATTTCACCGATGTGTTTCCATGCTTTCTCTATAAAGCTGGTAAGATACATTCATATAATCAATAAGGAGATATATTTTTCTTACTTTGATATAGCATAGGTAAAAGTTTTCCATAGTGTAATTTCATTAGTTTGTATATTTGTGCTATGGGTCAATGTGATATCGATCTTTCCTCTAGTGTTATTACTGAGAAATGCATATACTCAGCTTTTCTTGGAAGAATCATCAACAATGTAATTTTTTGCTGTTTTATTAAATTATTTATAATGACATTCCCTGTAGAAGTTTGTTATGTTAAAATATTTGCTGGGTAATTGGTAGCCTATAACTTAATCGGTAGCCTATAACTTGTGTGTGTAATATAGGAATATTAGACTTTTTTAAGAAATGTAAAGGGTATTTGTTTGCATTTATAAAATTCTACAGATTTTCACTCAGCACTACTTCTACTGACTGCAATGCTACAGTCTACAGCAGGGGTAAGCTATGAGCGGCCCTCCAGCTGTTGAGGAACTACACATGCTTTGCAATAGTTTCACCATGGTCAACTAGCAAAAGGAAGGCAAGGCATGCTGGGATGTGTAGTTCCTCAACAGCTGGAGGGCCACTTATTGCCCACCCCTGGTCTTATAGTATAGTATAAGCATATCGTGTGCATACAGTAGGTGCATCTATAATACTGTAGGCTTCCAAATCTGTTGCATAGTGGTATCATGGCAGCTCTCAGTAATGGCTATAATAGGCCTATGTGGATGTGGTTCACAAGCCAGTCCTGTATAGATGCTCCCCCCTGTAGCTGGGAGGTTAAAACATGTAACTTACTGTATATGCTAGTGTAGGGGCTTGCAGAATATTTGGGTCCCTTGTTGATGGGCTGCAACCTTAAATGTTTTGATGAAAATCCCTAGTGATTTATTTGCTACATACACACAGATTTGCTACAAAATTTCTTCCATAGGTGCTGGGAATGAGACATCATCGGCTTTGGATGGTCCCAAGAATGAGTTTACCCCTAAGCTGGGCATACAATAGGACGACTTCTTCCCATGGGAAAGTGGCCCACCAACCCCCTTGAGGCACCTGGGACCTTCCCAGGCATTATGATTGCATGCAATATATTGCATGCGGTCTCTTTGCATGCGATATATCGCATGTGGTCCCAGCCAAGCCTGCAGCTGGTGCAACGTGCAGGCTCCGGTGCTGTCAATAAGAGGCAGTTTGGATACTTTTCATGTGCTTGATCGCCGCAATCTCATGAGAAGAGCCCAAATTGCTTGTAAATTGCCCTAGTATATGGGGGTGCTAGAAACACACCCTGACTGGTTCTAGACACCCAAACGCATAGCTAAAGCAAGCTCCGGAGGGCTTGGCAGAGGGTACGAGTGGTTGATGTTATTAAGCTGAGACTGAGGCTGTAGCTGGCAGCGCACGTGAGTAGATGTCATCGTCTCGCGAGTCTGCAGGCTGGGTGTAGTATGGTGCAGTTGGGATTTTGTTGTAGGAATGATGGCAATTGTTTGCCTTGGCAGTAAATGTTGTACTGGTGAAGGATGTTCTTCTCTTTTTGTGGTAGTTCTTCAATTCAGTAGATCTATAAAAACATTCAAACCATCCCAAATATACTTCACCATTCAGTATTTACCCTGAACAGACTGCTATTTTTGTCAACCCATTTGATTGGGATACGGTCACTAGGTTACCAAGCATTAGGTCAACAAGCATTAAGTCGACCAGTGAAGGTCTACATGCATAAATGTTGACATGACTGTATGTCGACATGGGGAAGGTAGACAGTCAAAAGGTCAACATGGAATCTTTCACTTTTTTTATCCGCCATGTGCCGACATGCGGTATTTCATGCCCTATCATCCACTAGGGCAGGGCTGGGCAATTGCGGCCCTCCAGATGTTGATGAACTACACATCCTAGCATGCCTTGCATCAGTTTCAGCATGGCCACATAGCAAAACTAATGCAAAGCATCCTGGGATGTGTAGTTTATCAACATCTGGAGGGCCGCAATTGCCCAGCCCTGCACTAGAGTGTGGCGGGAAAATGGGACACGGTGCATGAGAGGGGATGCAGTGCACTTTTATTAGTGTCCATGTTGACTGCTTCGACATTCAGGACAAATAGTGAAAAACACCATGCCGACCTTTTGACTGTCGACCTTCCCCACATCAACCTAATGCTTGTCAACCTAATGACCCATTGACCTAACCCATGTTGACCTTTAGTCATGTTGACCTTCATGCATGACGACCTACAGTCATGTCGACTTTCAGTAGTCGACTTAATGCTCAGAGACCTAATGTATCCAATGATCCCATACCATTTGATTGAGGATACTGTGTTCTGGTGGTCTCATGTTTGGTGTCCCATTTCAGCACACGCATTCATTTCATGGCACTGTCAGTTATGAATTGTTGTGGTCTGCCCAGGGTTGCTTACCCTCCCGGATTGGCCAGGAGGGTCCCGGAAATCGGGTCCCCCTCCTGGCCCCCCGGAAAGGTGGGCAATCCTCCCGGATTCTGCCTCACCCTCCGGATCTCCCCTGGGACGGGTTGTGCTAAATATGTAAATAGCGCCATTTAGCCCGCCCCTCTGTGAGGCCCCGCACATCGGGGGAATAACAGTGATGGGGGCAGGGCTTGATGACGTCTACATCAGGCCCCCACACATGATGCTGACAGACTCCTCTCCGGGCTTCTCCCAGAGAGGAGAATTTAAAAGTAGGCAAGTATGGGTCTGCCATGTATAGAATATTAATCAAAGTTAATAAGTAATCGATAACCAATGTATGTATATTGCTTTAGGAGACTTTTTCATAAAAGTTGATGTGAATCTTATAATGGGAGCACCTACAGTAGTTTTAATATTCAGCATAGTAAAGCTGAATACCCATCATCATGGGAATGGCGAAGAAACGCTGGGCATTCTCATGTGCGAATGCCCCCGGGTCACAACCAGCTGGCGATCCGGATCGTGTCACAATTTCCCCGGCAGCTTCCCAGACACACAATAGATCTATGTGTGTAATATCTTGCAAGGGGGTAGATTCTCTAAGCTAAAAATGTGGTAAAACCCCCGTTATCAGGGTTTTTACCGCATTTTGGGATGCTGTAAGATTGACCTCGCATCTCACAGGATTTCATATTGTACCTAAACACCTCACGATGTGAGACCTGTACAGACCTGTGCAAAAAACCCCACAATGCATCGAACGATCTGTCAAAATCGTGTATTTGGGCCTGACATTGGGCCTTATTTTGGTTCATTCTTTCTGACAAAATCCTTCTTAGATGGGCAAAACCATGTGCACTGCAGGTGGGGCAGATGTAACATGTGCAGAGAGAATTAGATTTGGGTGGGGTTTTACTTCAAAGTGAGATCTATATTGCAGTGTAAAAATAAAGCAGTCAGTATTTTCCCTGCACAGAAACAAAATTACTCACCCAAATCTAATTCTCTCTGCACATGTTACATCTGCCCCCCTGCAGTGCACATGGTTTTGTCCATCTAAGAAGGATTTTGTCAGAAAGAATGAACCAAAATAAGGCCCTTTGTTCTGAATGATGTATGGCCAGCTTTAGTGCAATAAGTGTATTATGACGATCAGTTAAGGTGCCCAGTTAAAAACGCATTGCATTATTGGATAGAATCGCACCATGTACCTGCAGGGATGCACTGCGATGCGTGTCCCCGCGGGTACAATATTGTATACCACAAAAAGTATCTGCAGGCAGTACTTTTTGTGCTACATTTCATCGCATCACTTTTGTAGTTCATGCGATGCGATGCCATGTACATTAATTAATTATAAACTAAAAAAAAAAAAATCGCATTGCATCCCCCTTCAAGTACCAAAATCGCACGGCACAAATGAAGTACAAAAACGCACAGCACACATATAGGCACGTGTATGGGCACCTTTACTTTCTAACAAGGACTTCCCAGTACTGTATATTAATTTCAGTGCTACAAAGTTGTGGTTTTGACTTCTCTATCAACAACACAGGGGACATGTGCAGTTTAGAACTGTAGTGCCTAAAATTGTATTATTTGGACATTATGGCAAAGGAGTTTGACAGAGTTCATGAGATGGGCATTTGTTCGGTGGTTTTGTACAGTAAATCTCTTCACATTATAATGTATTACATTTAGCACCAGCGTCTACTGATTTACTTTGGTCACATTGAAGCTGTTTGTCTTACAAATTTGTGAATATTTCACCTTTTTTTGGTTTTCAAATCAATGTATTTACAGTGCGAATATAAAATAGGTTCAGTTTCTGGGTCGGCCTCTAGTGTATTAATCTTGTGTGGTTGTTCTTGTTGATGGAGCCTGTCTGACTTCTGACCTTCATTTGTATTTGCAACCTTTTGCACAGTGGTCTAACTGGCGGCATTTCTGAAATGCTAGATATTTGTTGTGGTTTTGGGAATGGCAGTCACTGCTATAGCATTGTACTCTACAGTTAACATGGGCCCCTAAGTCCCAGGGGGCCCACACCGCACACACCGCACCCATTTTGGAAATACTTACCCCGGAGTTCTGCAGAAATGGGCAGAAAAATGGTGCAGTGGCCATTTTTCCGGTGACCTGCACATGCGCAGTGGAGCGCTCTTGTGCTCAAACTCCACAGCACAGCAGAGGTTCACGCATGCGCAGTAGGGTCTGAGCTCTAGAGGGCTCAGACCCTACTTCTTCCGGTGGAGAGGAGAAGGCCTGGCTGAGGAGGCTGCATACAGGTCTCCTCCTCCCTAATGATGCTCCTGATTGAACTAGTTGTGGCCAATCCTGGGCATTACACACATTGGACCTTATTCTGGTTGACTCGCAAGGCTGCGAATTTTGCAGCTTTGCGAGTCCACCGGACGCCGAACGCCGCCTGCATGGCAACCCCCCCTCCCACGGCACAATTCCCCCACAGGCATGCGAATGGATGATTTGCAGCCTTGCGTGCAAGCACAAAATCATTCCATGGTCGGCGACCATAGAATGATTTTGGAAGTACTCATTGATCAGAGACACCTCTGTAGTGTCTGATCTGCGGGCATCAAGTGCGGGAAGCGGGTGGGCAGCTTACATCTGCTGACGTCAGCTGCCCGCCCCCTGCACCCGTGTCATTGAGGAATTACCATCATCATGGGAATGGCGAAGAAACACTGGGCATTCTCATGGGCGAATCCCCCCGGGTCACAACCAGCTGGCGATCCGGATCGTGTCACAATTTCCCCGGCAGCTTCCCAGACACACAATAGATCTATGTGTGTAATATCTTGCAAGGGGGGAGATTCTCTAAGCTAAAAATGCGGTAAAACCCCCGTTATCAGGGTTTTTACCGCATTTTGGGATGCTGTAAGCATCCCCCGCCGGGTTACCCCATAGAAGCCACTGGGCTTCTACCGCATCCCACCGCCGCCCCGCAACGACCCCCCGCCGCCCCGCACGGACCCCCGCCGCCCCACATCGCCCCCTCCCCCCTCACCTGTGCTGCCCGGACCTGTGACCTCCTCCCTGCACTGATCCTCTTCCGGGTGCAGGGAGGAGGAGAGCCCGGCGCAGCAGCAGCAGCGCCAGGTGTGGGAGGGAGGGGGCAGCTGCCGGGACCTGCTGGGACCCGGCGACTCATCACAAAGGACAGCTCTTAACGCAAGAGCTGTCCTTTGCTAGAATTATCGCATATGTTAGAACATATGCGATAATTATAATTGTGAAGAGAGGCGAAGGGTAGCGGAGATTCTTAGAGAATCTCCCCCAAGATCTGCAACTCCCTGCATGCTGGTCCTTAGTAGCATCTTCAGATCTTATGTGCAGCACATAAGATCACATGATTGACCTCACATCTCACAGGATTTCCCATTGTACCTAAACACCTCACGATGTGCAAAAAAAACCACAATGCATCGAACGATCCGTCAAAATCGTGCATTTGGGCCTGACATTGTCACATCATCATGGGTGATACGGTGACAGAGATGGCGGGGTGATGCAGGGACAGAGATGGCGGGGTGACGCAGGGACAGAGATGGTGGGGTGACGCAGGGACATGCACCTCTATGTCACAACTCCACACCCCCGGCCGCACTGTTGTGTGTGAGCACCCGGCAAGTAATCTATTTGCCATGGCCGTTCGCACACAACGGCTTAACATGCGCATAAATTACTGCGCATGCACAGTTGCACAACATCGCTCCCCTGCGCGAACATGTGCGAGCGTGTCAATTACAATAAGAGCCATTAGCTCCTCTTTTAAACTCTTGAACACTTTTGTTAGATTGTTCATGAAACATACAGCAGTCTTTTGTGTACTGTCATTATTTATATCAAATAGAAAACTGATTCATTTTCTGGTTCTCATCTATATAATATTGTTGTTTTTGGACTGACTTTTTCAACACGTGTTTATCCATAATTATATTCTTGAAAGGCAGTTTTCTTTTAACTTTTGAATTAGGATTTCAGATTCATACTGTTGTCATTGTTGAAGACCAGTGGATGACCATAAGCCATGTATGCCAATCTTTCGACTCCAAATAAAGTTGTGTATTGTACAGTACACACACAAAAAAGTACTGGAATGTATCCAAGATGGCTTTGTCCATGCTTCCTGTTGCAAATTGGTTCTCAAAATGTCACTTCCTCTAATCAGATTTAACACACATCTACTGCAGATAGGGTGCTTGTGTCATGACATGTATGTATTTATTTTTATACTAGCTGACCCGCCCGGCGTTGCCCGGGACAACCTTGGTGGTTTTTTTTTTTATTTCCAAAATTGCTGTCAAATGTTGTCTTATGCTGCATTTATGGCTCAAGATTGTAATTTATTAAAACCTCCACCATAATGTTAGAATGTGTTTGCATTGATAATCAATGCCAGCAATGAAATCAGGGGTGGGGTTGTTGTTGTTTGAAACGCACCACTCCTGACTTGATAGCTTGTGAGTGTTGATGAATTCCACATCCACTCCTGAGATTTAGCACCTATGAGGCATTTATTTTTGTGTGTTTGTGTGCGTTGTACTGTTTTTGTGTGTGTTGTAGTGTATGTGGGTGTGTGTACTGTGGTGTGGTGTGTTGTGTTGTATCTGTCCAATGTGTAAGTGTGTGAGGTGCGCTACGTATATATTTTGTGTGTGCAATGGTCGAAGTGGAAATTTTGAAGTGGGGGTATGGTAAGGTATGGGAAATTAAAGGCTGAAGTTATGTGCACACTCCAGAAAAAGAGGGTGCCGCCACTCAAAAGGGGGCATGTCCTTGAGTATAGTGTACCATACTGTATGCCCCTTATACACATTATGCAAAGTAGTAGACCCCCTTACCCTTGCCCCTTAATTATTATGCCATGTGGAAAGAGCCAAAACTCCCCTTATGCGACACAGAATGACCAAAAATATTCACATTATACCACCCGGAAAGAGCCAAAATTCCCATTATGCTACATAAATTGAGCCAAAATTCACGTTATGCCACATGGATTGAGGCAAAATTCACATCATGCCACCTGGAATAAGCCCAAATTCACATCATGCCTCCCGGTTTGAGCCAAAATTCACATTATGCCACACAGAAAGTGCCAAAATTCACTTTATGCCACACGGACTGAGCAAAAATTCACATTATGCCACCCGGATTGAGCCAAAATTCACATTATGCCACCTGTATTGAGCCAAAATTCACATTATGCCACATGGCGGGGTGACACATGGACAGAGACGGTAGGGTGATACAGGGGCAGAGATGGTAGGGTGATGCAGGGACAGATGGCGGGGTGATGCAGGGACAGAGATGGCGGGTGATGCAGGGACAGAGATGGCGGGTGAGGCAGGGACAGAGATGGCGGGGTGATGCAGGGACAGAGATGGCAAGGTGATGCAGGGACAGAGATGGCTGAGTGATGCAGGGACAGAGATGGCTGGGTGATGCAGGGACAGAGATGGCGGGGTGATGCAGGTACAGAGATGGCTGGGTGATGCAGGGACAGAGATGGCTGGGTGATGTAGGGACAGAGATGGCGGGGTGATGCAGAGACAGAGATGGCTGGGTGATGCAGGGACAGAGATGGCGGGGTGATGCAGGGACAGAGATGGCAGGGTGATGCAGTGACAGAGATGGCTGGGTGATGCAGGGACAGAGATGGCTGGGTGATGCAGGGACAGAGATGGCTGGGTGATGCAGGGACAGAGATGGAGGGGTGATGCAGGGAAAGAGATGGCAGGGTGATGCAGGGACAGAGATGGCTGGGTGATGCAGAGACAGAGATGGCTGGGTGATGCAGGGACAGAGATGGCGGGGTGATGCAGGGACAGAAATGGCTGGGTGATGCAGGGACAGAGATGGCGGGGTGATGCAGGGAAAGAGATGGCTGGGTGACGCAGGGACAGAGATGGCGGGGTGATGTAGGGACAGAGATGGCTGGGTGATGCAGAGACAGAGATGGCTGGGTGATGCGGTGACAGAGATGGCGGGGTGATGCAGGGACAGAGATGGCGGGGTGACGCAGGGACAGAGATGGTGGGGTGACGCAGGGACATGCACCTCTATGTCACACTACATTCATCCCACCTGCAACCTGTCACATTCATCTGACCTGGCTCCTGTTTACATCAATGGGGGAAGCCCAACCTCCAGACCGCAGCATCCTGAGGTCAGTATGGAGGTTGGACGGGGGTCACACACAGCCTCCGCTGCTGTCTGCTGTACTCTACAGGGGGGTAATGGTGGGGAGTTGCTAGGCGACGGGGGCTCAGCTACATGCTGACGTCATCCCTATGCGCCTTCCGACAGAGAACCAGCATGGAATGGTGTCCTACACCGGGGTTAATTCATATTGTTCACTTTATGCCTGACAACAGAGCTCCGAAACGTTGCATTAAACACAGTCACTTTTGACTTTAAAAAAACTTGGAGTGCCATGTGGTGTGTGTTCTCTCTTGCCAAGGGATCTACCCCTACCTATATCTGCAATATACCATATCTACAAGGGCACCCAGGTAGCTGCTGCATGGAAGTAGGAGTGCCGGATCGACCAGACCTCTCTCTCTCTATCTCTCTCTCTCTATATATATATATATATATATATATACTAGTCTTAAGGCCTGTCCGATGGATTCTTATTCGCGATTATAGAGTTGATAATGCTGTGCCTAAAAAAAAACATGAAATCAGACGAGACGTCGACAATGCAACAATTATTGTTGGATTAGCTGCTGCAGCAACCAGAGCAAGTCTCCAACTATTTGCTTACCTTTACCCAACCACAGCAGAGCAGAAACTGCTACAGCAGACACAGCAAGTCTCCAACTATCCACTTTCCCATCCCAACCACAGCAGAGCAGAAGCTGCTGCAGCAGGCACAGCAAGTCTCCAACTATCCACCTTCCCATCCCAACCACAGCAGAGCAGAAGCTGCTACAGCAGGCACAGCAAGTCTCCAACTATCCACCTTCCGTTCCCAACCACAGCAGGGTAGAAGCTGCTGCAGCATCCTAAGCAAGTCTCCAACTATTCACTTACCCTTGCCAACCATAGCAGAGCAGAAGCTGCTGCAGCAGCTAGAGCAAGTCTCCAGCTATCCATCTACCCTTGACAACCACAGCAGGGCAGGAGCTGATGCAGCAGCCAGAGCAAGTCTCTAACTATTCACCTCCCTTCCCAACCATAGCAGAGCAGAAGCTACTGCAGCAGCCAGAGCAAGTCTCCAACTATCCACCTACTTCTCAACCACAGCAGAGAAGAAGCTGCTGCAGCAGACACAGAAGATCCCCAAAACACTCAATGGATAAGAAAACAATCAAGAGAAAAAATAACTGACTAGAGATCGATCTCACATGGATTTCACAATGATATCTACAGTGTTCGATTCACAGACCACTCTGCCGATGAGTCGCTTATTAATTTCAGTTTGTCAAAAGTTTTGTAAAGTGAAAATGTTTTTCATTTAATGATATAGGCCTTTGAGGGTCCACTTGAGGGAGTCTGTTTATTGTTTTGTATTCAGAAAGTCATAAGTTTTCCAACAACATATCACAATGCATAATATCATCAGAAATAGCATGAACCTTTATGACTGTACCCTTTAGGGGTCGTCCGATTAAACCAGAACTTAATCGTCCTTTAAGAAGATAAGGTAGTGTGCAAAGCTTGAAGATGATTAGTTAAAGCATTCAAGAGTTATCATGGAACATCCATACACACACACACACACACACACACACACACACACACACACACACACACATACACACACACACACACACATACACATACACACATTGTTCAATTATACTTACATAGATAGATTATAGTGTATAGGTAGAGTAATCCCAAAACCCTGCCATCAAGTCTCCAGTATTATGTTAGAATCTTATACGTTTCTAAGGACAACATTTCTTGTCTTCAGTTGCTTGTGACTGAAGACTTTATTACAGTAACTTTGCAACTTCAGAGAATTTATACATACATTTAATAAAATGTACAGAAGTAATGTGAAGAATTTGTAGAACAAAATAGCTACTAGTGAGTTTGGCATGAAGCATGAGAACTGATTCTTAAATATTTTAAACATACGGATATGAGTAAATAGCACATAAATCATTTCTTAATGATTACAAATGCAGGGCTATATTTACAGTAAAAATAAAAGCTGACATATGGCAAACGTTTCAGAAAGTCGGCTGCCCCTCAAACTGCTGTAATTGTACTGTAAACAGTGACTTTGGCGTAAACTTACAGCATGGTGGAGGAAATTTACTAAGATGTGAGTTCTTTTTCACATGGGATGTTGCTATGGACAACCAACCAGAATCTACTAGTACCTTCTAGAAAACAATAGATAGAATCTGATTGGTTGCCCATAGCACACAGTTGCCTACCCTCTTGCATTCTGCAGGAGATTCCCTGAAATAGCAGCAATCTCCCTCTGTACCTCATTAGTCTTCCAATCTCCCTTATTTCACCTAGCTCACATTACACTGTTACATTTTTTGGGAAAAAGGAATGAGAGATACATTTACATTGAATTATCAGCACCATTTCCCAGCACTTTACCAAGTATAGTAGCTCTTACTAACTGCTTTGAGGCTCATCTACATTTGGATCTAAGTCATTTTAAATTACAATCCTAGTTGTCACGTTCACAATTTCTTTTCACAATCTCTCCATATATGGAGCTAGACACGCCCTTTGGGCGGAGCATGACACGCCCCCCTCAATGGGATGCTGTGCATATTCTACTACCAACTATAATCTCCCCGAAACTAGTTTTCAAAAGTAGGCAAGTATGCCATAGCAACATCCCATTTGAAATAGAACTCCCATCTTAGAAAATTTCCACTGGTGTGTCTTGTACAGTATGAGATCTGGCGTTAAAGCCAAATATTGGGGTTTGTTTACAACATATTAATCTGATAGTGCAAGTGCTTAGATCCATATAGTGCATTTCCACTACTTTTACTAGCACTTATGAAATCTCTATATAAATGATAACTACTCCTCACCTCAATGAGGGGAAGTACCACCACTGACCACTAGGGGCCATTCAACGGACCAAATTACTCCTTTGTGTGCTAAAAGAAGTCATAATAAAAAGTGAAAGCAATTTTGCAAGTACACTGATCTGTTTCAAACTTGCAGCAAAAACTGAAAAGAGAATAGTGTGGGAAAGCAAAACTAATCCCAAAACGTTTTTTAAATACATGAATAGCAAACATGTAATAAAAGAAAACATAGGTCCCTTAACCAACACTAAGGGAATTAGCATTATTGAGGACAAGGACGATGCAGAATTACTAAATACATTTTTCATCGGTTTTTACTAGGGAGAAACAGTCATTGGAATTGACAGGCACTTCAAAAGGGAGGAGCTCTATAGCACTAAAATAGAATTCACCAAAGACGAGATCTACAAGAGGCTTTGCAAAATCAAAACAAATAAATCACCATTTCCAGATGGGATTCATCTAAGGGTTCTGATGGAACTAAAGGTGGCCATACATCAGAAAGATATTGTACCCAATCATACAATCTCAACTGATTGTAAGATGGATTGTATGCAGATTGTGTGCACATCTTATGTACATAATCATACAATCAATCAGCAGATGGATTGTATGACTGATTGTAAGATGGATTGTATGCAGATTGTGTGCACATCTTGTGTACACAATCATGCAGTAGATGGATTGTATGATTGATTGTATGATCGATTGTGTGTAGATTGTGTGTCCAAAAACCACCAAGGACTGCCGGGGATTTCAAGGGAAATTGTACACAATCATGAGCGCAATCGATCTTAAGATCGATCTTTCTGATGTATGGCCAGCTTAAGGGAGGAGTTAGTAAATCCTCTGCATTACATTTTTGAAAAATCATTTTCATCTGGTATAGTTCCCAAGGATTGGTGATTAGCAGATGTTGTACCGATATTTAAAAAAGGAAAACAAATGAGCCTGCAAATTATAGACCCATTAGTTTAACATCAATCGTGGGTAAATTATTTGAGGGAATTCTAAGAGACAGTATCCATGAATACTTAGAGCGAGATGTACTAAGCCTTGAAAAATTATAAAATGGAGAGTGATAAACCACCAATCAGCTCCTACCTGTCATTTTTCAAACATAGCCTATGACATGGAAGTTTAGAGCTGATTGGTTGGTGGTTTATCACTCTCCATTTTATCACATTTCAAGCTTAGTACATCTGGCTCTAATAGAAAATACGGTAGGGAGACCTGCGCTATTTAATGGCTATATGACCCCTTGATGGTAATAAAAGTAATATGGTGCAAGAGATGGGGGTAAAAAAAAAACAGATTTATTGATAATTCTCAATAAGTGTACAACAGAATAAGGTAGGTAAGGTAAGGGGGAGTGGGCTTGGGGGCCAGAGCGGCTCACTGAGCCTGAGGGGTGTTGACAGTTCACTGGATCGGGGGGGGGGGGATCTAGCCTCTTAGGGGGTTATTGTGGTTCACTCCTTCTGGCAAATTCCTTCTTAAATGGACAACATCATGTGCACTGCAGGGGGGCAGATGTAAAATGTGAAGAGAGAATTAGATTTGGTTGAGCTATTTTGTTTCTGTGCAGGGAAAATACTGATTGCTTTATTTTTACACTGCAATATAGGTCTCACTTTGCAGTAAAACCCCACCCAAATCTAACTCTCTCTGCACAAGTTACATCTGCCCCCCCCCCCCTGCAGTGCACATGGTTTTGTCCATTTGAGAAGGAATTGGCCAGAAGGAGTGAACCAGAATAACCCCCTTAGTGAGGAATAATATAATTAGTGTTAATCAGCATGAGTTTGTAAAAATCAATCATGCCAAACTAAAGTTGGATACACACTATGAAGATTATCTTTCCAATCTGGTTGAAATTAAAATCTGGTCATTTCTGAGAGCAAATGACAATTGATAGTTTGCTCCCAAACATGGAAAACCGACAAATGGTAATTCAAACAAATTGGTTAAAGCCTTTTGATTTAACCAATTTATGCAAATGAGTGTTTTTGTCCATCTTCCAGCTTTTGGGAGCAAATGGTTGATTTAAATTTGTTCCCAGACATAACCAGATTTTTATTCAAACCTGTCAGATTGGAAAGATAAACTTATAGCGTGTCCAATCCAGCTTTACATAATAAGTTTTTATGAGGCAGTCAGCAGAAACCTAGACACTGGAAATGCTGTAGATGAAGTTTACCTGGATTTTGCGAAGACATTTACCCTGTGCCACATTAGAGTGTAATTTATAAAATGGGGGATTTGGGACTAGGCAGTAACATTTGTAGCTGGTTAAGGAACTGGCTGCAGGACAGAGAACAGAGGGTGGTTATAAATGGAGCTAGTTCAAGCTGGAGACCAGTAGTGAGTAGGGTACCGCAGGGTTCGGTGCTGTGGCCTCTTCTATTTAACATACTAATTAATGATATAGAGAACGGAGGGTACTCTTTACTTAGAAGGGCGCCCATCATGGCCATCTCGGGCATTGAATGCACTAAAAAATCGGGTGCGATGCGACCGACGAGATGCCCGAGATTTCCCATAGGGAACAATGTTAAATGTCTCAATTGACCCGATTTTCCTGTTCAATGCCTCAATTGACCCAATTTTTCCATAGGAAACAATGTTAAATGGGCCACAGAGGCCAAATAGGCACCCTGAAGTGAATAATGGCCACCCGAATTGTTAACGCCGCCCCACGATCAACGTCAACCCGAAGCGTGGCGAGCGCAGCGAGCCCGCGAGGGTCGGCGGTACGCGTCCTACGACCTTTTCATACCCCCACTATCCACGTCGGCGTGGAGTTGAGAATAGAAAGTGTGGCGAGCACAGCGAGCCACCGAGCCCGTAGCGTGGCGAGCGCAGCGAGCCCCGCGAGGGGACGCGGATACCTTCACAGGTATCCGCGTCCCCTCGCGGGCTTCACAGCTGTCCGCGTACCCTCGCGGGGCTCGCTGCGCTCACCACGCTTCGGGCTCGGTGGCTCGCTGCGCTCGCCACACTTTCTATTCTCAACTCCACGACGACGTGGATAGTGGGGGTATGAAAAGGTCGTAGGGCGCGTACCGCCGCCCCTCGCGGGCTCACTGCGCTCGCCACGCTTCGGGTTGACGTTGATCGTGGGGTGGCGTTAACAATTCGGGTGGCCATTATACACTTCAGGGTGCCTATTTGGCCTCTGTGGCCCATTTAACATTGTTTCCTATGGAAAAATCGGGTCAATTGAGGCATTGAACAGGAAAATTGGGTCAATTGAGACATTTAACATTGTTCCCTATGGGAAATCGCGGGCATCTCGTCGGTCGCATCGCACCCGATTTTTTAGTGCATTCAATGCCCGAGATGCCCGAGATTTTTTACCAACGATGCCCACGATCAAAATCGTGGGCGCCGTTCTAAGTAAAGAGTACCGAACGGAGTACTTAGCAGTGTATCATCTTTGCAGATGACACAAAACTGTGTAGGGTGAGAAGAACGGTCAAGGATGTCTCCACGCTACAGAGAGATTTAAACAAACTAAATGAGTGGGCAGATAAATGGAAAATGAGGTTCAATTTTGAGAAATCTAAGGATATGGATCTTGGGAGATATAATCAGTGTGCAAATTATAAACTAAATGGGATATATTTGGGCAAATCCAAATTAGAAAAGGACCCATGTGCCCTGCAGGGGGGCAGATGTAAAATGTGCAGAGAGAGTTAGATTTGGGTGAGTTATTTTGTTTCTGTGCAGGGTAAATACTGACTGCTTTATTTTTACACTGCAATATAGATCTCACTTTGAAGTAAAACCCCACCCAAATCTAATTCTCTCTGCACAAGTTAAATCTGCCCCACCTGCAGTGCACATGGTTTTGTCCATCTAAGAAGGATTTTGTCAGAAAGAGTGAACTAGAATAAGGCCCATAGTGCGCCCACTAAGGCCAACAGGATACTAGCTTGTATAAAAAAAGGGCATGGAAACTAGAGAAGATAATGTAATTATACCACTCTATCAGGCACTGGTTAGACCTCATCTGGAATTATGTGTGCTATTCTGCTCCCCACAATACAGAATGGACATTATAGAGGTGGAAAATGTCCAGAGAAGGGCGACCAAACTGATAAAAGGGATGGAGTCGTTAACCAATGACAAAAGTTAACCAAACTAGGAATGTTTGCACTAGAAAACAGGCATTTCAGAGGAGACATGCTTAACATGTACAAGTATATCAGGGGCAAAAAAGTACCCTCTTTGCTTTGAGGGCAGAGACAAAGACAAGTTTGGACAAACATTTACTGGAAAAAAAACATCCAGGGGTACAACCCATAATCGGTATTTAGCCCAAAGCTACAATTGGTAGATTATATTACAGGGGGGGGGGGGGGGATTACAACTAGTCCATACATCTTAGTTAGATCTGCTAAAAAGGTTGAACTTGATGGACGTATATGTCTTTTTTCAACCTCAACTACTATGTTACTACAGATGGAGCCGTTCTCGTTAGAGTGGCTCCCATCGAGACGATCGCCAGCCTGTGCCGTGCGCCAGAATGGGGCCCTCACGCATGGGATGCTCGGCAATAGGACGCGCAAGTGAGTGAGATGCTTGCGTGTCCCTGTCTGCCCTCCCACCGCTGCACTCCACCAGAGCTCACCGGCTAGTGAAATATGGTGAGCGCTCTGTAATAACGAGGGTGGCTTTATCTGTTTATGTTACTATTTTTTGTATTGTATTGTATCAAAATTACACATTTTGAAGGATTACACTTTTCTTGCTCCATTCTATTAAATACAGTAGCTCAGGGGCAGATTTATTAAGCTCGGTGAAGTGATAAACTGTCTGGTTTTTATCACCGGCCAATCAGCTCCTACCTGTGAAGTTACAGGCTTGGTTTGAAAAATGACAGGTAGGATCTGATTGGCCGGTGATAAAAACCAGACAGTTTATCACTTCACCGAGCTTAATAAATCTGCCCCTGAGCTACTGTATTTAATAGAATGGAGCAAGAAAAGTGTAATCCTTTAAAATGTGTAATTCATTTTAGCACACATTTTGGTAGTGGATCCCACTCTGTGGCTTCCATACCATAGTGCCAAAACCTAATGCTGGTAGTGGAAAATGTGGGTTTTCCACACGTTTGTAGTTGTACCTGTGTGTATTCTACTTCTACAGCGGGAGGCAAAAAGAAACTCCCAAATTTTAAAGGTTGAAAAAAGCATGTTAAATGTTATTCAAAATGTTAGTACATAATCTAATAGTGCAGTGGTTCCCAAACTGTGCGCCGTGGCTCCCTGGGGTGCCTCGGGACACATGCAGGGGTGCCCTGGGTTGGTAGTCCAGGACCAACTCAAATTATTAATGGTTAATTATTTATAAGCAAAACCAGTGCTGGTGGCTGCCAATTATAAAATGTGCACAAACAGAAACTACTCCTGCCCTTTACCACATAACTGATCCTAAGAATCGCATATAAACCCAATCTAATTAAAATAAATTTGGCCTAGGGGTGCCGTGAAAAAAATTATTATACTCTAGGATGCCGTGATTAAAAAAAGATTGGGAACCCCTGTAATAGTGAATGGAATAGAGTTTATTTTCAACTGATTTTGAATATGATATTGTCCACATGATGGCTTCCAATGTTTTATTAACTTTTAACAAGGCAGTTGCCTGTATATACTCCCCACGGCCAAATTCTTATCTCCAATGTCTTTTGTCATCACCCTGCTGCTGGTTTACAGTTTATATACGTTTTTTTTTGATGGATTAAAACAAAATACATTATTATTTCTATATAGTTGCCATATGCCAGTCACTTCCTTGCAACAGAGTCTTGGGAAAATTCACATTTATTGATAGTAAAATAGTTTTAATTTACTAAGAGTGATTCATTCAAATATACCATAATGGCTTTTGGAGCCAATGAGATTATCTTATGTTCCATTGAAGATAAATATATAAGGCTTCAATTACATCTCCCGCACCAGACACCATCGTTTCCAGATGGAAATAGTGTAAACGCAATTCTGGATGAACATAATGTTTTGATTAGCTTGAAATGTATATGCAATATAGATTTCCATAGTAATCCACATTTTAGCAGTTTAACAACAGCAATATACTGTAGAAGATCAGAACAAGGTGAGACCTACATTTTTCAATTCATAACATGTCTCGGGGGCCTATTAATGTAAGGGCCCTTTACACTATTGTACGCATGTTTTAAGCAACAGGACCATTCATTATTTGGGGGATATTAGGGCCACTGAGAATTTTTGTAGTTTTTACGTGAGAACTAACACCATCTTGTTCTTCAAGCTACTCTCATTTCTATGGGCAGGAGGTTTGGGGTTGCAAAGAGGAATCTGGGCACATCCTACACCCCCCCCCCCCCCCACACGGGCTCCGGTGTCCAGGGGTCCGGCTCCGGTGTCCGAAGAAATCCATAGGGGACCTGTGGAAACAAATTATACTTACAAGTCTGCCCCAGCAAAGATCACGTCCTCTTCGTTCCATGTAGGCTCCCCGGGGGTATTGGCAAAAAAATAAACCGACTACGCATACCAAGCCGGACTGAGCTGGAGCCGCACGATGTCTTTGTTTACATCGTGCGGCTCCGCCCCCGAATAGCGCTATTGGACGGCTTGCGGCCTAGCGGCTCCCGATTGGCCGCTAGGCACCGCAAGCTGGCCAATGGCGCTATTCGGGGGCGGAGCCACACAATGTTAATAAAGACATCATGCAGCTCCAGATCAGTCAGGCTTGGTATGCGTAGTCAGTTTATTTTTTTGCCAAAACCCCGGGGGAGCCTACATGGAATGAAGAGCATGTGATCTTCGCCGAAGGAGACTTGTAAGTATAAGCCAGACCCCTGGACACCGGAGCAGGACCCGGAGCCCCAGGACACCGACCTGGACCCAGGGACCTACCTACGGGCTCAAGATAGGTAAGTATCAGTATGTGTGGGCTTTGGATGTAATAAAGTTTTATTTTTAATGTGTGTCAGTGTGTGTTTTTTTTACTATTACTATTACTGTGGAACTACAAGTGCCAGTGGGCCCTTTAATGCCCTGCATGCTGGGACTTGTGGTTCTCCAAGTCCCAGCATGCGGGGGAGGCTTGCTGGGACTCATAGTTCCACAGTTTTAGACAATGGTTTATTCTATTTTTTTTACATGTTATCAGCCTGGTGGCCACCACGCCGTTTTATTTATTTATTTTTCTAATTTTTTTACACACTGCAGCCTGTACCGATCTGACTGATCCGTGTAGACTGCCTATACTAATTCATATTACGGCCGCTAATACCAATTAATACAAATGGATATGACATCGGTGTTTACAAAGCAGTCGTATTTGACTGATTTGTAAATTACCCTCCGGAATATGAATTTGCATACGGCTAAAACAGCCGTATGCAGTCGTATTCATTCGTATTAAGAATACGAAAAATCGTATTCGTATTCTTAGTACATTCTTAGTAAATTTCCCCCTTTCTATTATGTGCAATAGCTGTATAAATTAACTAGACTCTGTTATATCATCCTAAATACAACTCAGTAGTCTGACACTTTTCCTTGTAATGATCCTAGCACATCAAGGGATGTTCAGGTGGGCTCAGTCTTGATTTGGGGGTCATTGGCTGACTGAGTCTTGCAGAAGGTTTGCTAACTGAAAACAGTCCAAGGCCAACTCATTTAAGTGTTCTCAAATCCCTAGACAGGGCTTGTTTAATGCTGAATCCCACACTCAAAGCAGCTTTCAGCACATATGGGTTAAATGAAGTCTCTGCATTCACAGCCTGCTGAGATATCCTTTTATACTGGTGAGGTTACAGTCTTACTTAGGGCATTCCTGTTATACTCTGCTGGGGGGTCTGACAGGGACCCACTTCTACTGCACTGGAACCCCATTCGGACCTGTCACGTGTACAGCCTTGATGCCTTTCTTTCCATTTGCCAACTCAACTTCCACCATTTCGCCACTTCTCTGGCTCCGGAACCAGTTTTCTTGGTTGGTTCTCTGAATGGCAGTAAAATGTATGTCCTTAAAATAAATAGAAACTGGGCAGCAATATGTTCAAATTTAGGGAAACCTATAGTCAAAGTTTGAATGCGTGTTTAAAGATGACAATTCTGTCACCTTCTAATGGGAAGGTTCACTGCGCTAAAATGTGGGGAAGCAGCTCAATAGTAATAGATACGTAATAAAGTGCAGAAGAGCGCTAATATACAGTAAAAAGAGGAGATAAGAAGGATAAGGGAAAGCAAAAGAAAAACAGATTTGAAAAACAAAAAGCACCTGTAGGGATAAAAAAGGTTAAAAATGTTTACACTCCTTTGTGGAGTAATTTGCAAGGTCCGTGTGGAGTGCTAGCACTGTCCCTATTTCTGGTGGAATGCTGTGAGCGGTGTTTGAGGGCAAACGGGAAACTTCTTTTAATTAGAGATAAAAATATTTTTTCTCATAAAAAATCCATTAATTAATAAAATTAATTTAAACAAGTGCTTTATTCACGCCTTGTGGTTGGAGGGTTTGTAATTCAGATCTTTGAATTACAAAACATGTTCTCTCTCACTAATTAACTTCATTATTATAGATCGAGAAAAGGAATTGGTGAGATTAGAATCTGAAACTATTGGGTAAAAGGAACTGATTCTGCCACTTACTGATTCTATGGAATTTAAAGAATATGAAAAAAGAATAGAAAATAATTAGAAAAAAATGAGAAGCAACTGATGAATGTAAATCAATCAGTTCAATTGAGAAAAAAGGAATGTAAATCAATCAGATCAATTGAGAAAAAAAGAGAACTACTACAGGAAACTGAGGAGGAGATGATAGAGATGTTGAAAAAAATCAAATTATTAATAGAACCAGTTCAAAAGTTGTGTTAAAAAATAATAGGTGAAAAGAAAAAGTGGAGTCCACCACATAGGAGGGAAATGAAAGGGAATCTCTATTGCCAGGATCATAGATCGCCACAAAGATTTTTCATATCAGGATTATGATTATCAGACTTCATATTCTCATTATCGTCACCTATAGGAACAAAGATTTCCACAAAGAAAGCAGTATAATGCCACCCATATCCCCATTATAGGCAGCACAGGAAAAATAAAAAAATGAGACTCTTGGAGTAGACCCAACTCACAAGGAAATTGGAGAGAGAATAGCAGTCCCCCCCACATGAGGAGTAAAAAACAAAGGGGTTGGTTTCAACATGAAAGATGTAAAAAATATGAGCATTATCATAGCCCAATAAATTTGAATAGGACCAATAGATTTGCAGCGTTAACTGATTTAGACCAATTCCCTTCCAATTTTTTATCCAGGAGAGGGAATCTACACAGTTTAAAACAAAACATAGAGTTGGGGGGGGGGGGGGGGGGGGGTGCGGCTTGGCCAAACATGTGAGTGGCAGCATACTCATAGAGCTCCGTATATATCCTTATTAAAATCATGTTCCTGTACCTTCATATACCTCTGGACCTTCCTGAACTCCTTCTCTGCCCCTGCTGAAGCTTGTTGGCACTGCTTGGAGGGCCGGTACAATGCCGTATTGACCCGTAGCTGCCACCCCTGGGCGGCTTTGTGGTGAGGCCTGCATAGCCTGTGAAGCGCGAACTCCGCCATCTTGGGGACTGGGGCAGCCGGAGATTGTGCCCGCTCGAACGTGGGGACCTAGCGCCTCCTACCCCACCATCCATCGGAAGGCAGCGATCCCCCCAGCGGTCGGAGGGCTGGTGAGTCGGACCGGTATACCCGGTGTACCGTGTGGCGCCATTCAGGGGCGCGGTGTGGGTAGACGGCGCCATCTTTAATCATCCCCTCCTACTCTGCCTTGGCTCCCTGGGCAGCAGTCTAGCACAAGGACTTGCCTCTATTCCCTCCTCTCACATATACCCCATAGCTCCTGCATGTACTGCAGAGGCCTTGCTGCTCTCTCATATTGATTTTGTGACTCTGCCCTCCACTATACCCAGCACTCTGAAGGTAGGCCGAATTGGAGACTCCCTGCCTTCTCTGTCCCTTCACTCTAATATTTGGACTTTCACCCCCTTTCTGGTATACAGCAAGGGGTGCTGTATTCCCAACTCCAAGCCATGGGAAAAACTGGCACCTCATCAGCTGCGACAAGGCTAGAAAGTATACCCGCGGCTCCCAATCCTCCTCCTCAGCACATACCTCCCAGTCCTCTAACCCCCCTCTGTCCCCTCAGACGGGAGGAATCACCTCCTGCTGAAAATCCCATTCAATCCACCCAACAGATCCTATTAGCCATATCAGCATCTGAACAGAGGGTAATGGATAAAATTGGCCAGGTACAATCAGATATCTCTCTCATCCGCCATGATATGCAAAAAGTTAGAGAGAGGGTGGGAGAGGCGGAACACCGTATATCTGATCTGGAGGATGTAACTAACCCTCTTAAATCGATCTCACCACACAGATGTCAGCTATCAAGTCCAAGTTATCAGACATGGAGGGGCGTCTATGACGTAACAACGTGCGTTTGGTGGGCCTTCCTGAGAGAGCAGAGGGCTCCTCTCCTGAGAAATTCCTTGAGAGGTGGCTTTTTGAGTTGTTCTCAACTGAAGATTTCAGCCAGCACTTTGCTGTGGAGAGGGCTCACCGTTTACCTACCGGGGCTCCGCTGCCGGGCGCACCCCCGCATACATTCAACGCCCGCTTCCTGCACTACAAAGACAGAGATGCGGTGCTCCGGCTAGCCCGTGAACAGGGCCCTCTAAAATTCGATAAGCAGATAGTGGCAGCATATCCAGATTTTGCAGTGAACATCCAGAAAACACGTGCCCAGTTTCTTCAGGTCAAGAGGAAGCTCCGGGACCGTCAAGTCCAATATTCAATGCTCTTCCCAGCACGCCTGCGGGTGGTATCGGATGGCAACACCCATTTCTTCAATTCTCCCCAAGAGGCTGAGCAGTGGTTGGACTGCAGACCACAGTGACCAACTTGATATTCTTTTTGTGAGCATAACGGTTCTGATTTATACTAAGTGGTAGGGATGGGACATCGACAGAAAACATCGGTCAAATTATGTTTTTCAACATTGGTTGCAAAACATCATTTAGACCTAAACATTGGTACTGTGAACCCGATGTTAACCGATGTTAACCGATGTTTCGATATTTTTTAAATAAACTGGTTACCAAAGCATATAATACACTAATAAGCCTCTGAAATGATAAATAATCCCTCTATTAAGTTTATCTTGTTGGAGGCTTACAGTTTATACACACACAATGGATATGATTCATGTTTTGTGGTAAATCAAATTTGTTACGGAAGGAAAAAAAAATTAAGCATTAACTATCAAACCTTTATTGCAACAACTCAAAATCTGCTATTTTTACCTATATTTTTAACTGTAGCAACAGGCTAATAACTTATGTTGATCATAGAAAAAAAACAAAAAACTCTACACACAGTGCAACATAGAACATACATAGAACAATCACATAGTACACATACCCTCCAACTGTACCGATTTAGCCGGTACAGTACAGTTTTTTAACGGTCTGTACCGGCTAAATCAGACTGTACCGATTGTACCGTTTTTTGAAAGCTTCAGACGGCTCCTCCTCTTCATTATGGGGCACAGCACAGAAATAAAGGGTCATCCATTCTGCCGAATCAGGCGCTACTCAGGCACCCTCTCAGTTCCCAGTGGTGCTTTTCGGCAGGTCCCAGCAGCATGCGTCGGCGTCATTAGGAGGGAGGGAAGGTTACATGTAGGCAGGGGGATTGTGCCCGCGGAGGTTACATGTAGGCAGGATGGTGCCCCGGGAGGGTTATGTGTAGGCATGTGGATGGTGCCCGGGGAGGGTTACATATAGGCAGGGGGATTGTGCCCGTGGAGCTTGCACATAGGCAGGAGGATGGTGCCTGGGAAAGGGTTATGTGTACGCAGGTGGATGGTGCCGGGGAGGGTTACTTGTAGGCAGGGGGATGGTGCCCGGGGAGGGTTACATGTAGGCAGGAGGATGGTGCCTAGGGAGGGTTGTAGGCAGGGGGATGGTGCATCACGCACCCGGCGGATCCTCCTGCACGGGAGATTCTGAAGGCCAAGCCACTGAACACCATACACGGTGAGGGAGCGTTTATATATATATATATATATATATATATATATATATATATGGCCAGTACGCATTCGGAAAGGGGTGTGTGGACATGCCCCCTTTATCAACGGACACGCCTCCTTTACCATTGGCAACGCCCCCCTTTCCGAATGTGTACCGATTTCTAACATGAAAATGTTGGAGGGTATGAGTACATTGAAAAAACTCTTTGTAGCAAAATAGGAATCTACTATTGAGGTACATTAATTATGGGCCTCAAAATACAGGTGGATAAAACAAAATAAAAACTGGGAGGAGAATTACATAAATTGGGGAAGGGGAGACTCCAGTCCAGCATACTTTCAAACTGGCCCCCAAATGTTCTTATCCACATTGTGCAGAAATAGTATTTTTGACAGTAGTTTACCATCTAGCCCAGGGGTTCCCAAACTGTGTGCCGCGGCTCCCTGGGGTGCCGCAGCACGGTGACAGGGGTGCCACGGCTAGTGCACACACTAAGGCAGCCGCATGTCCTTTCCACTGTGCACCGCAATGCAAGTGGGGACTCGGAGTGACCGAGTGAGCGGCAAGCCGGAAGGGGGCAGGGGGAGCGGAGTCAGTCGGCGGCAGGGGGAGAGTAGGAGGGATGAGGAGGAGGCGGCTTATGCACTGGTGGTCTGGAGTCAGGACTTGCTATGCTGGGCGCACGGCTGTATGTGCCCTGGGCTCCAGGGCAGGAGGCTGTGCTGCAGGTCGGGGCAGCAGGCTGTGCTGCAGGCTGGGGCTGCTCGCTCCATGCAGGAAGCTGGGACTTGCCCTGTCCCTGTGCACTGTGACTGCAGCAGGCCGAACGCTGGCTGCCTGCTCTTTGCAATGGCCTGGCCGCCTGCCAAATCACACCATCCGCAGCATGCTTGGAGCAGCCTCTTCCATCTCACTGGGCTGCTAGGTACAGGGAGGGCAGAGGGGTCTCACAGGTACAGGGAGGGCAAAGGGGTCTAACAGATACAGGGTGCAGAGGGGTCTGACAGGTACAGGGAGGGCAGAGGGGACTGACAGGTACAGGGAGGGCAGAGGGGTCTGACAGGTACAGGGAGGAGTCTGACAGGTACAGGGTGCAGAGGGGTCTGACAGGTGCAAGGAGGGCAGAGGGGTCTCACAGGTACAGGGAGGGCAGAGGGGTCTAACAGATACAGGGTGCAGAGGGGTCTAACCGGTACAGGGTGTAGAGGCGTCTGACAGGTACAGGGAGGGCAGAGGGGTCTGACTGGTACAGGGAGGGCAGAGGGGTCTGACTGGTACAGGGAGGGCAGAGGGGTCTGACTGATACAGGGAGGGCAGAGGGGTCTGACTGGTACAGGGAGGGCAGAGGGGTCTGACTGGTACAGGGAGGGCAGAGGGGTCTTACAGGTACAGGGAGGGCAGAGGGGTCTGACAGGTACAGGGAGGGCAAAGGGGTCTGACAGGTACAGGGAGGGCAGAGGGGTCTGACGGGTACAGGGAGGGCAGAGGGGTCTGACGGGTACAGGGAGGGCAGAGGGGTCTGACGGGTACAGGGAGGGCAGAGGGGTCTGACGGGTACAGGGAGGGCAGAGGGGTCTGACGGGTGCAGGGAGGGCAGAGGGGTCTGACGGGTACAGGGAGGGCAGAGGAGTCTGACGGGTACAGGGAGGGCAGAGGGGTCTGACGGGTACAGGGTGGGCAGAGGGGTCTGCTAGTTACAGAGAGATGGCAGAGGGGTCTGCTGGGTAAATAGAAAAGGCAGAGGGGACTGCTGGGTACAGGGAGAGAGGGCAGAGGGGTCTGCTGGGTACAGAGAGAGGGCATAGGGGACTACTGGATACAGAGAGAGGGCAGAGGGTTCTGCTGGGTACAGAGAGAGATGGGAGAGGGGTCTGCGGGGTACAGAGAGAAAGAGGGAAGAGGGTTCTGCAGGGTACAGAGAGAGAGGGCAGAGGGGTCTGCTCGGTACAGAGAGAGATGGGAGAGGGGTCTGCGGGGTACAGAGAGAAAGAGGGTTCTGCAGGGTACAGAGAGAAAGGGCAGAGGGGTCTGTGGGGTACAGAGAGAGAGAGAGGGGACAGAGGGGTCTGCGGGGTACAGAGAGAGAGGGCAGAGGGGTCTGTGGGGTACAGAGAGAGAGAGGGCAGAGGGGTCTGCGTGGTACAGAGAGAGAGGGCAGAGGAGTCTGCGGGTTACAGAGAGGGCAGAGGGGTCTGCATACACACATAATGCCCCGATAGAATTACTCTCAGCTTTTAGGCAGGGGGAAAATCATTAGATCGTGACACACAGCTGATGGGGATTGAGCTGGGCAGGGCGGCGTTTACCTGCTGCAGGTCTGAATCGGGCTTTTGGTGCATGGCCCTGATAGAAAGCATGGGCTGTGAATTTTTTTTTTAAAGTGGGTCCAGGTGACCAGGGTGCCTTGAAAAAGTCATGGAGACCCAAAGGGTGCCTCGGACTGAAAAAGTTTGGGAACCACTGATCTAGCCTATTCCTGGTTTTACTTTTAATTTCACAATCTTTAGAGAACAGGCGTTCTGAAGGTACGGAAGTGGCCACAGTTGTTAACTATCGTCTAGCTATTTTGGCAAGATTTGGGTATGTTGGTTCCATCAGTTTCCAGAATCTTATGCCCCTTTCAGACCGCACTTTGGAAACGGTATATTGCCGTTTTTTTACCGTTTTAAAACGGTAATCTGTGCGGTCTGAAAGGTGCAGATCCAATTAACCGGTTTGAAAATACCGTTTTTTCAAACCGGTTAAAATGCAGGGTCCTACCCGTTTCAGACCCGGTATTTTGATATCAAAATCGGGTCTGAAACGGTATTTAGGACCCAGCCAATGAGCTGGGTCCTAAATTCAGCGCAGTGAATATTTAATAAGCGCTCATTAAATATTCACAGCACTGGAGCCGCCCCGCGCCCCCCGCGTGCGTGTCGACCCCCCGCGTGCGTGTCGACCCACACCCCCCCCGCGCGTGTCGACCCACCCCCCGTGCAGCCGGTACCTCCGTTGTGGATCCCGGCAGTGCAGTATGGTCGGAAGCACTCGTAAAAAAAATTGTCTTTCAGAAAATGGCTGCCCCATAGGAAAATCCGTTTAAAAAAACTGTCTTTCGTATGGGGGCAGCCATTTTCCAAAAGTCACTTTTCTTATAAGAAAAATGACTTTCGGAAAATGGCTACCCCCATACGAAAGGCAGTTTTTTTAAAACTGGTTTTCCTATGGGGCAGCCATTTTCTGAAAGACACTTTTTTTCATAAGTGCTTCCGACCATACTGCAGTGCCGGGATCTGCAACCGAACTCAGGTACCGGCTGCACGGAGGGGATGGGGGGAGGGGGGGGGGGCTGCACGGAGGGGAGGGGGGGGGGGAGGGAGGCGGCGCTGAAGGCTGCACTGGCTTTGACCCTGTATTTGGAAAGTTTCCAAAAACGGGTCTGCCAGTGTCAAAAAATCGGCACTTAAACGGTAATATACCGGTGCGGTGTAAAAGGGGTTTTACCTGGCAGACCCGTTTTTTAAAACGTTTTCAAATACAGGGTCAAAGCCAGTTATGCGGTCTGAAAGCAGCATTAGTGGGTTCTCCATGATACTCTCTGACTCTCCGTAACAAGTTATAAAAAAACATGACTATGCTGGCATTTGTAATAGCAAGCTATTGCTAATTCATAAAAAAAAATACTTTAATTTAAATAAATTTATCACAATTGTTTTAATATGGAAAAACTTTGGGCCTAATTCAGAGGTGGATGCAGTTGCACTCTGAAATCCACCACTTAAGTATAAAAGTGCCAACATTGCCAACATCAAACATCTGAGCAACCCTATTGTTGCTTAGAATAACCATCAGAACAAAGACGCTGGAGCCAGTGCAACTGCAAATTAATGTTTGAAACATGTCTGCATTTGACAAATCCCCTCCCTCAAATAGAAACTACTGTACCTGTCACTCAGTATCTGCGTCCGCTGTTACTAATAAATCACTGCACAGAAAAAAACCTGTGCAAATGTCTGCATCCACAACTGAATCAGGCCCTTTGTAAGATGCTGTGATATGCTTGCTGCATAATAATAAATCAATTGATAGATTGTAAGCTTGTGAGCAGGGCCCTCATACCTTTGACTGACTGTAAATACCCAGTTTGTTGTATCACTGTCTCCTATTGTAAAGCACAAGTGAATATGCTGCGCTATATAAGAAACTATTAATAAATAAATATGAAGGGAGTTCACCACAATGTCACTACTAGTGACTATCGTATTATACTGTTCATTCTAGCACCCGCTATCTTTGAAAACCCATGCAGTTCCTCTTCCCTGCCTGGAGTGTCGCTGTCTGCTGTAGTGCTTCTAGCACAGTGTGGTCTGTATATCAGCACTGATATGCAAACCAGACCTGTGCGACAGTGACTCACTAACAGCACCAGTTGCAGTGAGGCAGGGTTGGGGCTGTCCTGTGTGCTGCTGCTGAATGGCTGGCCAGACTGTCTTTCACTGTCAGCTACCACCCACAGCAGCAGCACACAGCCACACACACATATGAAAGCCCAGCCAGCAGTGATACTGTCATGTTTGTTAATTTTTTTTTTTTTTATCAGTCTCTTAAGTTTTTAATGAATATGAATCAAGGAGAGAGTGAGCTGGCTGCAAAGCATTGAAAGCAGCACACATTGACACACAAAAGAATTAACATTGGAAGATTGAGAAAACATCGGGGGAGAAATCTAGCGATGTAGATGAAACATTGGATCCTCAACATTGCAGGGTTAAACATCGAACATTGGAACCATAAATCCGATGTTACCGATGAAACATCATATGATTACCCATCCCTACTAAGTGGGCCATTTGACTCTGCTGTCTCACATGTCGATGGTTACTTTTACTGAAGGTCCAGGTTACATTATCCTCCCCCTTCTATAATCTATAGATAGTACAGGATATGCACCTCCTAATGGAGCTTAATGCAAGGAAATAGTTCTTCTATAGGTAACCACTGGTCGCTATACCCCTCGGTTAACACAGTTAATTTACTGGTTGGGTGAATTTTGTTTTAGCTGTTACTTGGGATCCAAAGTGTATCTAATGTTTGATAGGTATGCCAGGAGGGTTTGGAAGTTGGGGATTTTCTTTTTGCTGTTTTTATTATGTTTCTTATTTTTGATCATAGCAATATGGAAGCGGGTACTGAATAATACACTCATAAGATGTATTTATAATGACTACTATGGCCATGGATCCAGGTGGTGGATATGCAAATCTTCTCTTATTACACAAAGGCTGGGTACCGCGGGGATGGACGGGGAATGCTTGGAATTTGTGCTTCTATCATTTCCCATATTACTCTACTTTCTAATGCTCTGTTTTTCCTCCTTTAGCCTCAATGGCAGTCCTCTTTCATCCTTACTTCCCCATGTCCTCTTATAGATATGTCATATACCCATAGCGTGGCGGGGCTCCGCATACTCGGCTGGAATGTCAGGGGTTTTAATGACCAGGTTAAGCGCTCCTTGGTCCTCTCTGAGATCAAAAGACACGGGGCAGACGTGGCGTGTCTTTCGGAAATGCATCTGGTTGGTACTCACTTGGTTTTCACCTCACCCGTCATCAAATTGACCATATGGCCGTTTTTCTTAGAGCATGCGTTAATCACATTACTATGACTATACAGTGCCAGTGCAAGGCGCCGGAGTGCCCCAGACGGGGGGGCGCCCTGGCGCTCACCCACTCCACGGGTGGGGAGGAATACGGCCGCCGTGCTGCTCCTGGGGGGGTGATGCGTGATGCGGCCGTGATGCGCTGATCTGGGGGGGGGGGAGAGGGATACGGATGCCGTCCAGTGTATATTACCTACCCTTCAGCGCTCGGGTCTAGCTCAGCGGGCGGGAGGGAGAGCTGGAGGTCTGGCTTAGCGGGTAGGAGGGAGGCCTCGCAGTTCAGTCCCGGCGCAGTGTGACTGACATCTTCCTCCACCCGCACCGTGTACAGCCACTCAGCCGGGCAGCGCTGAGCACTTGGCTCACCCTCAGACGCTGCCCGGATGAGCGGCTGTACGCAGTGCTGGTGGAGGAAGATGTCAGTTAACATGCACCGGGACTGAACTGCACACAGCGCAGCGAGCCATCCCTCCTGCCCGCTAAGCCAGACCTCCAGCTATCCCTCCTGCCCTGCTCCCAACCACCGCCCCCCAGTGGCCGGTGCCCTAGGCAAATGCCTAACACTGCCTAGTGGTGGCGCCGGCCCTGTGAATATAATAGCCATTTATATACCTCCTCCCTATAACAACGACTTCCTCAGGAAGGATGTGATGTTCCTTGCTTCCTTCCCGTCAGCCCCTTTTGTTTGCATAGGGGACTTTAATAATATCCTTGACAAATCTTTTGACAGGTGGACAGGTGTAGATAATCTCAGCCTCCCCTTCCCTCCCTCTCCCACTACGTTTGCCAAACTAATTAATGAACTCGATCTAATAGATGTCTGGAGACATTGAAATCCGACTCAGAGGCAATTTTCTTGTTTCTCGGCAAGTCATCAATCCTTCTCTAGGATAGACCTTGTACTGGTCTCTCCAGATCTGATACCTAAAAGTACATTAGTAGAATACCTCCAGAGATGGATATCGGATCATTCCCCTGTAGTCATTACGATGGACCTGATGCCCTCTAGAGGTGCCAGCACCTGGAAGCTCAATCCCTTTTGGCTTACTCTGCTGATGGATGGGGATGCACTGCTTGGGGTATGGTCGGATTTCCATGTGGACAATGCTTCATGTACTAACCCTATTATTAGACATGAGACATTTAAGACTGTTATTCGGGGTTCCCTTTTGAAAAGAGTAGCTAACATTAAAAAATCAGGTAGGGAGGAGGAGATTAAATTGGAAAAAACATATTTGAGATCTGGCCTAATAGAAGATAAACTAAGGTGGGATGTGGCACGTAAACCGTGGACAGATTACTTACTGGATAAGTCCAAGCGCAAACCCCTTTTTTCAGCGCATGCTAGGTACTCCTAATCAGATATGGGGGGTAGTTATTTGGCGTATCTCACCCGGGATGAAAGATTGTTCAGCTCCATTCAAAAGATATGTGACTCGCAGGGTGTGGAATACTTCACCACCCCGGAGATTGCCCAAATTTTCCTATCCTTCTACTTGTTGTATTTGTCCCGGGCGACATATACTACTTATCAACTGGAGCAGTACCTTTCATGGGTCAATATACCTCCCCTGTCACAGCAGTCTGTGGACCTTTTAGAGGCGGATATAACAGCCTCTGAGACTGAGTCTGCTATTACCTCTTTTCTGAACAAAAAAGCTCCTGGCAGTGATGGCATACCGATAGAGGTATATAAAAAATATAAGGAATACTTTGTACCCTACCCTCTCCAGCTATACGATGATCTTAAGAAAGGTGGTGATCTCCCCCCATCCATGGCGGAGGCAATCATTGTGGTAATCCCTAAGCCTGGGAAGGATCCCTCTCTCCCAGATTCGTACCGCCCCATATCACTCCTCTCAACAGACGTGAAAATACTGACCAAAATTTTGGCATCTAGGCTTAATGCTGTGGTCACCTCAGTTATCCATGAAGATCAATCCGGCTTTATGCCGGGCCGCTCTACCACTCGAAATCTTAGGAGGCTCTTTTGCCACTTACAGGGGGGGTGTGGACGCTGGGTCGGGGGCAGTGGTGGTGTCTCTTGATGCAGCCAAGGCCTTCGACTCAGTTGAGTGGGGTTACTTGTGGGAGGTTTTGCGATGCTTTGCCTTTGGCCCCAACTTTATTGACTGGGTCCGTCTGCTATATTCCTCCCCTATGGCCTGTATATCGGTGAATGGGTTTGCGACCTCAGCATTCCCACTCGGCAGGGGTACCAGACAGGGCTGCCAACTTTGCCCTTGCCATTGAGCCCTTGGCCATTATGCTCCGTGACTCCTCAGTGGTTCGTGGTATTCCCTTGGGTGGGCGGGAGGATGTTGTTGCCCTATATGCCGACGACACTCTTCTCTTTCTCAATGATGCTGGGGCTTCCCTTGCAGCGATGTTACAGATAGTGGAGTCCTTTGGGTCTTTCTCGGGTTTGCTTATAAACTGGGGGAAATCGAACATTCTTCCTCTTTCAGGCAAGATTCCAGATAGGTTGTCCCTCCTCCAGTGGGTTCTTAAGTTTAAATATCTGGGAGTTTGGATCACCCCTAGGGTGACTGAGTTTGTATCCCTTAATATTGATGTAGTCACTACGGAATTGAAGAGTAGAATACATCAGTGGAAAAAGCTCCCTCTTATTGTTATGGGCCGAATCACTCTCATTAAAATGACGATACTCACCAAATATTTGTACCTGCTACAGCACTCCCCAATTTACATACCTAAACATGTCTTTGCGTGCATTAATACCCTACTCTCATCCTTCATCTGGGGAACAGGCCACCTAGAATTGCCTTGAGTAAACCCACTACGAAATTGAGATTTAAATTCGGGAAAGTAAACTTTTAAAGACTACATAGGATTAATGTTATAAAAAAGCCAAAGAAACAGAGGGATCTAAGTAATACCAAAAAAAAGTAGAGATTTCTCCAGATGGGTGAAACTACCTCTGGTCCAAATTATTCCCCTATTGCCAACTAAACAAGATATTAAAGCATTTAACACAACCCTAAGCAAATTTATCTGGGCAGGAAAAAAAACAGAATGGCATTGTTTAAATTACAACAAACTAGTGGCGAATTATAAAATTGCTTTGGATTAGATAAATGGCAGAGATGTACCTGTATATATGAAAAAATCAAGGGAACAAGCCTTTAGTCCTCATCATTGTTACATACACATCCCAGAGATACCTGTATAGAACCAGAGATTAGAAGAAACATCTTGCTTAAAACTACATGCAAAGCTTGGAGAATACTACGCACAGAACACCATCTACAGAAGTACACATCTTTATTTTTACCACTATGGAACAATTTGAACTTTCCAGCACACAGAACACATGTATGTTTTCAAAAATGGTATAGGGGAGGTTTGCAGTATTTGTATAAATTTTTAGATGGGACTTGTTCCCAACCTCTCAATCGTTCTCAATTACAAACAAAATATCCAGATCTTGTTTTTCTCTTATTCCCTGTACTACAGGCGTTTAGTTATATCACAAAAACAATACAGGGAATTAAAACAGGAGATAGAAATAACAAGTCAGATGAGATAGTGAGAAAAGGAACTTTAAGACCCTCTACTTCACTTATTTATGCACACTTTAGGAAAACACTTAATATAGAGTCTAATAACAGGATTATGCAGGGCTATTTTTCTGTAGGCTCCAGCAGGAACTGTGGCCCTTATTCTAGTTCACTCTTTCTGACAAAATATTTCTTAGATGGACAAAAACATGTGCACTGCAGGTGAGGCAGGTGTTACTTGTGCAGAGATAATTAGATTTGGGTGGGGTTTTACACCTGCCTCACCTGCAGTGCACATGGTTTTGTCCATCTAAGAAATATTTTGTCAGAAAGAGTGAACTAGAATAAGGGCCACAGTTCCTGCTGGAGCCTGCAGAAAAATAGCCCTGGGATTATGTAGATGGAAACAGGATTTTCCGAATCTCACAATAGATAATATTCTTCAATCTTATGCACGAATGAATAAACAATTAGCAGCAGTCACATTCACAGAAATGAATCAAAAGACTTTACACAGAGTTTATTATACGCCCAAATTAAGTTTCCTTTCTAAAAAAAACCTTAAATACGAACTGTTTCAAATGTAGTATGCCAGAGGCGGATTTAATACACTGCCTATGGGAATGTCACAGAAAGAAAATTGGATAAGAGAACCAGAATGTTACTAAATAAAATAGCGGCGGTGTTAAAAAAAAAAAAACGATACTGACAAGATGGATAGAAAAAACACCTATCCCAATATCGTTAATGTTCCCAAGACTCCAACACTTATTCCAACTAGACTGGGCAGAAGGTACCCTAAATAAAGAAAAAGAGGGGAAATAATTTGTAGAGATATGGGAGCCCTATATAAGAAAAGTAAATACAAAAACTAAAGAAGCATTCAAAAAATGCTTTGAAACAACATAGAAATAGAAAGAGAGTCCAATGATAATACTCCATTCTAAAATTAGACCCACTACAAAATTGAGATTTAAATTCGGGAAAGTAAACTTTTAAAGACTACATAGGATTAGGGTTATAAAAAAGCCAAAGAAACAGAGGGATCTAAGTAATACCAAAATAGATGATTTTAATGGTTTAAATAAAAATCGCTTTTTGATATACAATGTTTTTGATATACACTATGTTATAATATGTATTGTTATAATTGTAAATTTGTAATTGTTAGATGTGGGAAATGATTAATAAAATATTTGAATAAAAAAAAAAGACAATTAGAAGATAGGATGACATACTGTATAAGAAAATAAAAACAGATCCCACTTTACAAATACTTAATGAACTTAAAGAACTTTTGGTGATGCATAAGCAGAAAATAACTCTAGAGGAGAAGGAGTATAAATTTCTGCAAAAATGAAGAATTGGTTATTCCAGTTCTTTATGCATTACCAAAAATTCATAAAAATCCAACATATCCTCCAGACTTCCACGTTGTTTCTGGTGTTGGTTCAGTTTCATCGAACCTCTATGAATTTATTGATATTTATCTACAGCCACTGGTTTTAATTAATTCCTCTTATTTGAAAGATACAAGAGATATTATAAATATAGTTAAGGGAATTAAGTGGGAAAACGATTTTATTCTGGTTACAGCTGATGTTCAGTCATTGTATATGATAATCGATCACCAGGATGGTGTGAAGGCTGCATCAGTAGCACTGGAAAAAAAAGCACTTTAACAGAGGACCTACAAACTTTTATTAAAGAAGGGATTTTTTTATTTAAAAAAATTGTAATTTCTCTTTTAACATTGATTTTTATATACAAAAGATCGGAACACCGATGGACACCAGTTTCGCTCCTAGTTATGAATTTTTTTTTATGGGACAGTGGGAGGAAAAAGTCATTTGGAACCACTAACTAATTAGAGTGAACCTGGTGTCCTGGAACAAATATATCAATGATACTGTATTGTTTTTAAGGGGGTAAGGTGCTTTTACAATAATGTTTTATATATTTGAATATGAATAATTTAAATATTGAACTCACCTTTGATAATAGCACCAAAAGCGTTAATTTCCTGGATATATATATATATATAGTTATATATATATTTAACTATATATATATATATATATATATATATATATATATATATATATATATATAGTTCAAGGAACCAATTATAAGAGATTATTTGCCCAGGAAACCTAAATGTATATATCGTAAGGCTCCTATTAGTAAAGCCAGTTTAGTT
The DNA here is from genome assembly GCF_055691185.1 of Crinia signifera. Lineage (NCBI taxonomy): Eukaryota > Metazoa > Chordata > Amphibia > Anura > Myobatrachidae > Crinia > Crinia signifera. The sequence goes on along the minus strand of NC_139217.1, from coordinate 320,907,463 downwards.
AATAGTGCACTATTACCAATAAGCCAATGCATACAGTAAAATCAAAGGGATTTTTTTCAATAAGGCTTTTGTTTAGGCTGCAGCAGAGTACAGGGATCTATTAAATAAAAATACAGAAATCCAAATTAATACAAATTATTTTAAAATAATGAACTTTATAACATGTAATAGCTCTAATGTAATATATGCTCTATTGAGTGCAAGTGCAACCTGTGGTACATAATGTAGGACGGACCTCCATGCCCCTTAAAATTACATTAGGGGAATACCTAAGAAACATTCGAAATGGGTTGAAGACCCATTCTCTGTCACAACATTTTAACCCCTTGGGTGGTATGCCTGGAAATTTTCCGGGCTCAGCTGCGCTGCCACCGTGGGCTGTCCCGGAAAATTTCCGGGCATACCACTAATATGCAATAGGTGCACGCCAGTGCTGTCCAGGTGTGCACCACTGGCGCACCACCTCTAGATCCCCCCCATCCCCCCCATCCCCCCATCACCTCTGCACCAGCGATCGTATGCCGGAGCTCCCCTGACCCCTGCCGATTCCCCAGCTGCCAGCCGCCATTTACTTTACAGCAGTGACGTAGGTGGCAGGCTCGGAATGTTTAGGGTGGCTTGGGGGGGACTCATGAGAGCTCAGGAGTTCAGGCGCCCGAGTCCTCCTGAGCTGTCGCAAATATCCACGAGCCTGCCGCCTGAGGTCACTGCTGTGATTGGCGGCTGGGGCAGCAGTGGCAGGGGATCTCAGCCTCTGGTGTACAAACGCCGGAGCGAAGGTTAGGGGGGCTTCTACGATCTGTGGTGGATTTTGCTGGGGCAGGACAAACCTGCCCTGGTAGGTTTGTCCTGCCCCAGCAAAACCCACCACTCAAGGGGTTAATACATGTCATGGCAGTAATGTATCAGAAATTAAAAGTTTATGTGGTATTTCGCATATATAAAGCCACTGGATGAGAAAAGATACTGCAAAACAATTGGCCACAGCAGAAATGAAGACCATATTTGAATTATGAACACTATGACCTAATGACCTGAATTCAGATTTTGAAATTAAATGTTTTTTATGATAGTGGTTGTATATTTTAGGTATTTCCTTATATGGTTTTTTATATATCTTTTTTATAATGTTTTTAAATTAGTTATATTTATGCTAATTGAGCATTATTTTCCTTTTTTAGTATAACCATCAATGTTTATGGACACTTCCTCCTAGTCCTTTGTTTACTATGACATCACGGGAAGTGGCATGTATAAATATACAGAAAAATAGAAATAAAACTCAGGAACACACCTTGGGAAAGATAAAAACCTAATAAAAACTGTCCCTGTATTTTCTCTGTGACCAGAAGTGATGTCGCGGAACTTCAAATGGATGATATGTTTTTATTCTATGACAACAGGAGAGTCTAATGGGAAGTCTGGGGCACGGTAGAGGGTTAAATGAGTTTTAGATTACTTATGTATAGGACACAGCTGCTCGAAACAGATTCCGATTGACTGGAGGTGAGAATAAAGTCCTGGTATGGAAATCGCACTAACTTTTTTGCACCTTAAGAAGAAAAAAGACCCCATCTGGATTTGAAATGCTTTCGTGAGGTTATGGGCAGTGCCGGAGGTGGGGTGAGCAGGTACCGGGGAGCATTCATTTGGAAGGAGGCAGAGTATTTAGGCCTCCTTATTCATCTGGTGAGATTGTTTGAACTGTTTGGCCACAGTTCTAATACCTCTTAATAATTATTCACCACGTCCATTTTGCGGGACAAACCCATAGCCATATACATATTGTATATATGTGTGATTTTATTGTTATTGTTATTTTTATTAAAAAGCTGTATTACACTATGTTACTCTTTCTCTAATTGACATGGTCTATCTGCATATGAGGGAGAGGAAACAGCTGTGAACATACAGAATACGAAATGATTTTGTCTGAAAGAGCGCCAGATAGGTTTATTCTGCATGTTTTTTAGCGTGCACTTATACAGTGTCCACGTCGACCTAACCACCCAAAAAATGTGTGTCACTTTCATTACTGTCCATCTAGATGCAGTCGACTATATTTAGGCATCTAACTATATGGGTTTGACTAAGGGTGGTCGACCCTAATGTGCATCTATCCGCTATAATATAACCATAAAATATTACATATAGATATATATATATATATATATATATATATATATATATATATATATTTGTTACATTGCTTTGTTGTATTTAAAAAATCAATATGCTATTTTTAGATTTTATTCTTTTTTTTTTTTTAACAAACACTAGCAAAGAACGGAGCTAATTAGTCATCTGGTTCTACAAAGCCAGCCTTATAAATTACATGTCAGAACAACATAAGCAACTCAAATGGATTCACTATGCTAAAATAACAAGCCTTTTTTTTTAATTATTTTTCTGGCAGAATTATATTTTAATAATTACTGTGAAGACCAAAGAGAAAATGTAAAATAAACCACTAGCAATAGATGATGTGCATCACACTGTAATAGTCACTCTGCAGAACTCATGTGATCTGAACCAAATGTTAGGAGGACATGAGTCAGGCCCTCTGAGAGTGAGGGAACTGGTACAGCTGGACAGTGGGAGAGCAAAAAGGACAATGTCCAAACAGCCAAAGACTTTGAAACACTTCATCCTTCCACTGGTCGCCCAACACCTCCTATCATTAACTGTTTGGAAGTTAATGTGAGGTTTTTTTTACTTCAAAAAGCACCCCATTTGATCCAAATATTTTTAATATTCACCAATGACTCACTTTATAGAGTAATTCTGCTCAGAAGGATTTTAATGAGAATAGTATTCTATGTTTATGCAGTAGTATACTTTTAATTTTTTGTTCAACTGGTTAGTAAAATATAGAGATAAATTATTTTATTTTACAGAGAAACAAATCTGACCGTCATAATAGGCAAGTATTTATATTAGAAGAAGCTTCCTGTGTCATTATGAATAAGAAATAAGGCAGCAACATTCAACTTTCCGGAGTGGATATTTATATGGGAGCATCTTAATGGAAAAAAAAAATTCTTCAATCTTGGCAAAAAAAAATATCATGCACAATCCCCGGCTTATTGTTATTTGCCTTGTTTACCTTATTACGGTGGTTCTTGAACTTTCCTAAATCACTGCACCCTAGAAACTGGAGACTCCAGCAGCTTCCTGGAAGGGTTGGAAAGTATAGGTTATCAGAATTTATTCACAGAACTGCAGGAATAAAAGCTTTAAATTGATACAATTTGATTTTTTTTAAATTAACCCTTTGAGTGCCAACGTTGCTGTGAGAGATCCTCAAAATATCCGATAAAAACGCCAGCATCACCTACAGTGACTGTTCTTTTAGTATAAATAAAAACAAATACAGCCAAGTCAATTAATTGAAATTTAGTTAAATATTGCACCCAAAAAAAACACAGCAACCACTCAAAGTAAATTGTGCGTACCTGTCATCCTTCAGTTATTTGCTGGTGTGCAGTTGTGTTTTATGATTGGCAGCCACTAGTGCTGGATTTGCCTATCTTTTTTCCCATAAATGATGTAATTTGGTTTGGTCCTGGACCACCATTCTGAGGCACCCCTGCAAGAGCCTCACCGCACCTCAGGTCAGAGCCGGCCCTAGCCTAGATTATGCCCTAGGCAAGATTTTGACTGTTGCCCCCTAGCACCGCCACTAGTTCTGCCTCTGACCCTGCTCCCCTTTCCCAGCATCATCAACCCTCATCATTGCAGTCATCATTTTGGTGCTCCTACCCGCAATATTTTAAATAGAAACAGCGCACCCATTCGGTGCGGAGCCCAAACAGGGGTGTGTTCTTGCTGGGAAGGGGCATGGCCACACAATAGTACCCCCAATTCAAATTATGCCACACAGTAGTGCAACTTTATTCACATAATATCATGCGATGGTGTCCCTTATTCACGTTACATCACACAGTAGTACCACTTTACCTTATGTACATTACTCCTCACATTATTCACATTATACCCTTCGAAAAAAATCCTGAGAAAATATTGTATTTTAAGCACCTCGATGGCTACACTGAAACCCAGCACAAAGCAGTGTGTGCTGGATAGAGGAGAAGAGCTGCAGCTGCTGCTGTCACTTAAGGGGACGGGGTACGGGGCCCCCACTGGGCCCTTTCATCAGACTTTGGCTTGGGTAATTTGTACCCCCTACCCCATTCTCTAGGCACCCCTGATAATACCACACAGTAATGCCCCTTACACATGACACACATTATTAATGTCCTTATAACCATAATGCCCCTTACACATTATGCCAACCTTTATTAATGCCCTTCATACACATAATGACACAAATAATGGCCCTTACACATATGTCACACATTATTAATGCCCTTATACATGACACACATTATGCCCCTTACACATGTCACACATTATTAATGCATTTATACATGACACACATAATGCCCCTTACACATATGCCGAACACTATTGCACAACCCACCCACCCGCAGACAGGACTCGCACAGCCGCTAACAGCCTCACTCACACACACAAAATAGGCATGCTGCATATCATTTTAATCAGCAGAAGCTGCTGATGCCCCTAGGCATTCCAAATGCCCTAGGCAATTGCCTAGTTGGCCTATGCCTAAGGCCGGCTCTGCCTCAGGTTACCTAGACACACAGTTTAGAAACCACTGCCTTATTACATAATCATTTGTTCAAAAACATAATTCATTTTAAATGTAGATTTAACCATGTTGTTAGAATAGGCATGGAATGGGAGACTAAATCAACCCGAGAAAAAAACTTTAAGCAACTATAATTGGGGAGGGGCAAGGGAGGCTATAAAGGCCCCGGTCTGTGGAGGGGTTAAGTCTTTCTTCCGAAATGATGAATACATTAGACCTTCTTCACCACATTAACCCCAGTATTAATTTTCGAACTCAATTTAATAATCATTCTTCCCCTAACTAGCTCTCTCATTATTTATTATTCCAAATCAACTATGCAGTACATTAGTATTAGCACTTTATATACTTAATAACCCTGTTATTTATTTATTTATTTGGTTTCAGACATGAAAAATAGAATATCTTAACGTTGAGTTCCTAGCAATAAGAATTTCTTAATTGTCTGGATGTACTAAAAACCACAGAGTAGTAGTTGCTTTGCTGTAAGAGTTTTGTGGAATGCCATGAATTCATGGTTATCCTACAGTTTTGAAGAATCAATTTCATTGCAATGACTTAGTAGATTGCATGATTTGGAAAGTCCAAGTCATCTGATTTGTCCTGTTATTTAAACTTATGGTCTGATTTGTCATGTGATTTGATCAAAGATTATTGCTAGAAGTATGGTTTAGCCACCACAGTGAGGTCGCTTTGTATTAAGTGTAGAAGAGGGTCAATATAGGTGTTATCACATTTTTTGCAGAAGTCTAGGTCTAGCATGGTTGCTATTTTGGGTCCATACTGGCATCTTCATGTGGCAGGACAGAATGCTAGCATTGGTTGCCTGGCAGGAGTTATTGAGGTGGTCTTCTCACCAGTCTGATACTACTCTTTTAGGGCCAGTGGGACTACATTTCCAGGTGGGATTTTTTTAGGCATTGTCATTGGGAGAGGAGTTTGAAAATCAGTTATGTGTTCTAGATATTTGCAGAAAATAAATATGACCTGCTGTGATGTAGATATGATTGTGCATTAACTAACAAAAAACAAACTTAAGTAATTAATTTGTAAATTATATTCGGCAATACTGCGGAAATTCAAACTCAGTAAGTAACACATTCTCAGCCTATTGAGTCTAGATTACCAAACACATAGTAAAAGGTATGCTAACTTATCCATTACTACAGTATGCTAATATCTCGAAGGGGAATTTTAGAGAAATTTTCTTAAGCAAAATCCCAAAGTTTTATTAAACTGTTTGCAATAGTTATGTCTAAAACATTGACTAAAACTATGCTTAAATGAAAATTGAGATCTTCTGATTAAAGCCCGATTGCACGGCCATGAATTTGCAGCGGCCAGTGTTCAGTTAACCTCCGCTAGAGTGAAATTCCACCTTGCGAATCTATGTGTACATCTACACATCATTCACAGCCATATGAATATGTCCAAAACCCATCGTAACAGGCTCACCCTCAAATGATTTTTCCACTGGCCAACTCATTGCAGGTGCCCCATAGCTAGAGACTTACTCGTGTTTGTGATAGAAAAAGGCGTATTTGGCCTAAAGCTGATATCAGAAACCTTCCCTTAAAACGCTCAGGCATGCCTAGCATTTTCCCAGACACTCCCAGCATTTTCATTGGAATGCCTAGCATTTTTCCTGGACACTCCCAGCATTTTCATTGGAATGCCTAGCATTTTCCCTGGACACTCCCAGCATTTTCATTGGCACGCTTAGCACTCCCACTAAATGACCGGTTTCCGCCCCAGAGACCTACTTCCTGTCAATCACCTTGCGAACGGTGTGCAAATAGAAAAAGTAGCAGGATTTCATCACAGCACAGCCAAACGCATCCATAATGTGAGCCATACTTATGGGCAGAGTATCGATAATCGGACACTGTGTGGATTCGCAGCCATGAAAACAGGTCTGAATAGGGCCTAAATCTCAATTAAAAAGAAGCAATAAAAATATTAAAATGTGACTATAAACCCACTACAATTTTACGTAAGCAACAAATACTATTACTTAATTGAAAGTCCTTTTTAAAATTTACACTGCTTTCCAAGGCTTGCTACATCTATCCCTACCAAGCTTTGATACATATATACTTAATTTTGGAATATTAAAATAAAGCTGACTCTATTCGGGCATTTATACATTTTGATTATATATTTATTTATTTAATTTTAACATAAGGCACTGCTCTACATCTTCTGTAAAATATTTCTTTAGTCAGTGTTGTTAATAAGCTATTAGTACGGACTGAATAATTATTTGTGTTCCAATCAGTAACTTATCATTATGTTTTGGTCCTATGAAACATTTCAGTAAAATACGACATTCCCATACTCTGTAAACATTAGAGGCAGATGAATATCCAAACACATTTTTTTATATTGAACTCCAGTCCATAAAGTATTTTCAACTCCATAGTTAATGTATTGGCCGCCTATTGTGGAAAAACTCAACATTCTGGTGGATTTCTAGCAGGCAATTCATTGTCTTACAATACTGTTTATTGTAAACAAAATAATGAAATATAACACCTCTGCACTATTCTGCTATGTTAGTACGGAATTTTATTAAAAAATCTTCTGGAAAAAGGTTCTAGTCCTTGGACCACTGACTTTTTCCCAAAATTACATTTTTATAAAAAAAAATATATAAAAAGTAAAACATGGGAATACATAAAAAAGAAAATGCATAACAAGGGGAAGCAAAAACACAAGTGGAGACAGACAAAAATTCAGAAATCAGAAAATATATGTTTAATCAGTTTATTCCCCAGTTGGGAATTTGTTTACATTGAAAGGAGGGGTGGAGCACCCTTACCCTCTGTTTTATTTATCTGAGGGACAAAAAGCCATTCTGAAAGCGATATGGCACCATGGGAGACAATCTACTCCAGACACTCTCACAGGTTTGCCTACCTGACCCTCTCCTTCAGGGAGAAAATGTTCTGTTCCTGGACTTCCCTGGTCATGTATGATTGCCATCGCCTGTGGGGAGCTAGGTAATTGATAAGAAAGGTGTTTCACCACAGGTGATGGCAATCATACATTACCAGGGAAGTCCAGGAATAGAGAATTTTCTCCCTGAAGGAGAGGGTCAGGTAGGCAACCCTGCACTATCTGTAGGAGCCTGAAATAAAGATGAATTAGTAACTATTTCATCCACACAATGCTGAAGTTGGGAATAGTAAAATCAAGTGACGGGGGCCTACATTTAATTAAGCACTAGTTAGAAAATGGTAGGATAGAAGACAGGTAGACAGGTAGGGTGCCTCAGGACACTTACAGGGGTGCCTTAGGTTGGTAGACCAGGATCAATTCATATTAGTTATGTGCAATGTAACAGGCAAAACCAGTGCTAGTGGCTGCCAATCATAACATATGATGACAAACAGGAGCAAATCCTGCCCCTCATTACATAACTGTGACATATAAACACAATGTACTTACTTTTATATTTTTTCCTGAATTTCTCAATAAGAAACATTTGGCCTAGGTGTGCCTTGAAAACATTTTGATGCTCTAGGGTGTTGTGATTCAAAAAAGTTTGGGAACCCCTGCTCTAGGAGATATGGTAATGGGACAATGACCTATCAAACGCCCAAGAGAAACATTTATAGTAGGGAGGGTAAGGTAAAAATGGGATGAACACTAACGATTTATACTTTTTCAAAATGTCAAAAACAGCTGCCGGGGACAAAGGAGATTTAGGAGGGAGTTGCCGGGGAAACCAAAAAGGAAGGAGGAAAGCTTAAAGGAGGCCACATTCCAGTTCAACCCAAGGTTTAGAATGGAGAGGGCGATAGTAACATAATTGAGAGAACAGGGCAGCCTCATGGTATCTAGGGTGAATTTTCCCATTCTTAAATTGATTAATATAATATTAGCTTATATAAACTCATATTAGTACTGTAGAACATTTTACTCACAAACTGCCATGTATACAGCATTGCGGCATCCCGAAATGTGCTCCAATAGCATACCAGCTATAAGTTTCTGAATAATCTCACAACTTCTTTTGTTTCCATCCATTTCTTGTCCTCTCTGCATCATGACATTGGAACTGGTTGTGAGCTGGCCTGACGAATGAATACTTACATGGCAACCTCCAAACTTATTATAAAGTCAGGATTCAAGAGTATCTGATTCATCAATCTTAGAAAAGAGTTTACTGTTTGATCTGTAACCATTTTGTTATTTTTACCTTCATTTTCCTTACTCATTATGCTTTCTAATTCTTTGTTATGAATAATAAAAATGATAATCTTAGAATAATAATATTAAAGTATATTTAGCATTTTGCTTGGACTACTTTTTTATTTCAGATCTGATTGCACCACTTACAGATTTGTATTTATAAAAAGTTCCCAAAATCTAAATGGGTAAACTTACTAAAATGGGAGTTCTATTGTAGATGGGATGTTACCCATAGCAACCAATCAGATTATAGGTAATATCTTATAGAATGTGCTAAGTAAATAATAAGAAGAATATGTTTGATTCCCCATAGCAAAATCCCATCTTCAATAGAACTCCAATCTTAGTAAATTTACCCATAAGTTTTAAAATGCTTATAACACAGGATGCCCTTTAACAGAGGTAAATTTGGTTTTTGCATTCCCCAATTGCTGGCACTGCATTTAACAGAAATCTTTCACATGTGAAGAATACACTATTTTGTAGCTGTATGATTTCATTTTACCTATATTTTATGCCACTCCCTTTTTGAAAATGTACAATCAATACATCGTATTACTGTTATCATGAAACCCCCAGCATCCACTATGCAATGCAATATAGTATTTACTAGAAATTTGCTAGAAAAAGATTATGTCAGGTAAATAATCAATGGCTGTATTTATAGAACCCATCAAAAACACATGACATCTTTAACATGACATCTCAATGTCAAAGAAATGCACCGTCTGTGTTCCACTTAGTTGATGTGGAAGAGATTTGCTGGGTTTGTGGGCACTTCACCCATACAGTATGTGCTTATAGAAGTAGTCATTGCCAAGGAGAAGTCACTGCCCTGTCTGGTGAGGAAACGGTCATTGGGTCTACAGTATGTTGGTCGGCACCGTTAGGTCAACATGGGGATAGGTCAACATGGTTCTAGGTTGACATGGGTCAAGATCGACATGGATCTAGGTCGACAGGTCATTAGGTCGACACAAGCATTAGGTCGACATTGTCTAGGTCGACATGGGGTTTTCCCCTTTGTTTGAGTCGACATGTGCCGACAGGCGGTATTTCAAGCCCTACCATCCACTAGGGCATGGTGAGAGAATTAAATAGTGTGCTGAGCGCAGCGAGGCACCGTGCCCGAAAGGGATGCGGTGCACTGGAAACTGTGTCCATGTCAACTGTGCCGTCATTTGGGTAAAAAAACATTGAAAAACCCCATGTCGACCTTTTGACTGTCGACCTAGACACTGCCGACCTAATGCTTGTGTCAACCTATTGACCTGACGACCTAAACCCATGTCGACCTAGAACCATGTTGACTTAATGCTTGTCGACCAACATACTCTAGACCAAACGATTCCAACCCGTCTGGTGATGAATGAGAAGAAAGTTACTGGGCAAATCCTCCCACAATCCAAAAATATACTGGTAGGCTAATTGGCTCCCAACAAAAATTAACCCTAGAATGTCTGTGTGTGTGTGTGCATGTGGTAGGGAATATAGATTGTAAACTCCATTGGGGCAGGGACTGATGTGAATGTTCAAAAATATTCTCTGTAAAGCGCTGTGGAATCTGTGTGCGCTATATAAGAAACTGCTAATAAATAAATAAATTGCTTGTGACTTGGACATACAGGTTGAATAGTGGACATCGGACCCAAGTAGACCACAAACTCAACTATAATACAGTATATTTATTTTCCAAGTAAACAATTGTATGCATCGTTTTACTAGGTTGTTAACCCTTACTTATCTGAATCCTGGTCTCAGCTAGTAGTGGGAACTACTCAACAAAGTGACCTGAGGGGGTAGTGATTCAAGAGAATACTCTATGTGTCTATAAAAAGAGTAACATCTGCCATCTTCTAGCTGAAACGTGCATGACTATTATCAGTTTGTTCATCTGGATGAAGATATAGAACTGTACCTTACTTACTTTATATTATATAAAAGTAGTTTTGGTACAGTGATTCTAATGTGGTTGGTATTACACAGCCACAGAGAACTGGCTGTACAATACTGTAGAACACATATTCTAATACTGCAGAAGGCATCTGTAGCAAATAGACACCTCCTGCCAGCTTCTACAATCGGAGTTCTGCATACACAGATGTTGCATCAAATTAACATTGTGACCATCAGTTGTGATGTTCTCAGCCCTCAGCCAGTCTTCGGTAGCTTACTCAGACTGGCCATCTCAATCTCTCTGCCTAGTACAGGAAGTCTGTAGCTGAAACACAGACTGGGGGCTCAGCACACCCCCATTTTGGAGAACTGTCCCAAATGCCACCCATGCCCACCTCGAGTGCTGCGGAATTTATATCTTGCTGCAGATAATGGGAGTGTGCCGGGGGATGATGCAGGACCAGTTCTCAGAGATACTGTATTTTTTTTTTTAAATGTCCTTCCTCTACCAGTAATATGTGTTAACCAATATCATGCTAGTGTAGATAATATCATGCTATTGTAGATAATCCCCTTAGCCTCCTGAGTAGGGTATCCAGCTTGTTCAGGTTACGAGCAGAAATTTACATGTCTTTTACTTATTAGACAAAACCTTTGTGCAATGTTATTAAAATAACACTGCTTATGTCATATTTCATGTTGTGGCTTTTGTGAAACGTTATTTAGCATTATCGGATACTGTATAATATATAATATGTTTCCTCATTTCCTGTAAAATATGGCAATAAATGAAAAACAATGCAGAAGCGGTTCAACAACAATTCATGAGAATCTTTTGTAAAATATGTGTTTGGTCAATACTGTTAATTAGTTATTTTGATTAATAAGGACTGAATAATTCTTTGTTGCACAATCAGGAACTCATCATCATTTGGTCATATGAAACATTCCAGTAACCTACTGCATTCCCATGCTCTGTCACCATTAAAGGAGAGTTCTTCCCAAACACATTGTTAACTGTTTGAGTGCCAACGTTGCTGTAAGAGGTCCTCAAAATATCCACCAAAATGCCAGTGTCGCTCACAAAGACTTTTTTTGGGTGCAATATTTAACTAAACTTCAATTACATCACTTGGCTGCATATGTTTTTATGTATACTAAAAGGACAGTCGCTGTGAGTGACGCTGGCATGTTTGGTGGAGAATCTAATTCTCTCGGCACAAGTTACATCTGCCCCACCTGCAGTGCACATGCTTTTGTCCATTTGAGAAGGAATTTGCATTTGCGAGTGAACATGAATAAGGGACAAAAGGTCCTTATTCTGGTTGACTCGCAAGGCTGCAAACTTCACAGCCTTGTAAGTCCTCCAGTCGCCGCCCACATGGCCGCCCGCACGGCTGCCCGCCCCCCCCCCCCAGAACCTCCACAGGCATGTGAATGGACGATTTGCATAATCATCAATTTGCAGCCTTGGGTGCGGGGTAGAAATCATTCTTCAGCGCTCGCAGATCTGAGACAGCTCTATGGTGATGTCAGCTGATGTCAGCTGCCCGCCTCCTGCACCCGCATCATCGGGGGAATTACCATGGGAACGCCCAGAGTTCTCATGGGAACTCCCATGAAACGCTGGGTGTTCCCATAGGTAAATTCCCTGGCCTGCCGCCCATGCCCCTACACGCCCCCTAACCGGACTTCTGTATGCATGCGCAGTCGTGGACAATGAATTGAATTAGAATAACCCCCAAAGCCACAGTCGGGACAGGATCTGCGTCCAGCTCTGTACCAGCACCTAAGTGGGGACTGGCTTCTGGAAGATGGGTCTCTTCTGTCATTTCTATATAAATACAATTACATTTTGAGATGTATCAAATGTTATTTGTGTATTGCTAAATTTACAGCTAATTAACCCAATTTATTAAAGCAAATTGTAATTTAACAAGACAGGACTTTTTTTTTTTTTATTAAAAATTAAGTTGTTAATATTTCAGAATAAATTTGAAATTGGAATACATTTTAAGAATATTTTTTTTTTTTTGGCATTAATCTGATAATCTATAAAAAAGACAACCATATGGAAAGGAAGATCATATTTACAGACTCCAAAGACTACATCAGTAGGACAGCTGTGTTTTATCCGATCCTTGGGAAAAGTTCTCTGCAGTACACAGATTTGCAGCTCAGCAACTATAATTCACTGGAGAAAACCACCCACAGCAGATTACACATGTGTTCTTCCCACCAGCTACTTCACTTTGACTGTCTGCCACACAGATGTAGTCACAGAGTTCAGCAGCAAGACAGGATGAGGCCCGGCAGTTCTCTGACGCAGGCAATGTAACTGGCCTCCTAATGCAATACGTTCTGAGTGCAATATTGCAGATCAAGAAACATTGCAGTCAATATCTTTTACCATCATCTACACGCAAGACACTTTTAAATTGCAGTAATGAATCTTCACTGCTTTATTTTGTACAGATTATATAGTATGTAGTCAACTTTTTGTGTGTAACTACTTACTAAATCAAGAGGATAAAATAACAACTTTTATATTTCCTACCTATTTAAGTTTGGGAATAAGAAAAATCAGGACTGGTTCTGACCAATTTTGAGGCCCTGGGCAGATTATGGGCTAGAGACTCTCTAAGCTTCAAAAGTGATAAAATGGAGAGTGAAAAAAAACAGCCAGCCAATCAGCTCCTACCTGCCATGTCGCAGACTGTGTTTGAAAAATGTCAGACAGGAGCTGATTGGCTGGCTGTTTATCACTCTCCATTTTTATCACTTTTGAAGCTCAGAGAATCTGGCCCACTATCTGTTGCAGAGCTGTGGAAGGGTCAGTCTTACCCACATTTGCACAGAAAATTGTTGGATGGTGAGCGAATTGCGTATGGGTGTGTGACATGTTTGCAATTCTCTCGGAAATTTACACAGGGTGGGTTTTTAATAACCACTCGCAGTTATCTGCAAATTAGACCAGTATACTTCAGAGTTTTGACTATAAAAAAATTAGAAAAATCAAATATTATAATTTTATAGTCAATGTACTAAATTATGACAGGAGAAGCTTTCCTCACCTCACCGCGCATCAGTGTTACAGCTATAACTGTTATTCCTCTATCTTATGTGTCAATTTGTTTGGCCTCATTATGCCTAGCTAGTAATCCTTAGCTTAATTATTTACTCACATCTCCATCACTCCCAGGTGTCCATTTATCAAACTAATTCTGTCTTTAAAACACGCTGAAATGGCTGCATTAGTATGTTTAATGCAGAATTATGTTGTACACTAATTTAGCAAAGCTTGCTGCAACCATCACCATAGTTCTCTTTGGGGACGGCTATTAAAGAAACTTCAAATATCTCAGCTTTTTTCCTCCATTACCTGAAGCCAGATTTACATGGCATTATCCCCTTTCTTTTAATGGAGCAGTTCATAGCACAGAGCCACTGAGGCACCCTCAAGAGCTGTGTCTGGTGACAGGTGTATATATGTATCTGTGCGGGTCTACCTTGCTAGCACCAAGGCAAGCATATCCTTAATGTATTTGTTCCATGTTAGGTCACTTTTTCCCTCAGCCGCTTTGCTTCTCCAATTGTCGGGGTGCAACTGTCACTTGTGCACATAAACATACAACTTATTTTGTGTGCATGCCTTATTTGCCTAGGGCGCCGGCACCTGGAGGGCGGCAGTTCCCCCCTCACCCCCAGCATGGAGGGTTAGCGAACTGTGTAAAAAACTTGCGGCCCCGGCGTCCCTGCAGTGCTGGAGCGGGCGGGGTGTCCGTGCCGCGGGGGTACCTGCGGCGCTGTCATTGTGTATAAAGCTGGCGGCGGCCGGCGGGGTCCCTGCAGTGAATAGGAAATAAGTAGCGCTTCCGCGCCACCGCGCGCATAGCGCTAGTTATTTTCTATTCACTTCAGGGACCCCGCCGGCCGCCGCCAGCTTTATACACAATGACAGCGCCGCAGGTACCCCCGCGGCACGGACACCCCTGCCCGCTCCAGCACTGCAGGGACGCCGGCGCCGCAAGTTTTTTACACAGGTACCCCACCACCACCGCCCCCCCTCCCCCCGGCACCGGGGCGCCCCCACCCTAACTCGCCTGGGGCGCTCCGGTGCCTTGCACCGGCCCTGATTGCACATAGTTTATGCTACATATTTCACTATATGCCCAGCTCAGCATAAGTCCCAGTATGGACTGGTAACTCCACCTGCTGCATCATTTTATGATCGGATGTCAGCTTTTAATTGTGCATTAAATGTTGTAGTACCTTATGCTGCTTTCAGACCGCATAACTGGCTTTGACCCTGTATTTGGAAACGTTTCCAAAAACGGGTCTGCCAGATAAAACCCCTTTCACACCGCAGCTCTTAAACGGTATATTACCGTTTAAGTGCCGATTTTTTGACACTGGCAGACCCGTTTTTGGAAACTTTCCAAATACAGGGTCAAAGCCAGTGCAGCCTTCAGCCCTCCCCTCCGTGCAGCTCCCCCCTCGCGCGCGTGTCGACCGCGCGCATGTCGACCCCGCGCGTGTCGACGCCCCCCCCCCGTGTCGACCTACCCCCGTGCAGCCGGTACCTCCGTTGTGGATCCCGGCACTGCAGTTGAGTATGGTCGGAAGCACTTATAAGAAAAGTGACTTTTGGAAAATGGCTGCCCACATACGAAAGACAGTTTTTTAAAACAGGTTTTCCTATGGGGCAGCCATTTTCTGAAAGACACTTTTTTTCATAAGTGCTTCCGACCATACTGAACTGCAGTGCCGGGATCCACAACGGAGGTACCGGCTGCACGGGGGTAGGTCGACACGGGGGGGGGGGCGTCGACACGCGCGCGGGGGGGCGCGGGGCGGCTCCAGTGCTGTGAATATTTAATGCGCGTTTATTAAATATTCACTGCGCTGAATTTAGGACCCAGCTCATTGGCTGGGTCCTAAATACCGTTTCAGAGCCGATTTTGAGCCTAAAATACCGGTTCTGAAACGGGTAGGACCCTGCATTTTAACCGGTTAGAAAAAACGGTATTTTCTAACCGGTTAAGTGGTCCTGCACCTTTCAGACCGCACAGATTACCGTTTTAAAACGGTAAAAAAACGGCAATATACCGTTTACAAAGTGCGGTCTGAAAGGGGCATAAATTATACATTATAAGATTGGCAATGTTGGAACCTCACACGCTTATAGTTATAATGGAAAACCCACGTAAAACAACATTTCTGTACTACTGATAGTTATGTTACAAATGGAAGAACAACTGCTCAGTTTACTCAATAATATTGCATTTATGGCGGCATTATTAACAGTGGTTGCTTATAACCTATAATCCAGGTCATTGCAGGTTTTTTAGAGTTAAGCTGATCTGATGCTTTAAAATTTTAATATTCTCCATTGGGCTTTAAATAAAGACATATTCACTTACACTCCAGTGCCTAATGCAATTTCCATCTTATGGGACAACATTTCCTCAGTTGTTGTGCTGAGCTTTCCTTTACTGTACTTGTTTACACTATTTGTATTGATGGGAAATACTGTACAATTCTACTGATTTCTTTTTTTTTTTTTACATTTAAGTGCTATACTGTATATCAATGCAGCATTGTAAGGAACTGGCTGATATATTTTCCAGGTCACTCATAAGGGGAAATTTACTAAGATGGGCGATCTTTTTCACATGGGATGTTGCTATGGGCACTCACATTTGTTATATAAATTCAAATAAAACATGTGTAAAAACAGATATTTCCTATATGAGGTAAACATTACAGGTCATTATGATGAATAAAAAGGTTTGTTTGCCAATTTTCATACCCATGTTGACAAATTCACTTGGAACTGAAAGGGTTAATTGTATAGTTATAGATAAATAACTGCACTAAACATAAATCATGGATTTCCTCGTAGTCAGTGGCAGGTTTTACCTATGGGTTGCAGGGCTGCATTACCCCCAGGTAAAATCCACCACTGTCTCTGCCTAAAGTGAAGCCAGATGCAGTCTGTGAGACTGCTCTAGCTTCAATGTGACTGGTAGTGACTTCCTATTGGAAGTCCGACCTGCCAGTCACTCAATCCAGTCCCATTGGGAGGTGTTCTCTCTGTGCGCAAATATGCAGCAGCCCCCAAAACGGGTTCAAGTTGGCTTGAAGAAGCTCTGTATGCGAAACACGTGTCCCAATGTTTTTAGTGATAGATAGAGGGCTGTAAATGGGTGCTGCTAAATGTTATAACCACTGTTAATAGACCTGACTTGTGTATGTACCCGCACCTATAGTATTGGTACCCTATGTGCAGGACCAGCGGTCTAGATATGACAAGGACCAGCTGGCTGATATAACTCTCTCCCTCCTGCCACCAGGGGTCAGTATCAAATCACCAAAGTTGCAACCAGCATAGCCACCTCACTCTTCTTGTATAGCAATACCTGCGGTGTGCCTAGGCTGCATGCCACGTATACAGTGGATACTGTATTTATAACATATCCAAATTGCAACTCTGTTAAATAAAGTTGAAAACACACAGGCACAGCAAATTGTGGCACATAAATCACCACACACCTGAGATAATTACTCAGACAATTAAAAGTGTATAAAGCATATTCAATGAAACAACAGAGTGGTATGAGCACCATCTAAGGTGTCACCCTCCACCAGAATTGTTTATCCTCTCCGTAGTTTGGAGACACAAAATATGTGCCACCACCTGTGTCAATAAATACTTATTGATAGTTATATAGTTCACACCTCCACATAGATCTGGGTACCTACAAGTGCTTATAAGGGTCATGCAAGGATTGCATTGCCTATCTGCCGGATATCCAGTCAAACCAATATAGGCAAAGACATATTGATATCCAAGACAGATCATCTACTTGGCAAAATCACATCTCTTGCAATATATCCTGGGAATTACACCCCAAGTCTGATACCAGCACCACATTTACTAGCCCCTTCTACCTACATTTTAAGTCTATTTAGCACTTACTCTTTCAATTTTCTTCTGCACTTGTCATGTATTTGTATGTTATATGTGTGTAATATTTTAACCTCTTCCTGATTTCGCAACTACAGTCGGGAATTCCTGAAACCCATCACCAATAAAGATTAATAGGATTCCCTACTTTTGATATATTTAATTGGAGTAAACTCCACAGATAATTGTATAAAAATTGTTTTTTCTTGGTGTGCATCCGCCACAACTACTTTTTTCTTTTTCTTCTTTGACAGTACCGCGGACAATACTGCAAATGCACTGGACCCGGGAACCTGATTAAGCCTCCAGGTGCTGCTGCAAAAGCAGCTTCTGGAGGCTTGGGCCAACGCATGCGTAGTATGTATGAAGTTACTGCGCATGCACTGGCCTTGTGCAGGGGACCGGCGGCTAGGACCAGAAGGACAGTGCGGAGGGGCGCTCGCATTGCGGCAGCCCCTCTCCTCCAAATGGTAAGAGCCGCCACTGCTCGTAGTGATACAAAGTGTGAAGATATATGAAAGAAAAATATGTGTAAATGACACAATATCATAAAGCAATCTTTTGAAAAAGAGGGGACCTGGGAACTCGTACCCCACTCACTATAAGAATGATATGTGTAGACATGCATATAAAGGTTTCTTTGGTACTTCTTTTATAGGGTCACAGCATAGTAAATTAGGGAACATTTTTATACCAGAAGGAAATTGTGGTTCACTTGTTTCAGATGCGTACTATACTTACTCGGATATCGGACGTAGTGAAACATATAGCGGTTTCTTTGCCAAGCTCTCAGTGAACAGCAAAAGGTGCAAGAAGTTTTCCACAAGTCACCACGTGCAAGAGAAATAAATGCTGATTAGCCTGAGGTGATCAGTGAATATTCCAATGAATTCGTTCCGTACTCAATATATAGGAGGACGTATTCAAACACATAACAGTTTCTTTAGAGACCCATGATTTTCATATCCTCATAATGATCAGCCTCACATGTGCATAATAGTGCAATATGAAAGGAATGAAGTGGTCTCATTAAAAAACTCCAATATACATTTATTAATAAACAAGAAAAAAATAAATAAAAGCAATCACCTCAGATGTAGCCACATTGGCCAATATCTACAGTCACAGTGAAGTAGATGTTAAAAAAATTGGTATGGTCAATCACTCTCTGACATCATATTTCGACGGTACCTGCTGTCTTTATCAAGGCTGGAGAGTGATTGAATAGGCAGATATATATATACTAGGTGATTCATCGCGCCCTAGGGGCGCTCTTCACACCGTTGTAAGGGGCTGCACCCCCTTAATTTGTGAACGTTTGTACAGTATATGAGAAATATGGTTAGAATTGTATGAAAGATGCCCTGTATTGCAACTTGGGTGTTCGCGAATCGCGGGAGGGGGGGTCGCGGGGGGTGCCGCGAATTGCGGGAGGGGGGGTCGCAGGGGGTGCCGCAAATTGCGGGAGGGGGGTTGCAGGGGGTGGGGGGGGGTGATTGCTGCGAATCGCGAGAGGGGAGGGGTTGCAGAGAATCGCGGGAGGGGGGGGTGGCGGGGGGTTGGTTGCCGCAAATCGCGGGAGGGGGGGGGGTCGCGGGGAGGGGGTGTTTTTGCCGCGAATCGTGGGATGGGGGGTCATGGGGGGTGTGCCGCGAATCGGGGGAGGGGGTGTTGCCGGGTTGTGTGTGTGCCGTGAATCGCAAGAGTGGGGGTTGCGGGGGGAAGGGTGGTGGTGTGACGCGAATCACCACAAGAAAAAATCAACACAGAAAGCTCAACACATGTAAATGTTGACATAAGTGTGGCACTTCATTGGTGTCCATGTCGACACATGACAATGAATATGAAAACATTCAAAAAATGAAAAATAAATCTTCAAAAACTCATGTCAACCTTTTTCATTGTCGACCATAGCCATGTCAGTGTTTTGCATGTGCCATTTAATCCTGGGGCTGCTGTGAATTGCGGGGGGGGGGGTTGCTGCGAATCGCGCGGGGGTGTGTGCCACGAATCGCGCAAGGGGGGGTCGTGGGGGTGGTTCTTTCTGCCGCAAATCGCGGGAGGGGGGGTCGCGGGGGTGTTTTTGCCGCGAATTGCGGGAGGGGGGGGTCGCGGGGGGTGTTTTTGCCGCGAATCACGGGAGGGGGGTCTGCTGCGAATCGTGGGAGGGGGGGTCGCTGGGGGCGCTCACCTGGTGGTTGTGGAGTAGCAGTGCTGGGCAACATGGGGAGGCAGAGGGTGTCTGGCACTGTCTGTGGGCTCACTGGGCTGGTTCTCTGTCATGTGAGTCAGTCATGTGAGTCAGAGGCTCCACCCAGCGTTATACACACACTCACA
The DNA here is from genome assembly GCF_055691185.1 of Crinia signifera. Taxonomy (NCBI): domain Eukaryota; kingdom Metazoa; phylum Chordata; class Amphibia; order Anura; family Myobatrachidae; genus Crinia; species Crinia signifera. The sequence goes on along the minus strand of NC_139217.1, from coordinate 320,887,391 downwards.
CACTTTGAGTGACAGATGTAGCCAAATATATAAGATATATATATATATATCGGTATGGAGGAATCACTTCCGGGTCGCAGGGGTTCCGTTTCCTGACCGAATAAATCATGTACAAATGGCTATAATAACAGTCAATAATCTTATTTGACTATTGTGCATGCAGTCCGCTAGAAGAAGGACACTTAAAGAACTTAACTTCACCACGCCACTTCACAAAAAAAGGAAGTTCCCTTGCCCACCCTGTATTTTTTTCATCTTTATAGGGCCTCTTAGCACTGTGCAGTACCCCCCCCCCCCCACACACTTCTGTGCAAAATCCCTCCCTATGCAGTGGACCTGCCCCAGATAACACCCTGAACACGTCTACAATCACTCCTGCTGGGCTGACTGCTTCCTGCTAAGGGCCACCCATTCGCTGCTCGTGCACGCACACACATATAGTATATGCATACAGTTGCACTTAGAGAGGGGAATTCAACTCCGCTGCCTGGGTGTCACTCTCGACTCCTCCCTCTCCTTTGCACCCCACATCCAAGCTCTGTCCCACTCTTGTCGGTTGTGTACAGTTACACAACATTGCCTTTCTCTCACAGTACAGTACTGTATAACATTTTCATTGAATACTGTGCATTGTTTATTATTTGTGTATTGTTTTCAAAGTGTATCAAATATTATTTATTACTTTTAAGCTGGCCATACACTACAGCGATGTATCACAGCAGTGTATGGCCATCCACTCTTTTATATAGCGCAGCAGATTCCATTGCGCTTTACAATTGTAAACTGAGATAAAACAAACTGGGTAACAACAGACAGAATTGGAGGTAAGAGGGCCCTTTTCACATGTGATGTATTGCAAGTGACCCCCTGCTGCCGGCAGGGGGTCTTAGTCGAAGGACAGGTCTGACCTCCGACTCAGGTCAATGCACACGGGACCACGCATCAGACCCGATGGGTCATCACATGCATCCGATTTGGAATGATTTCTTGCAACATTACCTCTTTTTGTTTTTAGAAGCTTTAGTAAATTTACCCCACAGTCTTAAACATGACAGTTAGGAGCTAACTGGCTGGTACTTTATCTCTGTCCGCTTTATCTCTTTCCAAAGCTTATGCTGTGTACACACGGTACAATTTGACATTTGATTTTGATTATATAGTCAAACTCGAACCGGGCTCGCATACTTATTGTATGGAGATAGAACATTTATTTAAGCTTTCTATCCCGATTTGATGCCAATGCGCACTCCCGTTCAGTTGAAATCGAAAAAGCCAAGTAGTGCAGCAATGACTATATAGTGCAAATCGAATGTAGAATGCATGAATTGTATGTAAATAATACAGTTAGCAAAGATTGCATAGCAATTGAATCTTATGGTGTGTACACACTTGTACAATCTGCATGAGATCCAGATGAGCTTTTGACTATATAGTCAAAATCTCATCTGGATCTCATGCAGAAAGTCTTGGCTGCATAGACTATATAGTGCACATCTGCACTATATGTATGCAGATAGTCTAAATTGTACACATAGTCTAAATGGTATACATAGTCAAAATCTCATCTGGATCTCATGCAGATTGTACAAGTGTGTTCACAGCATTATGCTGTGTACACACTTGTACAATCATGACTATATTACAATTTAGACTATCTGCATACAATATATACAATTTAGACTTTCTGCATACAATTTAGACTATATAGTGCAGATCTGCACTATATAGTCTATGCAGCAAAGACTTTCTGGCTGTGATACCGGAGCGCGCATCGGGATCGCAAGGGTTAAAACCTGTGCGATCTGCATGAGATCCAGATGAGATTTTGACTATATAGTCAAAATCTCATGCACATAGTACAAGTGTGTACACACCATTAAGTCGACTAGCAAAGGAATCTCACCGTGTGTACACACCATTAATTATATAGAAACCTTAGAAACATTGTACTAAATACTGTAATACAGGGTTTGGCCAAACCTGTCCTCATGATCTACCAACAGTTTATGTATTTCAGGCAATCTGTGGCTCTATAGTAGGAATGAATGCAGCATGTTTGAAAACGTGACCGTTATTAATGACTACAGTGATTTGGAAAACGTGGACCGTTGGTAGATCTTGAGGGCCGGTTTGGCCACCCCTGCTGTAATATAACATTGCAATTTATTTTCACTGCAGCTCATTCAAAATTTGACCAAAAATTTTACTTTTATCTTTAAAACAAAACAAAAACAGAATGCAGTCTTTATGCCGTGTACAATGATTTTGCTAATGGAGCATTTTTAGATTAAGTGAAGCATGCCAAAATAAAGCGCTCATGCGATACTTGGAAGTCCATATGAAAATGTATTCCAGAGGAATAATGAGGGTGTCCAGACAACTTTGTAAATATGAATGGAAAAAAACAGTGACACATTTCCCAGAGGAGAAGAACGAAATTATTTTGTTATTAGTATTCACTGAAGATTTGCAGACATGCCAGTGATCAGAATGAGGGAGTAATCCGCACATGTTTTTCTTGTTTGTGTTGTACCATTTGGTTGGCTTTACATCTTTCTAATTTGATATTTAACTTTATTCACTCAGCCACAAGTAGCAAAGCAGAGGCGTGGAGGTCCTGTATAATATTAGACAATATACAAACTGGTTTCTAAGAGCTGTGGTGGGACAACCAGGGGTGGATTGGGATGGAAAATCAGCCCAGGAAATTTCTGGAAGCAGCCCTCGAGGAGGCTGGGTCTGTTGAGTGGGCAGGGTCTGCTGAAGGAATGATATCCCTTATAAGGGCCTGATTAGGAGTTGATCACATTTATTGTGTCTGTGACTTTATGCTAATTCCACTACAATGCCCTTCCCTGGTGTCATGGACAGCCACATAACCAGCCTGACACCTTCTACCCCTTAACACACCCCCACCAGCATGCCACCATTTACCGCCTAACATACTCACACCACCAGTCTGTTACCTCTACCCTCATCTGGCCACAGGTGGGTGGGCCAACTGGGGATCTGCTCTGTGGGCTCTATTGCCAATTTGCACATGGGGTCAGTTGTTGTTGTCTCCCAGGGCACCAGGCTGGTTTTATAAATACAGTTAATTCTGCTGAGCTAATGAACCATGAAAAAAGGCTTACATAAAGTTAGCTAATTAACAATAACCATTCAAAACATTTAGGAAAGTGGTACAAAATAAATGATGCCTGTAACTCTACTCGATTGATAACAAAATACGTTGAAAACAGAAGTAATTGGTATTTGCAGGATTCAATTAAGCAGCCAGATAAAACCAATTAGCAGGTAACAATTATTTTTTCAAAATACCAAACAAGAGTACCCAAAAGTTTCTCTGAGCAGAGGCGTAACTCTGGGAGGCAATGGAGTCATCTGCCGCCGGGCTCCTGCTCCCAAGGGGGCACCTCTCCTCTCCTGCCAGTTTGAAACAGTTCATTGAAAGCCACACATATTGCTTCTGTGGCTGACTCCCCCTCATAACATCATTTTTGCAAGTGTCACAACCTGTATTCCTGTATTAGAACCCATGATCTGTCTTACTGGAGACAGACACCTTACTGATTGAGCTATATGGGGTGCACCAATATTGATCTTGCCTCCGGGCAACTGGGGCGAACTTACGCTACTGTCTCTGAGGCAGGGATAGGAAAATTGCTAGGACTCTTATTCTCAATATTTTTAAAGCTTTTACGTATTGTGCTAATACGGGCACAGAATGTGACCTCCAAACCATGCAAGTGCATATTACCATATTTTCCTTGGTTAAAGAAAAATAAAAAAAAGATGCCTAGCAATGCAGTGGTTGGAGAAAACATACCTAATAACTTTAACATATATAAGATATTTTCTTATGGAATAGGGCGGGTCTACAAACTGTGGCCCTCCAGATGTTGTGAAACTACAAATCCCAGCATGCCTTGCCACAGTTTTGCTATAAGGCAGTGTTAAAACTGTGGCAAGGCATGCTGGGATTTATAGTTTCACAACATCTGGAGGGCCACAGTTTGAAGACCCATGGAATAGGCTATAGTATTTCAATCATGATGATACTGTATACATAGCAGTTTATACATAATCGGCCTGATGCACTAAGCTTCAAAAAGTGATAAAATGGAGAGTGATAAACAGACAGCCAATCAGCTCCTACCTGCCATGTCACAGACTGTGTTTGAAAAAATGTCAGGCATGAGCTGATTGGTTGGTTGTTTATTACTCTCCAATGTACTGTATAAGCACTTAATTTTGCAAGCAGTTTTTTCGCGATAATGAAGAAATTGGCGATTTCGCGAGCTGAAATTTTCGCAAATAACTACTGTACCTGCTGTAAATAGAACCCCTTTTGCATAAGGCCTTTTTAAGAAACTTCCTTTTGTCCGAAAAAGTCCCCCCCTCTCCCCATCGCTCTAAAAACAACCCGCGCTGCTTACTGTACTGTATCAACTTTGACCTTGGCTCAACGCGCGCATTCCACCCCAAGTGAGAGAGAACGTGCCATCAGTGCCATAAAAAATGTGGAAATACCTGTACAAGTGGACGGATAACGGAGAGAAAATTCCTATAGGAGCTCCACGCCGGTAGGACTACCGGATGCAAGAAACGCTAAGTCCTTAGTTGAATCAAGAGAAATAATGTCCTCTAATACCGAGGTTTCTACTGTTTTGAAAGAAAAACGTGGAGCGAAACGTGGGCAGTATGCAGTATATGACGAAGTGCTGAGGTCCAAAATAGTCCGATATGCTACTATGAACGGAAATTCTGCAGCAGTGAAACATTTCACCTCTGAACTGGGAAGGCCGGTGAGTGAATCAACCGATCGCAGCATAAAGAAACAGTACATGCAATCAGCGAAAGAAGGTAAAGCCGATGTAACAACTTTACCGCACGGTAATCGCGGTCGGCCCTTGGTGATCTCGACGCAAGTGTTCAGACATACATACCTAAATTGCGGATTGCTGGTGGAATAGTGAACCGCACTATTGTTATTGCAGCCGCAAAAGGAATTGTGAAATCACATGATCCATCTCTACTAAACTCATTCGATTTGAGCCCGAGTTGGGCCAGATGCCTGCTGGTGAGAATGAACTTTGTCCGTAGAAAGGGTACCAAAGCTGCACGAAAACTGCCCCCAGACTTCCCAACTATTCGCGACGAATTTGTTAACCATGTTCGTACAGTGATCGACAAAAATGTTGTTCCCCCTGAGATGTTCCTTAACTTCGATCAGACAAATGCAAAGTTTGTGCCTACATCTGAATACACATTGGAAGAACGGGGTTCAAAACAAGTGTCCATAATCGGCAAGGAAGATAAAAGAGAGATGACTGTTTTGTTAGCATGTTCCCTTTCTGGAAACCTACTTCCACCACAATTGTTGTACACTGGAAAAACAACAAATTGTCATCCAAAATTTACATTTCCCGTGGACTGGAATGTGTGGCACACCGATTCGCACTGGAGCAATACTGACACAATGATTCGATACATCGCAAATATTCTTGTACCTTATTACGACAAGCAGAGAGAGCTTCTCGGGCTTGTTCCAGAACAACCTGGTGTAGCATTAGTCGACGTTTTTAAGGCACATCAAGATCCTCTTTTTCTGGCTGAACTAGAGAATAGGAATATTATTCCAGTTTTTGTGCCAGCTTCTTGCACAGGAGAGCTCCAGCCTTTGGACTTAACTGTAAACGGCGAGTTCAAGCGTTTGCTCAAGAATGAGTTTATTGAGGGGTATTCTAATGAGCTTAAATTTTTAGAGGAAAAAAAAAATCTGTGGACCTGCGAATATCACGACTGAAACCGATTCATGCTTCTTGGCTTGTGCGCACATTTAACGGTGTTGAAGCCAAACATGAGTTAATTTTGAATGGCTTCAAAGAAGCTGGTATAAATGTTGTCAGTGAATGAGCAGCATTCTACAGTACTGTATTACAGTACAGTAGTTGTATTGTTTTTACTGTATTCAAGAAATACTGTAGTTGTACCAGTAGTTGTACCAGTAGTACAGTATTCAAGAAATACAGTAGTTGTAAGTATTCAAGAAATGTTTGTACTTATTTCTTACAGTATTTAAGTAACTGTAATCATAAAAAATTGAATACTGTAAGTGAAATTTTTTTATTACCGTATTAAATGAGATGGGGGGATGGAATATTTTGCGCGGCTGAAATATTCGCGATTACGGAAGACTCTCGAAAATCGCGAAAATTAAAGCCTCGCGAAAAAAAGTGCTTTTACAATATCACTTTTGAAGCATCAAGCATCTGGCCCTTTGTGTTTTCCAAATAGAAAAATGCAGCATTACAAGTATTAGGAATGTTGTGTGTGAAGGTGTTGTATGCAGAGTTATATAGGCAGACCAGTGGTCGAAGTGGGCCGGTATGCGGCGGTATGGCATACCGGCACTTCTTCCACAGTCCTGAAAATGCTGTGCAGCGTCCTGCTGCATGTGCAGGACGCTGCTATGGGGTGCCGCTGCTAGTTAGTGCTGCCGCCAATCTCCCCTGCCGACAGGGCCCTACTGGACGGCTCTCATTCCCGCGATCGCTGTACCCCTTTGTTATCTATGTTGCCGCCAGGCAGCTCTCACCCCTGCTGTGGCCGGACTAGGATGGAAGGAGCGCCCGGCTGTATCCCCGCTGTCAATGGACACATGCCGCACTTGACACCTTGGCGGGTGTAAGCAGCACCGGCAGTGGACAGAGTGGGGGGAGGACGGCGGGAACACGGCAGCGCAGCAGGAGACACCGGCTGGAAAGGAATGGGAGCGGCAGTTGGCAGCCCTGTCACAGGGGTCTCAGGCACAGAGGTCAGCAGCACCTCCACTCTCAGTGCTAGGGACCCTGCTGATGTGCAGGGTGAGGTGCCGGCGCTGTGTGTTACTCCGGCTGATGCTGTCTGAGCAGGAACAGGCCATGTACAGGTCAGATTGAGGTAATGAAATCTTGACAATTTTATTGTTATTACAGAGGAGATGTGTGATGTCGTGCTCTCTGTGGGCACAGGGGCTGGTGTGACCGGCAAGTGGAGGTACAGGGGTGGTTGACTGGCAGGGAGAGGTGCAGTGGGTACTCGGGCTGGTGACTGACAGGGACAGGTGCGGTAGGGACAGGTGCAATGGGTGCAGTGGCAGGTACAGATGCGGTGGGTACAGGTTCTGGTGACAGACAGGGATGGGTACAGGGGTGAGTGACTGGCAGGGACAGGTGCGGTGGGTACAGGTTCTGGTGACAGGCAGGGACAGGTGCAGTGGGTGCAGGGATGGGTACAGGGGTGAGTGACTGGCAGGGACAGGTGCAGTGGGTACAGGGGCGGGTGACCGGCAGGGACAGATGCGGTGGGTACAGGTTCTGGTGACTGGCAGGGACAGGTGCAGTGGGTGCAGGGATGGGTACAGGGGTGAGTGACTGACAGGGACAGGTGTGGTGGGTACAGGGGCAGTTGACTGGCAGGGACAGGTGCGGTGGGGACAGGTGACCGGCGGGGACAGGTGCAGTGGGTACAGGGGCGGGTGACCAACAGGGACAGGTGCAGTGGGTACGGGGGTGGGTGACTGGCAGGGACAGGTGTGGTGGGTACAGGTTCTGGTGACCGGCAGGGACAGGTGCGGTGGGTGCAGGGACAGGTATGGTGGGTAGAGGGGCGAATGACTGACAGGGACTGGTGCAGTGGGTACAGGGGCTGGTGACTGACAGTGAGCACTATTGTGTGGTGTAATGTGAATTTGTACTATTATATTGCCATGACCCTTCCCCACAAAGCCATAACCTAAATTTTTCGGCACGCAACTGTCCCAGTTTCCACATTGTCTTTTCTAGCATATGTGTATCTTACTTTATGTGAGTGGGATATTTGATACTCCTTCCCCCCCCCCCCCCCCCCGATCCCCAATAGCCACAGTGAGGGGCACCCAAATCTATGTTTGCTTACCCCCCCCCCCAAAAAAAAAAAGAAATAGGCTCAGGTTGGCCCTCAACTCAGGGTATATGCCACGTGGGGGAGAAGAGTCTGTATGTGCCATGCTGGGGGGGGGGGGGGGGGAGGGGAGACTATTGCATTGGGACTCAAAAGGTCCTGTAGGACCCCAAGTTTTATAAGCGACGGGTCCCAGGGACCCACTATGTTTTTGGGTTTTCGTGATCACTGCCTGCACAATGCTTGCCACTTTAGCACACCGCATACGTTTTTAACTAGATGCGATCTAGTTCAAAATGTATGGAGCACATCGCTACGTGTATGGGCACCTTTCAGTGAATTTTTGTTCCATCCGGGTTGTATAATTATTGTGGTATAAATAATTTTTGGCTCATTCCATTTGAATTTTGGCTCGTTCCGTGTGGTGTAATGTGAGTATGGGTCATTTCGTGGGGTGTAGTGCAATTGAGCACGCCCCCTTTGATTAACCACACCCCTTTTTGGTTGACTATGCGCCTTTTCTGGAGGGGCATGATTTCTACCTTTATTTTTCCATACCCCCACTTTAAAATTTCCACTTCGAGCACTGAGGCAGACACCACCACATGACTCAGCCAAGTTATTTTGTTTAATTAAAGTATAACAGTACAGCCAAAATCACTGTTGTATACACACACTGGTTCTCAATGTATTGAAGCTTTAGGCTAATAGGGTTCTACAAAGCTCACTAACTGAATAGTACATGCTGTTTGTAGATAGTGGTGCAGCTTTATATTGCAGGTCTCTATGGACCTAAGTGGTAGACTTGTGACTCTATCATGGCACTTATCCTACAGTCTTACACAGTACTTACTGTCTATCTACAAAATGGCTGCAGTCTCATGGTGCAGCAGTACATCGGATTTAAGGGCAGAACTCCCTGGGTGTTAGTGTCCAGCAGTATGCACAGAAAGGAGACAGTGCTTTCTAGCAGGAAATTCCGTTAACAGTACAGAACTTTTAATACTCATGATAGTAGACTGTAGTTGGATTTCAACTTCTTTAGAGTCGAAAAGGAATAAATGGATTTCGATCAACAGATGTGTTATCCCATGACTATTGCCTACTATGAGCGAATATCATCGTTTGAACACACCTTCCACTATGTGGTCTCCTGTGAGGAAACTCAGGGGTAGATTTATTAAGCTTGATGAAGTGATAACCTGTCTGGTTTTTATCACCGGACAATCAGCTCCTACCTGTGAAGTTACAGGCTTGATTTGAAATATGACATATGTTCTGCCTGGATTCATTCAGCCTGTACCTAGGCTGCAATCATGAGTGTTTTCAATGCATCTGGCGAGGGGGTTAAATGTCGAGGATCACCGAAAACAAGCGATCCGTGCCGTTTAACCCCTGCGCCAGGCCGCTCACCCTATTCAATACTCTGGGGAAATCCTCGCTATCAGAGGACAGCGAAGAATCCCCCAAACAGCGAGACTCGTGGCTAATTCAGGGAGCCTGCTGCATTTACCCTGGAGCCTCACTGTTTTAGCGGCCGCATACACCATTTCCTGCTCGCTCCAAAAACCTAGCGAGGGGAAAGTGGCATGTGCAGGGGGTTAGTTGAATACTGACCCTTCGAGCTGTGACAACGAGAAGGCAGCAATGCTTGCTGTCACAGCAAGCACAAAGCATTGAATACACCCCACTGTGTGTTTGAAACTATGGTCAGCTCTCCCTAATTAGACACCTGATAGCCTCTAGCCCAGTGTTCTGACAGCTGTAACCCCTTAGCTCCCTATTAGCAGTGGTTCAGCATTCTCCGTTTGAACTCTCACTGAATTCCTCTGAGTAATTAGCAACAACCTTGGTGCAGCATTTGATTCTCCTCTGCAATCAGCTCTTTGGTGTTTGGATCTGAAAGCCAGCATTCCCTGTGCATTCTTAGGAGTTAGGCTTCAGTGTTTTATGGCCTACTAGGCCTCTCTCCACTTCAAAACCTACCTGTTGCACTGACCTCACAGGGTCTGATCATCTGACCATGAGCTATCCAATCCTGTGTCAGCCTGAGTCTATCTGAATCACCTTACTGTAGTCATCAATCACCTATAAATAAATAGAGAGACCTGGGACTCAAAGGCGGTAAGTTCCTCTAGTCACACAGCTTAGTGTGAGCTTAGCATCTGAGCTTCCTGTGAGAACAGTACTGACTACCCTGGTTCTTGTGAACCTCTGCTCTTGTTATCCAGCCACTCCAAAGCTATTATCTGGTTCCCAGTCTGGTTCACAGTCTGCTTCTAGTCATATCCAGTATCCAGCCCGCTCAAGTCCTATTCCTATCCAGCATCCAGCCCGGTCCAGTTGTATACAGTATCCAGCCCGGTCCAGTCCTATTCCTATCCTTTATCCAGCCCGGTCCAGTCCTATTCATATCCAGCTTCCAGCCCGGTCCAGTCGTATTCAGTATCCAGCCCGGTACAGTCCTATGCATTTCCAGCAGCCGGCACGGTCCAGTTGTATCCAGTCCAGTCTAGTTCTTTTTAATATCCAGTCTTGTCCATAGAGCACTGACGACCAGTACAGTTCAGTCATACAGCTATATATTCATCATTCTGCTATCAAAACCAACACCCTGGTGATCCAGTGGTCAGGATATGGCTCTCTTCGCTGAAGCCCAGGTTTGATTCCCGGTCAGGGATCGATCTCTGTCTCTTCCCTGTTTTCCACCTACTCGCACAGACCACACAAAACTCATAGATATGACAACCGTATCTAGCTAATATCTACTATCATGTGTTGCAATGCATTATACACACAGTAAGAGCGCAACGTAATGATGGTGGGTACTTTGCTCATGGGCTGGACCCATTCTGCGCATGTGTAAATTGTGCTAAATGTTATATGCAGCACCACCAAAATTCCTCCTATTAGTGAGGAACAACAGACAAATACAACAGAAAGAGTGATTGGGGTGCGCAACGTAATACATAAAATGTACCTCCCAGTTAGTATTAAATTAAAATCAGAAATACATTCTGGAGATCATTTCCATGTGTCCAATGTTGGGTGTATTCGCAATGATTATGCACAGTCCGTTTTAAGATGAATAATCTTTTTATTGCACGAAATACCCGACGCGTTTCGTCACTACGACTTCATAGGGGGTAAAACCGATATGAACAGTGATCCTAACAAGAATCCTTGCTGATCAATATGATTTTTTGTTCCACATTTAAAAAAAACCCATCAATATGGTATTGTGGATTTAGTCAACCCGTTTGGAATAATTCTGGTTGTTATGGGTAATCTTCTGAGGTAAATTACCTATGTTGGTCAGGACACTCTCAAAATAGCAACCTCCTCATCCAAAATTCAGGAATCTTAAAACGGACTGTGCATAATCATTGAGAATACACCCAACATTGGATACATGGAAATGATCTCCAGAATGTATTTCTGATTTTAATTTAATACTAACTGGGAGTGATTGGGGTGCGCATCCTATGTATTAGGTTGCGCACCCCAGTCACTCTTTCTGTTATATATATATATATATATATGGATAGATGCGAAAGGACAGAGTGCGCCAATGATTTTAACTCTCCACCACCAATAATAACTGTAATGACACTTATTACAATTTTCACAATTTAATACACAATAAAATTGAATATATATTAAAATTTTGTTTGCAGTTTGTGTCGTATTCGATTGAAACACCCAACGCGTTTCGTCAACACTGACTTCCTCAGGGGTGACTTTCTAGGTAGATAAAGAAGAATGGAGGAGGTATATATTAGCTTCTATCTGCTAAATATAGATAGATGCCTAAAAATTGTAAGCGTACATACCAATATGTTGTTGGTATAGTGTATAGCAATACTACACACAGGACGACTTCCACTTTACAAACAGGATGGACCTTGAGTGGATCCTATTGGGATGTGCGGTTATGCAGCATCTATAATGAGTTTATACAATAGCATGAGGAGTAAGCGGAAAGAGCTGATTACATATGGGAAAATTTGGTTTTAGCGGCTGATTCTACATACCGTTTCACTTTAAAAGTTATAAAAAAACCGGGTTCAGTCAACAGGGAGACAGAATGTTCTTTCACAAATTATACCTATAAAATTAACATAGGACCAAAATCCATATTACAGATATACAGAGAATAACATAGTATCATGACAGCCTTCAACATGTCTCTAGACTACATTATGATCCCCAGCATATTGCCTGGGTAGTGTAATACATAATTGGTTATTCTACTTTTAAAGTGCTTGATATCCCCAGCATATTGCCTGGGTAGTGTCATGCACAATTAGTTATTAAAGTGCTTGATAACACAAATGGGTTAAATTACATACCATATAACTATGGGCAAAATTTCAGAACATCACATACCTTTTGTAGAAAGTACTGGAGCTCACAGTCTGTCATCCACTGCATATAGCAGCTGATGCAGACTGCTACAGTTTATATAGCAGTGATTTGCTGACATCACTTCCTGTTTAGTTTAATATGCATGCTTTGTTTAAAGGCTTTTGGTGTATAATACCGTTTGACAACTACTAAGACCATGTCAATATGACAGCGCTATAGCAGAAAAGGTTCTCATTTCAAGTGTACAATTAATATTAAGTGTTAAATAGGTTAAAGATATGCAGCCTTCCCGTGCGTTCCAAATTGCGGTTCACAGGGCTCTAACTTCCGTTTCCGGAAGTTCCTAATGAAGTGCAGGCGCTTCCCGTCCTCCCTGAGTATGTTTAAGCGTACTGCGCATGATGACACTTCAGCGTGGACCGCCTATTGCGTTCCACACTGTTTACTTCCTTCCTGTTTCGGTATTATATTTCTGGGAGCGCGGGTGTTGGAACGCATATGCGTTCCACCCATAATGTTATCCTTCCTGTGTGCACGGGCGGAAATGCGCTGGGGGTCACATGGAGCGCTCTCTGTGCCACTCATTAATTGTTCCCCTCCACATCCGGGTACCTTAGTGTATATGCCATACTATTTGGAACGCATCTGCGTTTCACTGGAATAATTCCTGTATGTCATTAATCTTAGTGATTGTTATTTTGTAGTGTCGTCTTTAAGGATGATATTCAAATAAATCTGGTAGTGATGGTCTAAAAGTTTATCCATTTACAGTGTTTAGTGTTTAACATTGAATGCAAAATTGACATTTATATTAGATATTCAAATATTTAGATACTTCAACATTTAAATATTTTCACCATTTACAGTGATCCAAATTAACATATTTACATTATATATAGTGTTTATTTATAAATTACATATAGTGTTAAAAATGCATTAATTATAATATGCACCAATATGGGCAGATCAAATAACATATTAGTTTTTACTGCACATTTATTGCAATATGAATAGATCTTAGTACATATTCTCCTTAAAATGTGATAAACAAAGAAAGTGATTTTATTATAGCAGTGATATATGATAATCGGAGAAAGTGATTTACTTATAACTGTGATTTATACATATAAATAGAAAAATAGAAAAAGGTGAGTGAAACCAAGAATAGATCAGAAGGACTTTCATATCTAATTTCCTTGTGTTTGAATGATAGGTTTAGACTATCGTTTAGGCTCGTCAAGAGGTAAATGAAAACAAAATTGAATCTGCTTCCATAAATAATTACCCTAAATAGGACACTATATCTACATTTTCGTTAAGACCCTGGGGGGTTAGGGAATTCAATGAGTAGATCCAGAATGTTTCCCTTTTGGATAGGGTAAGATCTCTGTCCCCTCCTCTTGGGTCAATCAGAATTTGTTCTAGCCTGCACTTCATTAGGAACTTCCGGAAACGGAAGTTAGAGCCCTGTGAACCGCATTTTGGAACGCACGCGAAGGCTGCATATCTTTAACCTATTTAACACTTAATATTAATTGTACACTTGAAATGAGAACCTTTTCTGCTATAGCGCTGTCATATTGACATGGTCTTAGTAGTTGTCAAACGGTATTATACACCAAAAGCCTTTAAACAAAGCATGCATATTAAACTAAACAGGAAGTGATGTCAGCAAATCACTGCTATATAAACTGTAGCAGTCTGCATCAGCTGCTATATGCAGTGGATGACAGACTGTGAGCTCCAGTACTTTCTACAAAAGGTATGTGATGTTCTGAAATTTTGCCCATAGTTATATGGTATGTAATTTAACCCATTTGTGTTATCAAGCACTTTAATAACTAATTGTGCATGACACTACCCAGGCAATATGCTGGGGATATCAAGCACTTTAAAAGTAGAATAACCAATTATGTATTACACTACCCAGGCAATATGCTGGGGATCATAATGTAGTCTAGAGACATGTTGAAGGCTGTCATGATACTATGTTATTCTCTGTATATCTGTAATATGGATTTTGGTCCTATGTTAATTTTATAGGTATAATTTGTGAAAGAACATTCTGTCTCCCTGTTGACTGAACCCGTTTTTTTTATAACTTTTAAAGTGAAACGGTATGTAGAATCAGCCGCTAAAACCAAATTTTCCCATATGTAATCAGCTCTTTCCGCTTACTCCTCATGCTATTGTATAAAATCATTATAGATGCTGCATAACCACACATCCCAATAGGATCCACTCGAGGTCCATCCTGTTTGTAAAGTGGAAGTCGTCCTGTGTGTAGTATTGCTATACACTATACCAACAACATATTGGTATGTACGCTTACAATTTTTAGGCATCTATCTATATTTAGCAGATAGAAGCTAATATATACCTCCTCCATTCTTCTTTATCCACCTAGAAAGTCACCCCTGAGGAAGTCAGTGTTGACGAAACGCGTTGGGTGTTTCAATCGAATACGACACAAACTGCAAACAAAATTTTAATATATATTCAATTTTATTGTGTATTAAATTGTGAAAATTGTAATAAGTGTCATTACAGTTATTATTGGTGGTGAAGAGTTAAAATCATTGGCGCACTCTGTCCTTTCGCATCTATCCATTTCTACTCTTCCCCTACTAACAGAGGGGACAAACAGAGCTGCAGCCAACACATCTTGAAACAGCGCATTGAAGGGGTATTCTCTCTTTTTCCATATATATATATATATATTCCACCTAAAACAAACAGAGGGGGCGCTTCATGGTGTAATATCGTTTTAATAAAACGTGGAAATCACTTTAAAAACTTTTCTCCCACGGAGAAGATAAAGCCCGTACCGAAGTAATCATCCGGTGTGGGCTGAATACCACAAGATATGTAAAACAATCCACTGGTTCAATACTGCATGCCCAGAATTTTAAACGTGTCACTCACGGTACCACTCGGCAAGACGCCGGCGCCTCAGCGTCTCAGCAGCGGGGCTTCCAAACAGCGTGAACACAGCGGACTCACAGATGCGTCACACAGACCACGCCCCTACGCGTTTCGTCAATGGACTTCGTCAGTGGGGTGGTCTGCATGACGCCGCATCAAACATTTATACCAATATACAGGTGCTACAATTAGAGCTTCCCAGCTTCTCATGAACCGGGCGCATCCACCTGCTCTCTATCTGCGGGTGTGACCAGTACTCAGATCAGCAATAGTGGTAGCTCCCATAGAATAGAGAAAGGATACATGTACTATGAAGTAGAAAAAAATGTGTTGCCAATGCAATAAAAAAGAGAGCGGAAGATAGAGTTGGAGTGCTAGAGTATTTAAAAAGTGGTTCTCTACCATATATTTCTAATCGCCAATAATAATATTATAAGTCGGTTTTAAAGAACCTTATTCATAAAAATTCTTTTTAGAATTATTTGTAATACACTAAATTATATGGGAATAAATATATAAGAAAAATAGGGATATGCAAGCAAGTATATATCAAAATATATGTATATGGTAATATAAAAACATACATATAAATATAAATATAAAGAGGATATCTGTATAGAAAAATGCATATAAAAATACATATAAAAAAATGGATCTGGTCTTTGACAGGCCTGTTTCTTTTAAAAATGAGACAGTTACTAGAGTGGACTATAAGGCTATGCATTACCCCTATAATGAGAAATTGGGAACCACTTTACATGGAGGAGCATACATCAAAAAATTACACATTTTTATATATCTATCGATAGGCCACTATAGGTATGGCCTCAACTGCAAGGAATTTTATATGTGCAGAACTCATATGGGCAGCGGTGGTCGCGTTACTCTATAACCAGGCAGTGACTATATGTCATAGCTGAAACTTTTTCATATATCTAACACAAGGAATGTCATCAGATATAATTAAATATAACATTTTGCACATAGCTGTTATCATAAGGTCACAGAGAACGATCCATAATAGCTCATACAATACTCAAACAATAAAAAGTCAATAGGAAAAGAGAAGCAATCGATGATAAACATGATGAACAAGGAAAAAAATGAATTACAATACAAATTATGCCAGGAGACAAAGGGAACCAGGGAGGGACCTCTTCATATATCACAAGCCCTGAATAACGATGTTATACAACCACGTAGGGACGATAGTGGGGGGAGATATCTAATACACTATCGATGGTACAATTTCTTTCTAAATAAACGGAGTTATCTCATAGTTCTCATTGAGACCTCGGGGCATCACTGTGTTGAGAGTGATAATCCAGTAGGTCTCCCGTCTGGACAATCTGTTTTCTCTGTCTCCTCCCCTTTTATCGATTGGAATATGTTCAATAGCCTTAAATTTCAAAAGGGACGCATCTCCATTGTGGCATTCAGCAAAATGCCGTGGGATGCTATGATTCTGGACTCTATTTTTAATGTTCCGTGTGTGCTCCAGTACCCGGATTTTCAAAGATCTTTTAGTTTTTCCGATGTACTGGAGCCCACACGGACATTCCAACATGTATACAACGAACGAGGTGTTACAATTAATTAGGCTCTTAATTTTATACTGCTCAGTTTTCTGTGAGCTATGAAAGACCTTGGCTCCTCGTTCCATTAATGGACAGATCTTACAACTGCCACAAGGATATGATCCAAGGATGCCCCCAAACATAGTTGGTGGAGCATTCACAGGGACTTTTTCCAACTGGCTCTTTGATATCATGGTTTTGATGTTATTAGCCTTTTTGTATATGATATCAGGGTGATCAGGTAGGTGTTCAGAAAGAATGGCATCCAACTTCAACACATGCCAATGTTTTTTTAAAAATTTATTTATATCTTTTTCGTTACTATTATATTTGGTTATGAATGGACAAAATATTTTATCTGTTTTTCTGTTTTTCTGCTTATATGTGAGAAGTTCGGTTCTATTTTTGTTCCTAGCTTTCAAGTTGGCATCTTGTATAATTTCATGTGGATACCCTTTTTCATCAAATCTTTCCACATATATACCAGCCTGTTCATCATAAGCTTCTACAGTGGTGCAATTTCTACGCAACCTTGTAAATTGCGAGAAAGGTATATTTTGTTTCCACCTGGGTAAGTGACAGCTGAAAAAGTCAAGATAGCTGTTGCTGTCCACCTTCTTGAAGTGGGTGTGTGTTTCAATTTTGCCACTCACTAGAAAATTTCTCGTGCTAATGGCCAAATCAAGGAACTCAATCTCTGACTCATTGATCGTGTGGGTGAAGCTTAAGTTGTAGTCATTGATGTTAATAGCACTCATAAAGCTTTCAAATTCTGTGCTGCTGCCATCCCACACGATCAAGATGTCATCGATATATCGCTTGAATAATTTTAGGTTATCCTTGTATGGTCCTTGTAACACACCTCTCTCCCAATGACTCATGTACAAGTTTGCCAGGCTAGGGGCACAAATACTGCCCATAGCTGTCCCACACAGCTGTACAAAAAATTCTTCAAGAAAACCAAAATAATTAAATTTCAAAACATACTCCAGGCATTTACATATGAAATCTACTTTTGTAGTGTCAACCTCGGGATCATCTGTTAGTCTCTCCCTGATTACCTCTATTCCTTTAGAGTGTGGTATCGCGGTGTACAGAGCCTGCACGTCCACCGTGCACCACTTATACCCTGTCTGCCATTCAACTTCATTTAAGATCTGCAAAACATGGGTTGTATCCTGGATGTATGTGTTGATTTTTGGCACATACCCTTTAATGTATTTGTCTACATATTCCGACATTCTAGAACACAGAGAGCCTATCCCACTCACAATTGGACGTCCCGGAGGGCATGTAACATTCTTATGTATTTTTGGGATGTGGTAGAACGTTGCCGTTCTGGGGGTGTCATTAAGCAGATATTTATATTCCTCTAAATTAATACTTTTGGACCTAAGACCTTCTCCTAACAGGGTTTCAAGTTCTTTTTTATACATTTCTGTAGGGTCACGAGGAAGTCTACAGTAAGACTCTTGATCATTCAATAGTCTATATGCTTCCCCTACATACATCTCTCGGTCCATTATAACAATCCCCCCCCCCTTGTCAGCATTTTTTATGACGATGCTGGTGTTGTCAGCCAAACCTTTCAGAGCTTTAAACTCGACAGGTGAGAGATTTTTCTTTCCCTCCGTGATTTTTAGCTGATCAATTTCCTTCTTCACTAATTGGGAAAACATCTCTATATGTGCCCCCCTAGATTCTAGTGGGTAAAAGGTCGATTTGCATTTGAGTCCTGAATTGTTTTTATTCAGGTTCTGAGCGTCTAGTAACTGTCTCATTTTTAAAAGAAACAGGCCTGTCAAAGACCAGATCCATTTTTTTATATGTATTTTTTATATGCATTTTTCTATACAGATATCCTCTTTATATTTATATTTATATGTATGTTTTTATATTACCATATACATATATTTTGATATATACTTGCTTGCATATCCCTATTTTTCTTATATATTTATTCCCATATAATTTAGTGTATTACAAATAATTCTAAAAAGAATTTTTATGAATAAGGTTCTTTAAAACCGACTTATAATATTATTATTGGCGATTAGAAATATATGGTAGAGAACCACTTTTTAAATACTCTAGCACTCCAACTCTATCTTCCGCTCTCTTTTTTATTGCATTGGCAACACATTTTTTTCTACTTCATAGTACATGTATCCTTTCTCTATTCTATGGGAGCTACCACTATTGCTGATCTGAGTACTGGTCACACCCGCAGATAGAGAGCAGGTGGATGCGCCCGGTTCATGAGAAGCTGGGAAGCTCTAATTGTAGCACCTGTATATTGGTATAAATGTTTGATGCGGCGTCATGCAGACCACCCCACTGACGAAGTCCATTGACGAAACGCGTAGGGGCGTGGTCTGTGTGACGCATCTGTGAGTCCGCTGTGTTCACGCTGTTTGGAAGCCCCGCTGCTGAGACGCTGAGGCGCCGGCGTCTTGCCGAGTGGTACCGTGAGTGACACGTTTAAAATTCTGGGCATGCAGTATTGAACCAGTGGATTGTTTTACATATCTTGTGGTATTCAGCCCACACCGGATGATTACTTCGGTACGGGCTTTATCTTCTCCGTGGGAGAAAAGTTTTTAAAGTGATTTCCACGTTTTATTAAAACGATATTACACCATGAAGCGCCCCCTCTGTTTGTTTTAGGTGGAGTTTACGTTTGGAGTCCCGTGGGAATCGGGACATTCAGAGGGGAGCTGCACCTAGTAAATTTCATTTGGACTGGTGTGGATTATACATCCAAAGAACTTGTTTCCTTGGACTGAACGGACTTAATAGTGTCAGCGCACCTATATTTGTTTTGTATCTTTGCATTTTTTTCCCATTATAGGTTGCTGCAGTTAAATTTGCACTAAGTGTCCAGTATATTGCTGTGGAAAACATGTTTAGAAATAGTGATTATCGCAGGAAGAGGAGTGAGGAGTGTGCTAGAATTTTTAATGAGGATATTAGTGACCCAGTAAGGGCAGAAAATCCCACTAGAGGTAATGAGGAGCTTATGGCCAATTTAGAACACCTGTTAATTAAAGAAACAAAAACATGGTGGGATATTACTGGTCTGGAGAGCTATATCAAATGTGGGAGGATTCCCAGAGGCCTCAGACTAAGCAAAAATCCTACCATGGGTCATGATAATGAGAAATTTTTAACTGATTGGTATAAAATCCTTGATCAATGCTCCTTAGAGCTTATGCAGTTATTGGTAAATGAAAAAAGAAAAATACTAATCCAAGTCGAGCAGGATCTTGAAAAACTCAATGGGGATTTAACCCCTTCACGACATATGACGTATATATACGTCATATGTCCGTTGAGGGGGAATCAAGCCAGCTCACGGAGTGAGCTGGCTTGATAGAGAGCAGGTAATGGCTGTATATTACAGCCAGGTCCCTGCTCTCACGGCCACGAGCGGCGAGTTCGCCGATCGTGGCCGTTTAACCCTTTAAGCACCGCGGGCAAAGCGCCCGCAGTGCTTAAATAGCTGATCGGAGGGGGGGCGCCCCCCTCCGGCGCCGATCGGGGCCCCCCGCAGCGCGATCGGAGGGTGCCGATCGGTTGCCATGGTAGCCAGGGGTCTAATGTAGACCCCTGTGCTGTCCGTGTCAGTATTCCTATTACATCCTGCCTGAGGCAGGATGTAATAGAAAGTGCTGAAAATCACTATGTTCAGCCATAGAGCTCTATGGCTGAACCTAGTACAGGCGATCGCGCCCCCTAGTGGTCAAGTACACTAGGGGGCCTTGTAGTAAAAGTAAAAAAAAAAAAAAAATAAAGTTTAAAAATAAAAAAAAATAATAAAATATTAAAAGTTCAAATCACCCCCCTTTCCCCATTTCCTAAATAAAAATAAATAAAAAATAAATAAAATAAACATATTTGGTATCGCCGCGTTCCTAAAAGTCCGATCTATTAAAATATAACATTAGTTATCCCGCACGGTTAAAGGCGTAAACGGAAAATAATCCCCAACGCCAAAACTACGTTTTTTGGTCGCATCGTCTACCCAAAAAAAAATAGCTAAAAGAGATCAGAAAGTCGCCCATATCACATAATGGTATTAATTAAAAAGTACACTTCAGCCCGCAAAAAATGAGCCCTCACCCAGGTCCGTAGGTGGAAAAATAAAAAAGTTATAAGCCGCAGAACATGGCGACGCGACGCAAATTCGAAAAACCGTAACATTTTCTATTTTTTTTTTTAGTCGTAAAACGTAACGAAAACTATATAAGTTTGGTATCACCGGAATCATAACGACCCATAGAATAAAGATAACCCATCATTTTAAACGAACTATGAACTCCAAAAAAACCGTAACCAGCGCAAAATTGTGGAATTGCGTTTTTTTTTCTTTTTACCCCACATTGAATTATTTCCTGATTCCCCAGAATATTATACGGTATAGTAAATGGTACCATTAAAAAGTACAACTTGTCCCGCAAAAAAAAAGCCCTCATGTGTCTATATAGCCGGAAAATTAAAAAAGTTACGCTTATTTGAACGCAAGGAGGAAAAAAAAAAAAAAAATTACCTTAAAAGGCTCTGTCATGAAGGGGTTAAATGAATTTAAAGAGACAGAATCTTTTAAAACAAGGAAATATGAGATAGACAGTAAGGTCCTTAAAATTGAAGATAAAGTGATTGAAACTAAAAAAAGTAAATTTAAAAGAGATAGAGAGGACTATCAGAACAATCAGGTTAGAACATGGCATGTTGAAAGAGGGCGTGTCAGGGAAGAACGCCGTACATATCAGAACAACTATGGGAGAAGTGATCAATGGCAGAATCAATCCTCCCATAGATACCAAAAAAGGGATAGATCTCCCAATAAATACAGGTCAAGAGATAGATCAAATAATTATGATTGGAAGTTTCCAAAAAGGACCACATATTACAAAAATAATTATCAACCAAGAGGGGTAGCGGTTAACAACCGTTATGAGAGACTCAGGTCTACAAATACTGAGGTTTTTTTAGACCGGCACGAGAGAACAAACCTGTCCCAAAGAAATCCCCAATTACTGGAGGCCCCTCCCCCGTCACCGGGAGGTCGAAAAAGAAGGTTCCCAGAAAAAGAGGAAAGAGAGCTTCCAAGAAGGGAGTCAAAAATGAGACACCTACGGTAAAAAATCTTGATCGGGGTATATATAATCTCTCAAAAAGAGTATTAAATGACAGAGAGAAAAAGGTGTTACAAAAAGGTTTATCTTTCGCTCCCTCTAAAAAGGCTAACAAATTTGATTTATACATTGATTTAAATCTGTATGTGAGAAAACTCACATTAAAAAGGCACTTCTTGAGAAAATCTGATGCCACTTTAAAAAATTGGGATGACGCTCAGAACCTGAATAAAAACAATTCAGGACTCAAATGCAAATCGACCTTTTACCCACTAGAATCTAGGGGGGCACATATAGAGATGTTTTCCCAATTAGTGAAGAAGGAAATTGATCAGCTAAAAATCACGGAGGGAAAGAAAAATCTCTCACCTGTCGAGTTTAAAGCTCTGAAAGGTTTGGCTGACGACACCAGCATCGTCATAAAAAATGCTGACAAGGGGGGGGGGATTGTTATAATGGACCGAGAGATGTATGTAGGGGAAGCATATAGACTATTGAATGATCAAGAGTCTTACTGTAGACTTCCTCGTGACCCTACAGAAATGTATAAAAAAGAACTTGAAACCCTGTTAGGAGAAGGTCTTAGGTCCAAAAGTATTAATTTAGAGGAATATAAATATCTGCTTAATGACACCCCCAGAACGGCAACGTTCTACCACATCCCAAAAATACATAAGAATGTTACATGCCCTCCGGGACGTCCAATTGTGAGTGGGATAGGCTCTCTGTGTTCTAGAATGTCGGAATATGTAGACAAATACATTAAAGGGTATGTGCCAAAAATCAACACATACATCCAGGATACAACCCATGTTTTGCAGATCTTAAATGAAGTTGAATGGCAGACAGGGTATAAGTGGTGCACGGTGGACGTGCAGGCTCTGTACACCGCGATACCACACTCTAAAGGAATAGAGGTAATCAGGGAGAGACTAACAGATGATCCCGAGGTTGACACTACAAAAGTAGATTTCATATGTAAATGCCTGGAGTATGTTTTGAAATTTAATTATTTTGGTTTTCTTGAAGAATTTTTTGTACAGCTGTGTGGGACAGCTATGGGCAGTATTTGTGCCCCTAGCCTGGCAAACTTGTACATGAGTCATTGGGAGAGAGGTGTGTTACAAGGACCATACAAGGATAACCTAAAATTATTCAAGCGATATATCGATGACATCTTGATCGTGTGGGATGGCAGCAGCACAGAATTTGAAAGCTTTATGAGTGCTATTAACATCAATGACTACAACTTAAGCTTCACCCACACGATCAATGAGTCAGAGATTGAGTTCCTTGATTTGGCCATTAGCACGAGAAATTTTCTAGTGAGTGGCAAAATTGAAACACACACCCACTTCAAGAAGGTGGACAGCAACAGCTATCTTGACTTTTTCAGCTGTCACTTACCCAGGTGGAAACAAAATATACCTTTCTCGCAATTTACAAGGTTGCGTAGAAATTGCACCACTGTAGAAGCTTATGATGAACAGGCTGGTATATATGTGGAAAGATTTGATGAAAAAGGGTATCCACATGAAATTATACAAGATGCCAACTTGAAAGCTAGGAACAAAAATAGAACCGAACTTCTCACATATAAGCAGAAAAACAGAAAAACAGATAAAATATTTTGTCCATTCATAACCAAATATAATAGTAACGAAAAAGATATAAATAAATTTTTAAAAAAACATTGGCATGTGTTGAAGTTGGATGCCATTCTTTCTGAACACCTACCTGATCACCCTGATATCATATACAAAAAGGCTAATAACATCAAAACCATGATATCAAAGAGCCAGTTGGAAAAAGTCCCTGTGAATGCTCCACCAACTATGTTTGGGGGCATCCTTGGATCATATCCTTGTGGCAGTTGTAAGATCTGTCCATTAATGGAACGAGGAGCCAAGGTCTTTCATAGCTCACAGAAAACTGAGCAGTATAAAATTAAGAGCCTAATTAATTGTAACACCTCGTTCGTTGTATACATGTTGGAATGTCCGTGTGGGCTCCAGTACATCGGAAAAACTAAAAGATCTTTGAAAATCCGGGTACTGGAGCACACACGGAACATTAAAAATAGAGTCCAGAATCATAGCATCCCACGGCATTTTGCTGAATGCCACAATGGAGATGCGTCCCTTTTGAAATTTAAGGCTATTGAACATATTCCAATCGATAAAAGGGGAGGAGACAGAGAAAACAGATTGTCCAGACGGGAGACCTACTGGATTATCACTCTCAACACAGTGATGCCCCGAGGTCTCAATGAGAACTATGAGATAACTCCGTTTATTTAGAAAGAAATTGTACCATCGATAGTGTATTAGATATCTCCCCCCACTATCGTCCCTACGTGGTTGTATAACATCGTTATTCAGGGCTTGTGATATATGAAGAGGTCCCTCCCTGGTTCCCTTTGTCTCCTGGCATAATTTGTATTGTAATTCATTTTTTTCCTTGTTCATCATGTTTATCATCGATTGCTTCTCTTTTCCTATTGACTTTTTATTGTTTGAGTATTGTATGAGCTATTATGGATCGTTCTCTGTGACCTTATGATAACAGCTATGTGCAAAATGTTATATTTAATTATATCTGATGACATTCCTTGTGTTAGATATATGAAAAAGTTTCAGCTATGACATATAGTCACTGCCTGGTTATAGAGTAACGCGACCACCGCTGCCCATATGAGTTCTGCACATATAAAATTCCTTGCAGTTGAGGCCATACCTATAGTGGCCTATCGATAGATATATAAAAATGTGTAATTTTTTGATGTATGCTCCTCCATGTAAAGTGGTTCCCAATTTCTCATTATAGGGGTAATGCATAGCCTTATAGTCCACTCTAGTAACTGTCTCATTTTTAAAAGAAACAGGCCTGTCAAAGACCAGATCCATTTTTTTATATGTATTTTTATATGCATTTTTCTATACAGATATCCTCTTTATATTTATATTTATATGTATGTTTTTATATTACCATATACATATATTTTGATATATACTTGCTTGCATATCCCTATTTTTCTTATATATTTATTCCCATATAATTTAGTGTATTACAAATAATTCTAAAAAGAATTTTTATGAATAAGGTTCTTTAAAACCGACTTATAATATTATTATTGGCGATTAGAAATATATGGTAGAGAACCACTTTTTAAATACTCTAGCACTCCAACTCTATCTTCCGCTCTCTTTTTTATTGCATTGGCAACACATTTTTTTCTACTTCATAGTACATGTATCCTTTCTCTATTCTATGGGAGCTACCACTATTGCTGATCTGAGTACTGGTCACACCCGCAGATAGAGAGCAGGTGGATGCGCCCGGTTCATGAGAAGCTGGGAAGCTCTAATTGTAGCACCTGTATATTGGTATAAATGTTTGATGCGGCGTCATGCAGACCACCCCACTGACGAAGTCCATTGACGAAACGCGTAGGGGCGTGGTCTGTGTGACGCATCTGTGAGTCCGCTGTGTTCACGCTGTTTGGAAGCCCCGCTGCTGAGACGCTGAGGCGCCGGCGTCTTGCCGAGTGGTACCGTGAGTGACACGTTTAAAATTCTGGGCATGCAGTATTGAACCAGTGGATTGTTTTACATATCTTGTGGTATTCAGCCCACACCGGATGATTACTTCGGTACGGGCTTTATCTTCTCCGTGGGAGAAAAGTTTTTAAAGTGATTTCCACGTTTTATTAAAACGATATTACACCATGAAGCGCCCCCTCTGTTTGTTTTAGGTGGAGTTTACGTTTGGAGTCCCGTGGGAATCGGGACATTCAGAGGGGAGCTGCACCTAGTAAATTTCATTTGGACTGGTGTGGATTATACATCCAAAGAACTTGTTTCCTTGGACTGAACGGACTTAATAGTGTCAGCGCACCTATATTTGTTTTATATATATATATATATATATATATATATATATATATATATATATATATAAAATCACACACACACACACACACAGGTAGAGTATCCCTTATCCAAATATCCATTATCCAAATTATTTTTTTTTTGCTAAAAACCTACTTGGGACATCTGTAACAGCGCTACTGACGATGTTTAACTGGCATATATGTGTAAGGAAATGATTGCTTGGCATTCAAACTCAGTTTCTGAGATAGTACAGAAACTTGGTTTCATCTATGGAAACCTTGTTTTATGCACAAATAATAAATATTTCATGTGTTTGATGTGTTTATACAGCATAAATGTAAGATACCTTAAGATACTTAATTGAAATATAAAAATATTCTGAAATACGGAATAATCCGTTATGCAAAATTCTTCCGGTCCTAAGCATTTTGGATAAGGGATACTCAACCTGTATATGTGTGTGTGTGTGCTACATCCCATGAGCAAGCCATTTAACATGGCTTGCACCAGAAGGTACACTGTATGCCACACCCACTTGCCAAATGGCAAAGAATTGTAAAAGTAATGTAAAAATATCCCTGTAGACATATCAGTAGGTGTGTTCGTGTGCTTTGTATACTGTAATAAGTAGATATTGCTCAGACTTGCAATAGCAGCTGCTGACCATTATACTAGTCCCTGAAGGCATGGCTTTATTTATAAAAATAACTTTAACTTCCATATCACAATGACATGAAAAACTCACGGAAGTGACTCCACGCCATGTAGCGCTAACATCTCCTACCATAAAAATAAATGAACTGAACAGAAATAAACTATGGAAGTGTGCGGTTTTTAAT
This sequence comes from Crinia signifera, assembly GCF_055691185.1. Classification (NCBI taxonomy): domain Eukaryota; kingdom Metazoa; phylum Chordata; class Amphibia; order Anura; family Myobatrachidae; genus Crinia; species Crinia signifera. Next base: position 320,860,725 of record NC_139217.1, on the reverse strand, counting down.
GATGCACAGTGTGGGAAATAGTAGAATTAGCGGAAATCGCCTTACAGAGGAAATTAACTTTTTAAGGCCATATTTTAAAATTGGAGATCCCGCAGTATGGTGTATATATTCCCTCTTTTTATTCTTTATTAGCTTGTTAGTAAAATAAAATGTACCTCATTAAATTACTTTTAATGCAGTTTATTTGGCAGCACTTTTTATGGTTTTGAAATCAATTTAGAAATAGACATTCATTTTCAAACAGAATTTGCCTCTACACTGTATCTTAAGTGTATCACTAGCACAATGTACTTTTACTATGCTTTCACTTCTGCTAGAGGACAATTATGGGTTTATGTGGAGGTTGGTTTTATTTTTTGTATGGCAGTTATGCATAACAAATGATGCATCTACAGATGTGTCCTCATACATCTAGCCCCAATACTTCATGTAGAGCAAGATGCTTGGTATAAGATGCGGTATAAGTCTGGTGCTAGCATTGGGTGTCTTTGTTTTGCCGAACACGTGTCTTAGTTGTAAAAAGTGGCAGGTATTACCCCAGTAAAATCCGCTACCTTACTCAGCTTTAGTAAAGCTAGATGCAGTCCGTAAAGGTGCCCACAGACGCATCAATTATCGAATACAAGGTAACGTACAGGGTGTGTTGAAAAAGACAGTATAAATAGGGGTATAGCTGGTAGAACTAAAATCAGCATCAGAACACAACGGTTCTTTCATGGAAAAAGGCTGTGGACTGCTGCGATGTTACATTTTCCTATTGAGATTCAAAGTCTCAGGAGCGCACAGACTTACAAGTGTCACATAACAAATTAATCAGCACAGTCTCTTGATCACCCTGGTTGCATTGTGGTGTGACCAGTGGCGGTTTTTACCTATGGACTGCAGGGCTGCAGCCCCACCAGGTAAAATCCGCCACAGTACTGAGGTCAGATGCAGCCTGGATTGCACTGGCTTCACTGTGACTGGCAGTGACTTCCTATTGATAGTTTGACCTGCCAGTCCCCATTGGGAAGTGTTCCCTCCCTCTGGGGCGCCTTGCTGCACGCTTCCGTGCAAAATCAGCAATTGGGCATGCGCAGTACCTATATCGGTACTGCGCATGTGCTTGTACAGGAGCCGGGACCAAGATTCCTTCTATGGGCTGTTGCCGAAAGAGCCCATAGAAGCTGGCCGCATGTGCAGTACAGAGGTTTGTACTGCGCATGCGCCAGTCCCGGCCAGGGCAGCCGAGAGGAATGCCAGGCCCCGGTAAAATTTTGGGGTTGTGGCCTAAGTGTGGGAGGTGTGGGCACCTCCCGCACTTAGGCCACGTCCCATAAATGTTAAGAGGAGGGTGAAAAAAAAATGTAATATCAGCAGCAACACACACCTACAGCATGTGTTGTGCTGACAGCAGGCTTAGCATGACCTCTCACGCTGTCAGTGAGACACTCATGCTGAACCTGCTGTCAGCACAGCACATGCTGTAAAAGTGTGTGCTTATGTTGCTAACCGGAGGGATGGAGGGGGAAGGGAGGGGTCGGACCAGGGCCTCTGCAGGGCCCCTCCAGTGAGCCTGGGCCCGGGTAATTAGTACCCGCTCCCCCCCTTTCTCGGCTGCCCTGGTCCCGGCACCTGTCATCATAGGACAGGCACCGGGGACCAGGATGAGAGCGGCAGCGGCAACAGGGGGAGGGGGTGACTGCATGAAACCTGGTCATCTGGGCTCTTCAGAACCTCCCCCTCCCATTGAGGGGGGTTGTTGGGGGCTAAAGGATTGCAAAAGGACTTTCCCACCTTTTAGGGGGGGCAGGAGAGGTACACAATTTTCGTCCATTTTGGGAGGGTAGTCAAGTAGGATTCAGTATGAAATCCCGGCGGTCGGGATCCCGACGCCGGAATCCCGACCGCCGAAATCCCGACAAGGGGGGGACGTGGATCGCCCCCCCTTGGGGGCTCGCTGCCCTTGCCACGCAGCGGGCCCGGTTCCTCGCTACGCTCGGCACGCTACGCTCGGCACGCTAATTTATTCTCCCTCCAGGGGTGTCGTGGACATCGGAGGGAGAAAGTGTCGGGATTCCGGCGTCGGGATTCTGAATGCCGGGATCCCGACCGCCGGGATTTTAACTGCATCCCGTCAAGTATGGTATATACTAATGTACATCTGCAAAATTGGTGAATAGGTTATTTGCAGAGCTGGATGCATTCTGGGAATTGCTCAGTGTGTTGAGGGAAAAAATGTCTTGTTTTACTAACCCAGTATTTAACCCCTCCCTCATGCACCTGGGAAATGCTACTGAACTAATTGAGCATCTACCACTATCTGTATGTATGTTGTTAGAGGCAGAAGGGAGCCCATATTAGGAGGAGATGTGGGTCCTGATATGCCACATGGAGTAGTCCGGGGTTGCTCCAAGGTAGGTAGCTCTTAGTTTGGATATATCAAGTAAGGAGCCATTATCATGTGGCTCCTTGCTGGTTAATCGTAGACCCAATTTAGGGTAACGGTGGTGTGGGGTGCGGTGCTCCTGGACTGGATGGGCTGGGTGGCTTTAGTGCGGCATGCCCTTACATTCTATTAACACTTTTCCCTCACTAACACTATCTCTATCCTATTTTAATTACATTCATTTATTTCTCTCTTTTTATATAGCTTCGGCTTCCTATCACTAATTATTAACACTTAGTATATCACTGGCATGCCGCGCTGGGCTTCCCAGCTTATGATGTTTTTTTGGGGTGCTGCACCCTGCACCTAAATATAGCGCTAGGGACCCCCAATATACAGAGAAGCCTTGACGCGGCTTGGGGGCATAGCATACACCTGCGCAGGTATATGTAACCAATATCTCTGAATTCTATTATCATGTAGTGTTCTAGATTGGTTACTAGCATTGCTCAGTGTGTTGAGGGAAAAAATGTCTTGTTTTACTAACCCAGTATTTAACCCCTCCCTCATGCACCTGGGAAATGCTACTGAACTAATTGAGCATCTACCACTATCTGTATGTAAATTGTATAGTTATGTAAGCTGTACAAAATGTGCTTTATACTGTATCAAGCTCATTTTTTTCTGTGTTTTTGAAGCATAATACATCTCATTGCTCACTTTTTCTCTGACACTGATACATTGGGGTAAATTTACTAAGGTGGAAGTTCTGCTGGTACTTATGTAGTACCAGGGTACCACTAAGCAATTTGCTTAGTGGGCTATTCTGCGCAAGGAAATCGCATGGCATGGCATGTCCCGTTTTAGTGCCATATGATGCGTGCGATGCGATGAGATATTCTTAAGTAATTTATTCACTGCTATCTTGCCCGGGGCTTATCGCATCGCATCACCTGCCATTGCACCTGACTCAAAATCGCATACAACTGCATGTGATTTTATAGGGTGTGATGCCATTAACTTTACTACTCTGCAATGACATGCAATGTGATTTTAATGCACCCCCCCCCCCACTATCCACGCCACCCCGAAGCATGGCGAGCGGCGGCGGAATGCGTCCTTCTGACTTTTTCGTACCCCCACTATCCACGAGGGGACGTGGATTACTTTACATGTTTTCCACGTCCCCTTGCGGGGCTCGCTACGCTCGCCATGCGCTCGCAACACTATATAAAATTAACTCAATGCCGACGTGGATATTGGGGGTATGAAAAGGTCGGGAGGACACGTTCTGCCACCCCTCGCGAGCCTCACTGTGCTCACCACGCTTTGGGGTGGAGTGGATAGTGGGGGGTGTTTTAGGAACAGATTCTACTCTCCCTCTATGGGAGTTATGGAATTCCAAGAGGGAGAGTAGCCCCTGTAAGTTGGGATCCTGCTTGTCGGGCAGTTTAACAGTCGGGATTCCGACGTCGGATTACTGACCGTCGGAATCCCGATTGACAGCAGGTCATCCAGCACCTGAGGGAAGAATTTTCATAATTATATACATTTCAAATTACAACAACAGTCAACATCCAAATAAAAGAAACCACACATTTTTAAATTTCAATTCTGCTCACCACTCCTCGTCACGTGCAGCTTCTGTCTTGGACATGGGGGCAAAAATGTTCCATGCGATGCAATGTGGTGCAATTTCACGACGCCTACGTACATAAGCTAATTGGGCGCCCTGCAAATACATAAGTACCGTTCTGCTGTATTTCAGATGGTATGTTGCTATGGGCAACCAATCAAAATCTACTTCTTATTTAGCACCTGCTAGAAGATAATAGATGGAATCTGATTGGTTGCTTATTGCAATATCCCATCTTCAATAGAACATTGGGCAGTACGGACGGTGTAATGGTTAGCATTGCTGCCTCATAGCACTGGTGGTTTGAGTACCACCATGGCCTGAACTGTGCAGAGTTTGTATATTCTCCATGTGCTCGCATGGGTTTCCTCCGGGTACTCTGGTTTCATCCCATAACCAAAAATATACTGGTAAGTTAGTTTGCTCCCAACAAATTAACCCAAGAGTGTGTGTGTGTACATGTGGTAGGGAATATAGACTGTAAGCTCCACTGGAGCAGGGACTAATGTGAATGTTCAAATATACTCTGAAAAGCGCTGCAGAATATGTGTGCGCTATATAAATAACTGGTAATTAATAAATTAAATAAATCTTAATAAATGTCCCCCATTGAATTAAAAACTCACCAACATAAAACTGTATTGTGCTGCACTGTGAAAGGTTTATGCCGAAATAAATATACACTACAATATACTGTACTCGCATTGCTACAGTATTTTTCTTATTTTGTAGTATTGACTACTCCTATACAGATCATATTGTGAGGACAAAAGAGATGTAAGGAGTCTAGTATCAATGCTAAATGTTTATAACATTTGTAGAATTTTATTTTCCATTTAGCGGCAAGAATAAATGAGTAGCATTAATGCACGGAAAACATTTCCCACGTTCATAAGTAAATAATTAATTCAAGAATCCATACTTTGGTTGTGTAAGATGATGCTGTAATTTCTTTAGAAAGATTTCTTAAGACATTTTATTGCTTCCTTAAAATCACTGTGAGAAATAATCCACCAGATAGAAACCCACATGCACTCTGATGCTGGAATTTTAAAAAGCATAAGCTGTAGTTAAAAATGTATAAGCATTTATAAGAGGCTGTTAATAAATGGCAAATGTCAGTGGTTATTTCCTAACATTTGCGTGGCTGTAATTAACTTGCAATAGAAAATTACAAATGTGACTAAAAGATACTGGAATACACGAACCTCAATGGTTTTGCATTGCATCATTAGAAATAAATTCTTTGCAGAACAAACGCCATTCAAAACTTAGTTGATTTATTGTTCTGGATTTTTTATGTTTGACGTAGCAGCCATTGTTAATATTATCTTTTGCTTATAAAGTTGTAATCTTCTTAGCAGCAGAGTACAGATTATGAAATAATAAATTACATATAGTGAAATGAAAAAAAAAATTGAAACATTTCCCTGACCAAATGAGTCTACGAGCTATACGGATAAGAAGACGCTTAATATATAAAGTAGTGCTACTAAATACAAATTATGGATGGCATACTCTAAGCCAGAAATGCTGTAAAAACCACATTTCTGTATGCTCTAACCCTCCTCCGCAGTGTCAGTGCTATACAGGGAATAACCAGCTGGCGATTCCCTGCCGAAGCCTATGGGCTTCTTACCGCAGTGCTGTGTGAGGGATCGTCTCAGATCCCTCCCAGCATGCCCCACAGCCGGACCCGGTGCTCTGCGTATGTGTCACAGACCCGGAAGTCCATTGCCGGAGCCGTATCGCAAGGGACAGCTCTTATCGCAAGAGCTGTCCCTTGTGTTAATAATCGCATATGTTAGAGTATATGAGATTATTAAGAATGGGAAGCCCAGTGATGTGCGGCAATGTAGGTCAGTGGATGTTAGAGAATCCTGCCCTTTACCTGTAATGTAAGGCAACTGCATTATGAGTTAGAAATATTAAAGCAATTATTGGTGGCTAGCATGTCTGTGCAGTTATCGCTGGTGTTGTAACCAGTGGCGTAACTATGGAGGGTGCAGGGGGTGCAACTGCTATGGGACCTGGGTCTTTGGGGGGCCCGAGGGCTAAGCAGGCATCCCCTGCACCCTTTAGATTTTTTTTATTTAGTAGCGCCTTGGCAGCGCTGCCGTCCCATTACTCCTTTCTTCCCCTGCCCCCAACGCACCGTGACTCCTCTTTCCCCTTCTGCCAGCGGCTATGCATTGGCCAATGATTGGGGAGGAGCTGGCCTGGCTAATCTATTCTTTGCTCTCCCCTTATCCTGCCCCACTCTGATGCTGCCGGGGTTCAACATCACTATCTGGTGACCTGAAGAGGGGGGGGGGGGGGCACAGTTCAACTGTAATGGGCAGGTGGGGTGGATTAGGAGGGCATAAACTGATTATTTTCTCTATAGTTTCAAACTGAAGCTCCCCTCCAAGACACCTCTCCATTCTCTCTCTCCTCTCTTTTGTTTTCCTCTGTCTTGCACTCTCTCCCTCCCCAGACCACTCTCTTTCCTGTTTTTTCACTCCTCTTTAAGGGGCCCATTTATTAAGGATCACATATACAATGCGATTTGAGCAGAATATTGCCGTCCAGGATCACATTGTAGTATGCAATCCTATTGTGGGGGTACAGTATATCATCCCGCACACGCAGGGATAGGGCCAAAAGGAGCATGCACTGCCCTGGTGGGGGGGGGGGGGGGTCATTTCAAGATTTTGCTATGGGGCCCAAA
>NC_139217.1:318322456-318408811 GCF_055691185.1 Crinia signifera | reverse complement strand
TACTCATGTCAACCTTTTTCATTGTCGACTATAGCCGTGCCAGTGTTTTGCATGTGCCATTTAATCCTGGGGCTGCCGCGAATCGCGGGGGGGTGCCGCGATTTGCGGGAGGGGGGGGGGGGTTGCAGGGGGTGGGTGCCGCGAATCGCGGGAGAGTGGGGTTCATGGGGGTTCCGGTGGGGGGTTGCCGCGAATTGCGGGAGGGGGGGGGTCGCGGGGGGGTGCCGCGAATCGCGGGAGTGGGGGTTGTTGCGGGGGGGTGTGACGCGAAAGGTTTAACACATGTAAATGTTGACATAAGTGTGCCACTTCATTGGTGTCCATGTCGACACATGACAATGAATATGAAAAAATTAAAAATAAATCTTTAAAAACTCATGTCAACCTTTTTCATTGTCGACCATAGCCATGTCAGTGTTTTGCATGTGCCATTTAATCCTGGGCTGCTGCGATTGCGGGGGGGGGGGGTTGCCGCGAATCGCGGGAGGGGGGTCGCAGGGGGGGTGCCGCCAATCATGCAAGGGGGGGTCGCGGGGGGTTCTTTTTGCCGCGAATCGCGGGAGGGAGGTCGCGGGGGGGGGGGTCACGGGGGAGGGTTTGCCGCGATTCGCGGGAGGGGGGGTCGCGGGGTGGTGGTTATGCCGCGAATTGCGGGAGGGGTCGTGGGGGGGTTCTTTTGCAGCGAATCGCGGGAGGGGGGTCGCGGGGTGTTTTTGCTGCGAATCGCGGTAGGGGGGGTCGAGGGGGAGTGGGTGTTTTTGCCGCGAATCTCGGGGAGGGGGGGGGGGGCGCGCGGGGGGGGGAGGTTTTGCGGCAAATCGCGGGAGGGGGGCGCTCACTTGGTGGCTGTGGAGTAGCAGTGCTGGGCAACATGGGAAGGCAGTGGGTGTCTGGCACTGTCTGTGGGCTCACTGGGCTGGTTCTCTGTCATATACCTCCCAACATGACCCTCTCCAGGAGGGACACAATGCTCTGTTTCTAGACTTCCCCTTAATGTATGATTGCCATCACCTGTTTTAAACAGGTTAATTTCTCAGAAAGGTGTTCAGCACAGATGAAGGCAATCACACATTAAGAGGAAAGTCCAGGAACAGAGCGTTATAGACACAGACACCCACTTTGAGTGACAGATGTAGCCAAATATATAGGAGATTTAAGGTATATACTTTCTTGGGTATATGTTCCCTCAGGAAAACATTTCCTATATCCATCATCAAATTATCTTCCACACGTACTCTCCTCCCTCTCTATCCATCTCATACTACCATTGTTCTTTGATCCTCTAGATTGCGACCTCTATCTTTTAATTGAATTCCATCATATAATGTGAAAATATTTGAGGCATCTTCATATATTCCTGATTGGTATGTACACAATGTTTGTAACCATGGATACTGTATTATTTGAACAGCCATTTTTAGTGGACATAGTAGTATTTACACTTGATATGTTTTTACCACTTGCAGTGTCTTTTTTAAACCCCTGATGAAGTCTTTCTAAAGACGAAACGCGTTGGGTTGTTACTGTCTTCAAAAGAACTGAGACACCACACGTTTTCCTACAAACGTTTTAATAAAATATGTCATTTTTTAAAAAAATGCTTTGATTATTTGTACATTTGACACATTCACTGCACTTAAGGTGGTGGAAACCTCTGGCGCTCTCTATTTTCCTCTACTATCCTACCTATTGTCTCCCACTAACAGGGGAGTCTCTTTAGAGCAGCAGCCTTTCGTGTGGCGCGACTAGAGTCACTCCTAGTTGTGATATATATATATATATATATATATATATATCGGATTTGCAGACATGGAGGCACTCCAAGAACACACTCACCTCCCCAGTCAGTGGGTAAAGTAAAGGAGCAGCTCTCAGGTATTTGATGAAAACAGTGAATTCATCCAAAATCGCATAAAGTATGAGACGCTTCCAGCAGCAGCCAATGGCAGTTTTAACTGTCACACGCCCCTGAGGAAAAGTGGCATGTGCCAGATGTAACAGCTGCTGGGTGCTGCAGTAAGCATCTGGTACATTACACCAGCCCTTCTGGAAAATAGCTCTATCTTTTACTGTTGTTTATAAGGGGCACAGTCGGTCTGCTGACTCACCCCCCCCCCCCCCCCCTCAAGCTTTGGGGCCCCTCAACTGGTCGGGGCCCGGTACGAGTGTCCCCTTTGACCCCCCCCCGTCGCCTGCCCTGCCGCTACAGATGGGCTACGTGTTTGTGCCACCCACTTGTGTCACTTAGCATAGTCATCCAGCTACCTTGGTGCAACCTTTTTAGCCTAAATAATAGCATAGGAGCAAAAAACAAAAACAAATTCTGTGATTTTAGAGAATTTTATGTTTTTCTTTTTTTTTTTTTATAAATCTAGATCCAAAACACGATAAACATTGCAGGGTGGTGGTTTGGAACAGATCCAAATCCATATCTCTGGCGTTGATACAGATCCAAAACACGTTTCATGAAATACTAAAGTGGCCGGTGCACATCCCTATATATAAACATTAGTTACTATATATGCTTAATTAAATACTTGCAGTGCTCAGATAACATAATAGCTTTACAGGGATAATTCAGAAGTACCATCTTGTGAGAGATTACAAAATTAGAGCTGGTAGGCTTTCAGGTACTTCTGCCCTCTTTGGCCCTCCAAACTTTTACTCCACTACAGCTGATATTTTGGAAGCAGAATTATGCCATAATGTACACTTTTAGTAAATACACAAACACTGATACCCAGTTGAAATAAAGTCTGCTGTCCTTTTTTCTCACAGCACAATCGTTCTTCCTTTTCTTCTCTCTTTTAAAATATTGCTAGTGTGCTATTGGTTGTGTGCCCCTCCCCCTTCATTGTCTCAAAATAAACCTCAGCTTACTACTATCGCGCAGAGTGCAAAGTGTATTTAACCAATGGTGCCTTAGTGCACAGGTAACAGTGTCTCAGCAAAATAAAATATATGAGCCCTTACTCCTTGTGGGGCCTCTGGGCTTCAGCCTAGTCAGCCTTATGTATAATACTGTCCCCAGTATGGGAGAACACAAGGATGTGGGGAGCAAAAAATTGACTGTTCCTTGTACAGATTAAAACCAAAGGTGGATTTAGACCTCGTGGGGCCCTAGGCAAGATACCGGTTTGGGGCCCTCCGACCAACCATAGCAATAGATTTTTGCTGCTGATGGCAGCTGGCATCGATAGCGTACCAAGGAGCGTGCGCAGTCTACCAAATGTTCAGTTTAGTGAATATTGGCATTTCGTACAAAATTGAATCAGGCCTTTTTGGAAGTAGGCGTAATACCTGTAGCATTTAAAGTAAACTGAATGCCCACTTTACTTTACAAACATATCTTATCCTATCAAAGAACATCAAAATGACTTTGAAAATGTGGGCAGCTACTTGTGTTGTCATGATGTCAAGCGGGCAATGCTCTTTTGGAAAAGTTTTGGATGGCCAGGATATCGTTATGGGGCCCATTGGGATGTGTTGGGCTATAGGCAGACGTCTAGTTTTCCTTTTAAAAATCCGCCTCTGATTGAAACTAACTGTGGATTTGTTACTATAGTTGAGTATAAAGTTGCACCTAAAAGCCGTGTCAATAAGGTAAGAAAGTTATTAAAGTAATACAGTCATATTTTTAAAACATGCCGTAGTGTAGTTTTTAAGTAATCAAAAGTTTGAATGATTTTATATTTTTTTGTCTAATTGGCTAAAAGTTTCATCTGAATTTCTGTCAATCACTTAAGTACAAAAGGAGATACTTTCCTCAGTGTCTTACACTTCATGAGTCTGAGATTGACGAAGACAGCCAGATAGACATTCTCCCTCGCTCAGGATATGTACTGTAGGCTATATGAATTGAAATTCAAATATGTTCTGTTCTTCAGATATAAACATAAAAGCAAAGAAATGTCAGCAATGTGACACATAAAAGATCAAAAAGCACTTAGCCAGAAAAGAAATATGGGGGAATTATTAATTTAATTTATCAAAGTCATTCAGCTTTAAAATGTTTTTATATAAATTGCTTGTTGATGTTGTTGCCTAGACTAAATATATAACATTTGCCACAGTAGGTTTCTGCCTACACATAGCAAAGTTCAAGATGCTTCTCGTTTACTGCACATATTTAGACATACATCAGTTTGGTGGTGAAGTGAGACTTTTGTGGTTTCGCGAAGAATATTGCTGTTTGAAAGAGCAACTGTATCTGTGCTTGTTACACATTGGTGTCCATATCTCTGGCAGTGTTCCCGCTGGCCACCAGCATCATATCCTAAAGGTGCCCATACACGGTGCGATGATCGCACCGGTTATGGGCTGGATCGCGCATTGCATCGCATCACATTGCATGGGTGCTATCGCACCATGTATGGCCACCTTAAGTCCTGCAGTCACTTTTTTGTATGCCTGGAAGGCATCCGATTCCTAGCTGTTCCTGTTTTTCTGAACCATGGGCACTGGCATTTTGGATGTGTATAACATGACTTGCTCTGCCAACCAGTTTCCAGCAACTACAGTCACAGGCTCGACTCAGCCCATCAGCACTTACACCATCCATTTTAAGGAGGTTGTTCAGACCTGATCACAGCCCTGCGATTTTGGAAGGCGGGTGATTATTGACTGCGTGGTTTCTTATATTTACACACGATCGCGACTGTCTGATTGACAAATAAAACATTTATTTCTCCATTTTTATCGCACCCGTTCCACATCCAATGTCATAATCTATTGGGGGTGATAAAAATCTGTATGAGCAATTGAAATAGAAAGAATATATACATATATAAAAAAAAAGACAAACGTATTTTTAATTTTCAGGGAGGGTGGAGGACATCAGCTCTCTCCTCAGTCAGTCTGTTTCTATCACACAGGCAGAGTAGGTTCTGGTTTACGCACAGATTTGCACAGACTCAAAAAATCATTTGGGGTTGAGAGAGTTGCGAATGGATTTGCAAGTATTCACCGATTCGCAGCCTTGCACAGCGTAAAATTTCACTATGGTGGGTTGGTGGCTGTCTGATCGCGGGGCACTGCAATTTTGCACACATGCACCCTTTGGTACTCACTGGGGGAGCTTTCCCACCTTTCCCTGCGCTGCCCCCACTGAAGTCCACTGCTCCTGAAGTGCAGGCTTCTTCTCCACCGGACTATGGTGGCCATTTAAAATATGCCTCTGACTGGTGATTTAATCGGAGCTTGTGGCTTGGCAGCCAATCAGAGCAACTGCCATTATGCGAGCAGTGATTGGCTCACCAGACAGCACTGTATTTTAAATGGCCGCTAGCATCCAGAGGCATAGGAGAAACCTGCGCTCCTAGAAGCACTCCAGGAGCAGTGGGCTTCTGCAGGGGCAGCTCAGCATAGGCAATAGGGCATAGGATGCGGTGGGCGGTATGAGCAGCCCAGGCCCTTCCCCCTCTGTCAGAGTGGCTGGGCAGCATTTTGTACCTACTGTTTTTACCTGCTCAGAATTGTTTCCCAAAACTCAGTCCTGATATATTCCTGCAGCCTGCTTCTATTGTGCTACAGCACCCAGTTCCAGAATATACAGCAACCTGCATTAGTTGTACATTTGGCACCTGGTCCGAGTATATCAATACAGTCTGTTTCAGATTTACCAATATATTACTACTACCATGGGTTATTTTAATAAACTGCACTTATTGTCATTGTATATGCCATATCATTCTGCTACATCAGACTCTGCTCTTTTCTATGGACTGCATGAGGAATAGCATAGTCAGGGCATCTAGCTGACATGCAGTGCATATAGTGCTGGGGGGAACCACTTAGCACATGTAAAAAAAACATGTTATGAAGTATCTAATACACAGTATGTGCTGGCTGGTCACCTGGGAATTGGTAGTGCTTTGTTCATATTATCATATAGTGTAGTGCAGCACCCTCAAACTGGGTGAAAATGGCCAATGGGAGTCTGGGTAAGGACTTGAAAGGAGAGTGATGCCTTATGGTGAGTCCCGGATGCTGCACGCAGCACTACCAATTCCCAGGGGAACCAGTCAGCACATATTACATACATCAAAACATGTATGTTTATACAGTATGTGCTAAGCATTGCGGCCCATATACATGCACAGTTCAACAAAAATCGGCCGCTGCGATCGGGTCTGAATTACACCTCATATTCCGGCCTCTAACAGGAATGCAACAGTTACAGAATGCTTGTGTTGCATAGGGGTAGTCAATCCATGGCCTTCCTGCCGCTCTGGAATTAACTACCTTTACCAGCATGCCTTATTACTATTGATGGGACAGGATTTATGGTTCAAAAGTTTGTGTCTACAAAAGTCTTCAAGATCCAATTATTGAAATATAGCCCTATTTTTCTTAGTAGTAACATTGTTGGTATCGTGACTGGATTTTCCACAAGGCAACCTCCCCACAAAATTCGGCCTGTCCGATGATTGATCACAAAGGCTGCATTGGGGCTTCCATCCCGCTCTTACCCCCGGTCCATTGGCAGCTCCATCTCTGCCTCTATCCGGTTCCCAGCAGCTTGAGCACCCAGCAGCGGGAACTCCGTCTTCCCTGCCGCCCGGCTGCAACAGCTTTCTCTCCGGGGCAGCTCAGTCCTCCCTACACCTGCTCCAGATAGCTAGTCCATCCACTCTCTGCACAATAACATGGGCATTATTATGTGTAAAGGGAACAATACTGTGGGTATTAATATGTGGGCAGTATTATGTGTAAGGGGCACAATTCTGTGGGCATTATTATGTGAACGTTGCACAATACTGTGGGCATTATTATGTGTAAGGGGCACAATACTGTGGACACTATTATTTGAAAAGGGCACAATACTGTGGGTATTATTATGTGTGAGCAACACAATACTATGGGCATTTTTATTGACAGGGTGGGAACGTGCCTTGATGCCTTCACCTATATCCGCACCTGTGTATATGGCACTATTGGGGGCATTATGTGTGTGGCACTATGGGGGTATTATGTACATGAAACTATGGCGTCAGTGATGACCACTTGCAGCCTGTTTCTTTAGCAGATTAGTGCTAGCCCTAGACTGGCGCAGATGAAAAAAGAAAACTGTTAGATGATCGCTTTTTGTTATTTGCAATGCATTTGCAATTTTGCAAGGTGCATTTAGTCCTTCTTTTTGGGTGCAACTTTTTGATCGCAGGCAACGTCTTTTTCTCTTACTAATGTTCCATGCTGAATTAGGCCCAATGTTTGTTATTGGCTTCTTTAATATTAATCAGTCCTGTTCACTTCCCCCCTTTTCACAAAAAAAAAAAAAAATAATAATAATTGTGTGTATTTAGAATTAAAAAAAATGGGGTCCCACACCTGTTTTTTGCCTTTGGTCCCATGAGGTCTAAATCCGGCTCTGGTTGGTGAAGCCTTATCTGAATACCTTCCAACTTCTGAAAGATGGGATGCAGGGTCCTGCATGGTTCTAAAATGTGGGGGCCATTTTCGATGCTCCTACCATGCCCCCAACCCCTCTGTCTCCGGGAATAGCAGCAGAGCAGTACTGGGCAGGGGGGGCTCCCAATTGCCTCCCCCATGGGGGACACTGGACTTTACAACAGTGAAGGTCCCGCAGACATCGGGACAGTTGGGAGGTATGTATCTGTGAAATATTTATGAAAGTACTCTTGCTTACCTTATACATTACAAGCACAGTAATTAGGCTAAACAACAGATTGTTTTTAGCATTTTCTATGAATGTCACAGTGTAAATTCAATGACATGCTGTTAATCCTCATTTTAAAGTTGGATGAGAGTGCATTAATGGTACTAAAACCTGAGATCACGGGGTATTCATTACAGCTAGTGTATATCATCCCAAGAATGCAGCCGTGAGAGCAGATGATCAAAGGCACACAGTTATAATAATTGAAATATAATTCAGTGCTTTCCCCAGAAGAAAAACAAGTCACTCCGGCTATAGTATGTTTCAAAGTTATACATGAAGGGTTCACCAGAAATATAAGGTATACTATAGGGGCATAATTATCCTAATGCATATTTTAAATGTGTAATGAGAAAATGTGCTCAAACTCACATTGTGGTAATCAGATGTGCCGAAAGAGTTCAGGAGACAGGAAAGAGCTTGCAAGAAAGCCTTGATCCAGCAAATAAATACCTGTAATGTAGAACACAGGTCACTGCATGTTTAGGATCATTTTAGAACTAAGATGCTATTGAGATATAGTACATGACCAATGGCAGATTTTACTCCATATAAGATAGTAAAAGTGATTGTTGCATCCCAAGCACTTGCGAATCACATGCTGAGAAGTTCCAGAGTAAAGTGTTTTCTCACTTTGGTTGGTGGTTTGTCACTCATTTTATCACTTTACAAGGCTTAGTACATCTCACCCAATCAGTTCCTACCTGTCATTTTTCAAACACAGCCTGTGACATGGCAGTTACGAGCTGACTGGTTGGTGGTTTATCACTCTCCATTTTATCACTTTTCAGGGGCGCACGCAGGGGGGGTTTCCGAGTACCTTGAAACTCCCCTGCCAAGTGCCAGCAGCGGATCAATGTTTTTTTTTCTTCAATCCAATTTAGCGATGCTTAGCGGCAGTGCCTGGGACTCCCTCTCTGCATGGCTGATTTTCACAGAGGCAGCAGCTGGCAGGTGAAGGGTGCAGGCATTACATTCTTCCCCCCCCCCCCCCCCCCCCTCCAGTCGCACCCATAGGCCTACATTGCGGGCACAAACACCGCACACCCTTCGCGCGGACACAAGCAAGCGCCGGCTCCCCGCTCCCTGACAACTTTACGTCGCTGCCGCACAGTAGATATATCTTTGCCACTGCCCTGAAGAGAGAGTCGCTACCATTGTGCTTCTCTCCTCTCAGAGGCTGATCTCGCCTATTGTCTGGTGATCAATTGTGATCACCTAACAATGAGAGTTATTAAGATGGTGGTTGAAGTTGCTATCACTGCTGCTTCCTATATTGTAATGCAGCAAGAGGCTATTACAAGCAGACACCTCTTACTGCAGGGGTGCCGGATGACTTGCCGATGGTTGGTATCCTGACATCAGTATACAGACTTTGAAATCCCAAGTGTTCAACTGCACAACAGTCGGGATCCTGGAAAATAGGGGCTATTCTCCCTCATGTGGTGAGTACAGTGAGCCACCAAGGATGCAACATGGCAATAGCAGCAAGCCCACAAGGGTCTTTTTTGCACTTGCCCTCCTGTTGGCCAGGATTCCGATGTCAGTATACTGACCATCAGGATCCCGAACATCGGCCAGTCATACCACACTCCTACTGCAGCAGTGATCTCAACCTGTGTCATAGGATGCAGCATTGGATCACTGACTTACTATCAGACGGCTTGAGGCACCCATGGTGCTGCACAAGCTGCCTGATGCAGACAGGGCAGCCGAGAGGAAAGCCGGGCCCCGGTAAAATGTTGGGGGCGTGGCCTAGGTGTGTGTGTGTGTGTTGTGGGAACCTCCCACACTTAGGCCACACCCCCAAAATGTTTAGAGGAGGGTGAAAGAAGACTCTAAAAACTGTAATCTCAGAAGCAGCCCAAACCTACAGCATGTGCTGTGCTGACTGCAGGCTCAGCATGACCTCTCACGCTGTCAGTGAGACACTCATGCTGAGCCTGCTGTCAGCACAGCACATGCTGTAGAAGTGTGTGCTACTGTTGCTACCCGGGAGGGATGAAGGGGAAAGGGAGGGGTCAGACCAGGGCCCCTGCGGGGCCCCTTCAGCAAGCCTGGGCCCGGGTAATTAGTACCCACTCCCCCCCTCTCTCGGCTCCCCTGGATGCAGATCACTGGCCCTCCACTTTCCAAATGTTGATTACATGCCTCCTTTTTGGGAAATGGAGGCCATTGCTTCCCCTCATTGCCACCCAAATTACAGAAGACTGTCCTCCTACTGCCAATATTGCAAGACCTGTGCACACACACTCACAAACTGGGTGCTGCCCATGCTTCAAAATACAATAATTGGTATTTTGCTGCATGTGAAGCACCAATGACCTTAACTAAATGAGGTTCAATATCTCCCAGCGCACCCAAAAAATATTTGAACATAAATGGGCACATCCTGTCTCTGGTGGGGATCAATAGCCAATATCTCTCTCTGTCTTGCATCAAGCAAAAAGCATTCCCTCATTCCATTCAGTATGTTTTCTAGATTGTAAAGTACAGTGGCTTAACTATGGAGGGTGCAGGGGGTGCAACTGCTATGGGGCCCGGACCTTTGGGGGGCCCGAGGGCTCAGTAGGCATCCCCTGCACCCTTAAGAATGTTTTATTTAGTGCCTCATCCCATTCCCTGCTCCATGTCCCGTACCTCCTCCCTGCCCGACCCGCCCGCGGCACTATGTTTTGGGCTATAAAGGGGGAGGAGCCGGTCTGGCTAATCCAGCCTCTGCTCTCCCCTCTCTCTTTGACACTGCCGGGGCTCAACATCACTAACTGGTGACCATGGAAATGGTGTGCTGCCGCTGGTTCTGTTCTGTGTGGGGGGACCCGGGCCTGGCAGCACTGACGCTGCCACGCTGATGTGGATGTCGGCGCCCACACTGAGTGGAGATCGGCGCTGCTGAGGAAACCCGGCAATGATATATATAGCTGGCGCCACAGAGTGGACCCGCACAGCTGAGGAGACCAGAAGATGATGTAAGGAGCAGGCGCCGCAGAGGGGACCCACGATGCTGAGCCTGAGAACCGGTGATGATGCAGAGATCTGGTGCCGTTCCACTGCTGCTAGCCTGGAGGTACCAAGCAGTCAGTCTCTCTCTCTCCCCCTCTCCCCCTCCCCCCTCTCTCTCTCTCTCTCTCTCTCTCTCCCTTTTTGTTCTCTGTCTTGCACTCTCACATTCCAACAGCCCCCTCTCTCTCTCTCTCTCTCTCTTCTTTTACACTCTCTTACTGTATCTCACCTGCCATCTCTTCCCCCTCCCCCCTCACCTCCCTGACATTCTCTCTGACTCCTGCTCTTACCCCTACCTTTCTCTCTTGCTCCTCTCCCTCTCTATCTGACACCCTCTCTCTCTTTTTTTCACATTCCCTCTCTTTCCCTGACAACCCTACTCTCACCTCTCTGTCCCCGAAACCATCTTTGTCTCTCACTTCCCTTATTCTGCCCCCTAAGGGGCATTGTAGCGACAGCAGTACAAGGGGGGGCTCTTTGAAAATGTTGCTATGGGGCCCCAAAAGTTCTAGTTACACCTCTGGTGAAGTAGTAGACCTTCTTGAGCTTTTATATATATGTGTGTGTGTGTGTGTGTGTGTGTGTGTGTGTGTGTGTGTGTGTGTGTGTGTGTGTGTGTGTGTGTCAAAAAATGGATGGCTTAAATTTGTGAGGTAACAGCAAGCAGAGTACCCGACCAGTTTCGACCTTCTGACTTCTTCAAAGGGTAGTGATATATACATACAGAGGGGGGTGTCCGGCACTCAAGGTTAGGAGAGGGTACAGCAATAGATTTCGGAGATGTTGGTAGAGGGCACTCAGAGTCCATATAAGGAAAAAAAAGTCCAAATTGAATACATAGCATACAGTACATTTTGTTGTTGTTGATGTTGTATAGATAGTATACATGATGTTGTTAGCGCTAGATATATTTTCTATTATGAGACATTTCATTGTGTTGAAAATATTGTTTGCATGTGTAGACAATTGCTGCAGAATATACATTAGCATTTCATAGCAATGCCTCTCTTGGCTGGAATTGATTATTAGCCTTTTGAAGGCAACCAGAATTTTTATTGGTTAGAAGTACAGATGATTAATGTAAATGCTTAAAGCATAGTTATCATGTCAGTCCTAGATAATATATACCTATTTATATTACCTTCCGGTCCAGCATAGGTCATTGAAAAATAAGATTTATACAAAGCAAAAAAAAAAAAGATTTTATATTGTATTAAGGTACCAGGGGAATTGTTCTGCTGAAGCAACAAAAAGCCTGCCAGGACCCTCATCTGCATTGCTGAAGTTGTACTACATTGCAATCAATTCAAATGTTCATAGTAAAGCAAGCCTTCTCTGTATCGACATTTTTAAAGATGTTTCTTATTACTGTTTATTAATGTTTATTTAATGCATTTGTACTGAAGCATAACTAGAACTTTGTGGTCTCCACCAGAGTGGGTATGGCTAGTGCTACACAAGAGGTGACATTAAAGTGCGTTGTGGTAGAAATATTTGTCTGAACATACCGCTCAAGAACTTAAGCATGGGGAAAACACTTATATGTATTACTACTGCTTTGCTGTAGAGATGAGCTGTCTGGATATCCCGGAATCCGAACCGATCTGAACACAGCCAGCCCGATGTTCCGCGAGCTGTGCATGCGAGTTTGTGGCTTTGTTTGGAAACCTGAGCGCAGCTGAACGCGGCAATCAGGTGTCGGATTCTCGTGAGACGCCGAGTCTATAAAGGCTTGGCGTCCCGAGAATTTGGTGCCATTTCACAACATGATTCCACAAGCTGTGCACAGCTCTGCAGTTCAGGGGTCTGGGACCTGGGCGTTGTTGTGCAGAGGGGTGCTGTGCAGTGAGAGGGGTGCTGTGCAGTGCAGAGGGGTGTTGTGCTTGTGCAATGCAAAGGGGTTTATGCTGTGCAGGCCTGCAGAGGGGTGTTTTGCAGTGCAGAGAGGTTTGTGCAGTGTAGAGGAGTTTGCGCTGTGCAGAGGGTTTTGTGCAGTGCAGAGCAGAGTGGTTTGTAGCTTGTGCAGTGCAGAGGGGTTTGTGCTGTGTGCAGAGTAGACTGCAGAGGGGTTTGTGCGCTGGGGCTTGTGCTGGGTTATATACTTATATATTTTACTGGTCGACTCGTGTGTTAGGCAAGCTGTCAGTTAGTGTAGTGGGGTACAGTACACAGGCAGGCTGTCAGTCAGCTTTTTATTTTTTTTCATTGTGGTGTGTGGTGTGCTGCACTGCAATCAAATACATCATATACTACTGTCAGAACAAGTTCCATGTGTGATTGTTCTGCCTCCACGCAGTGTTATACAATCCCCGTCCATATATATATTTTTTTTAAATACATTTTGCTTTTTTTTTTGTGTACTGCACCCTAATGGTATATACCAGAAGTTCCGTTCTGCCTCCACACAGCGTTATACAAGCTGCACATTACAAAAAAATAACAGTAACAATTTAAAACAATTTTCCTCTTTATTGTTTGTGTGTACTGCACCCATACTATACTGTCAGAATTTCTGTGTGTGATTGTTCTTCCTCCACGCAGTGTTATATAAGCTGCGCATAAAAAATATATATATATTTTGCTCTTCTTTATTGTTTGTGTGTACTGCACCCCAATACACTATGCTGACACTGCCAGAAGTTCTGTGTGTTAATAACTAGCCAGCTTGGTTATTGTTTGTATGTACTGCACCCCAATACACCATATACTATACTGTCAGAAGTTCCATGTGTGATTGTTCTGCCTCCACGCAGTGTTATATAAGCTGCAGATAAAAAAAATAATAATAATTTTGCTCTTCTTTATTGTTTGTGTGTACTGCACCCAAATACACCATACTAATGCTGCCAGAAGTTCCGTGTGTTAATAACCAGCCAACTTGCTGCAGACCTTGATCTAAAGTGGGTAGTGAGCTGTAAAGTGGTGAAAATTGTCTGGAAAGGGCTGGAAATTAATGTTATTGAGGTCAATATTACTCTAGGGACAACAAAAAAATTGGGTGATTTGGGCATTTTTTGACCATTTAAAAAAAAAATTCAAATCCAAATCATTTCACCGCCGCTTGACAAAGCCAAATCCAAATCCCGGCGATGAATCCAAATCTTTGACCCTGGTGCTCATCTCTACTTTGCTGTAAGCCTTGAAAAAAGAAATGAAAGAGCAGTATTCTAGTTCACTCTTTGGGGGAAATTTACCAATATGAAAAACCTAGTTTTTCGTATTGTTTTTTTCCCTACGGTTGCATACGACTGTTTAAGTCGTATGCAACCTCGTGTTCCGGAGGATCAGTTACAAAGCAGTCATATACGACTGCTTTGTAACCCTCCGATGGTGTAGCCATCCGTATTAGCGGCCGTATATACGGCTGCTAATACGAATTATTTGTAGCAGTCTGCACGGATCAGTCAGATCCGTGCAGGCTGCAGTGTGTAAAAAAAAATAGAAAAATTAAATAAATAATAAAAAAAACGGCGTGGGGTCCCCCCCACAGCCGAAACCAGCACCAGGCTGACAGAGCCTGGAGCCGGTAATTAAAAATCAGGGAACCCGACAAATAGGGGCTCCCCGATTTTTAACAACCAGCCCCAGGCTCCAGGTCCGGGGCTGGTTCCCAAAATACGGGGGACAAAATGACTAGGGGTCCCCCGTATTTTAAGAACCAGCCCCAGGCAAAACCAGCCAGCAGGGTAATGCCACAGCCGGGGGGAGACTTTTTATGCAAGTCCCCCCGGCCAAAGCATTAACCCTACCGACCAGTCAGCCTGGCCAGGGGCCCTGGGGGAGTGGGGACCCCCCCAATAAAGGGGTCCCCCCCCTCCAGGACTTACCTGACCAGGCTGAAGCCTGGTGCTGTCCTCGATGCCCCTGGGCGGTGGGCATCGAGCTGATAGCGGTGTAAAAAATAGAAAAACCATTGTTTTTTACTGTGGCACTACAAGTGCCAGCAAGCCTCCCCAGCAAGCTGGGACTTGGATAACCACAAGTCCCAGCCTGCTGGGCATTAAAGGGCCTGCCGAGAAAGTCGGCTCCTGATTGGCCTGCTAGGCGGCCAATAGAATTCAGTCTGAGGAGAGGCGCCGAATATGAAACATCAGCATCTCTCCTCAGCGCGATGCAGAGACAGCGCAGACAGCGGGGAGCGCCGACAGCTTGAAGATTACCTGGATTACGTCGGATCAAGACTTCTTCAGCGCAGGACCAGGTGAGTAGGATTTCCTTCCACAGCTCCGGGATCAAGAAAGGTAAGTATCAGTATGTATGTAATGTGTGTATTAAACTTTTATTTAAAACGGGTGTCAGTGTGTTTTATTTAACTATTTTTTTTACGGTGGCACTACAAGACCCAGCGGGCCCTTTAAAGCCCAGCAGGCTGGGACTTGTGGTTATCCAAGTCCCAGCTTGCTGGGGAGGCTTGCTGGCACTTGTAGTGCCACAGTAAAAAACAATGGTTTTTCTATTTTTTACACCGCTATCAGCTCGATGCCCACCGCCCAGGGGCATCGAGGACAGCACCAGGCTTCAGCCTGGTCAGGTAAGTCCTGGAGGGGGGGGACCCCTTTATTGGGGGGGTCCCCACTCCCCCAGGGCCCCTGGCCAGGCTGACTGGTCGGTAGGGTTAATGCTTTGGCCGGGGGGACTTGCATAAAAAGTCTCCCCCCGGCTGTGGCATTACCCTGCTGGCTGGTTTTGCCTGGGGCTGGTTCTTAAAATACGGGGGACCCCTAGTCATTTTGTCCCCCGTATTTTGGGAACCAGCCCCGGACCTGGAGCCTGGGGCTGGTTGTTAAAAATCGGGGAGCCCCTATTTGTCGGGTTCCCTGATTTTTAATTACCGGCCCCGGCTCCTTCAGCCTGGTGCTGGTTTCGGCTGTGGGGGGGACCCCACGCCGTTTTTTTATTATTTATTTAATTTTTCTATTTTTTTAACACTGAAGCCTGCACGGATCTGACTGATCCGTGCAGGCTAAAACGCAAATAGAACAGGAAAATGTTGTTCTATTTTCCTGTCGTATTTGCGTGGGTGTTTTACACCACTAAGCAGCCGTATTATCAGTACGGCTGCTTAGTAAATCAGAAACCACCATTCTTTTGAATGGTGATTTCTGTCGTATCCTATCGATGGTGTAGGGCATTCGTATTTGTAACTACAAATACGAATGTTCCATCTTTAGGACTACGAATTGTTGTATTTTGGGGATTGTAAATCCCCAAAACCCCCCCCCCCCTCCCGCAATTCGCGGCAACCCCCCACCGGAACGCCCATGAACCTCGCTCTCCCGCGATTCGCGGCACCCACCCCCCGCAACCCCCCCCTCCCGCAAATCGCGGCACCCCCCGCAATTCACGGCAGCCCCAGGATTAAATGGCACATGCAAAACACTTTCACGGCTATGGTCGACAATGAAAAAGGTTGACATGAGTTTTTGAAGATTTATTTCATTTTTTGAATGTTTTCATATTCATTGTCATGTGTCAACATGGACACCAATGAAGTGGCACACTTATGTCAACATTTACATGTGTTGACCTTTCTGTGTTGATTTTTTCTTGTGGCGATTTGCGTCACACCCCCCCGCAACCCCCCCTCCCGCGATTCGCGGCACCCCCCGTGACCCCCCACCTCCCGCAATTCGCGGCAACCCCCCACCGGAACCCCTGTGAACCCCGCCCTCCCGCGATTCGCGGCACCCACCCCCGCGACCCCCCCTCCCGCAATTCGCGGCACCCCCCCGCGATTCGCGGCAGCTCCAGAATTAAATTGCACATGGAAAACACTGACATGGCTATGGTCGACAATGAAAAAGGTTGACATGAGTTTTTGAAGGTTTTTTTTTTCATTTTTTGAATGTTTTCATATTCATTCTCATGTATCGACATGGACACCAATGAAGTGCCACACTTATGTCAACATTTACATGTGTTGACCTTTCTGTGTTGATTTTTTCTTGTGGCGATTCGCGTCACACCCCCCCCACCCCCCCCCGCAACCCCACTCCCGCGATTCACGGCACACACACACACCCCCGCGATTCTCGGCACCCCACCCCGTGACCCCCCCTCCCGTGATTCATGGCACACCCCCCGCGACCCCCCCTACCATGATTCGCCGCAACCCCCGCCCCCGTAACCCCCCTCCCGCGATTTGCGGCAACCCACCCCGCGACCGCCCTCCCGCGATTCTCTGCAATCCCTCCCCTCCCGCGATTCGCAGCATCCACCCCCCCACAACCCCCCCTCCTGCAATTCGCGGCACCCCCCGCGACCTCCCCTCCTGCAATTCGCGGCACCCTCCGCGACCCCCCCTCCCGCGATTCGCGGACACCTAAGTTGCAATACAGGCATCTTTCATACAATTCTAACCATATTTCTCATATACAAACGTTCACAAATTAAGGGGGCGCAGCCCCTTACGACGGTGTGAAGAGCGCCCGTAGGGCGCGATGAATCACCTATTATATATATATATATATATATATATATATATATATGGAAAAAAATGATGAGAGCAAGCGCTCCATAGTGCGTGAATCAATTTTAAAAGAAATTTATTGGTACAAGGTAAAAACAGGTGATAGACAGCAGGGATCACGTACCAAATACAGCGGTATAAACACCGCAGTATGAATCGCATAGAGTGCTGACACCGCAGCAGTGTGTTGGAGTGGTTACACTCAGATGTTTCTCACCAAACGGCAAACAGCACGTGGCGGGCGGTGATCCGATGCAGACAGCGGCAGTGGTCTGTGCTCAGAATGGGATTCGGTCAGAGATGACGCTAAGCCACGCCCCAATGCGTTTCGTCATCGACTTCGTCAGAGGGCTGGCTTAGCGTCCATCTCCGACCTCTTTCAACAGGTAGATGCAATTAACAATCGTGGTAACAGCTGCCTGATTAACCTTCACTTTGCCAGACATGTTTTATGCCGACTTGCAGTGTAACTGCATTCTAAACCCATATCACCTGATAGGATAATTTAAAAAACTTTTCTATTAGTTTAAAAAACAACTTTCTCTATATAAAGAAAATATATATAAAAAAATATATGTGTATGTAGCTACCACGATTGCTGTACATGACATGGCAACACTTTTATATAAAAATGTAAACAATTGTAGCAAAACATTTTGACAATAAAATACAGGAATGGCACCCATTAATACATTGGATAGAAAAAGAAACATACAATTCTTTCTCCTTAACCAGACATAATTATATAGAACCACATCGAATTATTAAACAATGTCCCATTATATTATCATATAATATAAAAAACATATACTATACAGTATTCTTCCATATACAACTATATAATAAAAAAGGCTTATTTAGCCCAGAATTCAAGACGCAGGTAAACAAACATATAAGTGATCTTCATATGTATCAAATTGAATTATTTCTTCTTTATCTTCTTTGTCAGAAAAGAGAAAGAGACAAAAAGTATTTATGATGATAAATAGTGGATTCATAATAGATTCACTTTATAGAGGTAACTCTAAAATAATCAAGGCATGGAGAGTAATATGCGGAGAAAATTGCATATACATATACAGTGCAAGGCAGAAGGTGCAAAATTCAACCATAACCGCTTTTAGTATGAATAAACAAATTCTAACCAGAAATATGTTCCCAAATTATAATCATATATTAAAGATTCCATCTCTGTACTTCAGACAGTAGAGGCACTAGAATGGCAAAGTGATTATAACTGGGCAACCATCGATGTGAATGCTCTATACACTTCGATACCCCATGAGAAGGGATTAAAGTGTATAGAGGAGGTTCTGAAAAGAGACATCGATATCTTTGAGGCTAAAAGTGCATTTATCTTAAAATGTTTGAATTTTGTGTTAAAATCTCATTATTTCACTTTTTTGGGGCGCTACTTCATCCAGCTGTGTGGCACGGCGATGGGGACGATCTGTGCCCCAGGGTTCGCCAATTTATATTTGGGGGAATGGGAGGAGGAATGTATCTTTCAAAACAACCCGTTTGCAGATAATATCGTCCTATTTAGGCGATATATCGACGATCTACTATTGATATGGAGGGGGTCACAAGAAGAGTTCCTTAAATTCATTGAGTATATTCACATAAATCAATATAATTTGGGATTTACATATAATTTCAATAGTAGAAGTTTGGAGTTTCTTGACCTCACCCTCACTGTAAAAGATGAACAGCCTGTGAATATTGAGACCAGCACCTTTTTTAAAAAGGTTGATAGCAACAACTATTTGCAGTATAATAGCTGCCATTATAAAAAATGGAAAAGCAATCTCCCTTATTCTCAACTGTTGAGATTGCGACGAAATTGTAGTAACATCGATACATTTGAACAACAAGCTTTAGTTTATGTGGCCAGATTCCAGGAAAAAGGGTACCCCCAAACCCTGATAGACAACGCTTTGGTGAGGTCAAGAAATCTGAACAGAAATGAATTGTTAAAATACAAAGAAAAAGAGAAAAATCGATTTAACTTCTGCCCATTTGTGACCCAATATAATATGCATAATGATCAAATACGCAAGACTTTGAACAAACATTGGTCTGTCCTTAAACTGGATCCCCTTTTTAAAGATTATCTGGGCTCTGGCCCTGATATAGTATTCAAAAGAGCCAGTACTTTAAAAACCAGACTTGCTCCCAGTTTACTTCCCATTAAAGCGACAGACAACCCAGGACTCATGCCTTATGGAATGTCCCCAGCAACGGGTTTTTATTGCTGTGGAAAATGCAAGATGTGTTCGCATAGCCTAAAGGGCACAAAAGAGATTGTTGGGAAGGATGGCAAGAAATGGAAGCTGAAAGGTGCAATTAATTGCAATTCAACCCATGTGATATATCTTCTTGTCTGCCCTTGTGGCATGAGATACGTGGGGCAAACAAAACGGGCTTTAAAAATAAGAATCCTGGAACACTATAGGAACATTAAGAACCATGTGACCAACCATAGTGTTCCTATACATTTTGCCCACTGTCAGAAAAGTGATCCACAGGGTATGAAGTTTGTAGGAATTGAAATTGTCACTACTGACATTAGGGGGGGGAATAGAGAAAAAATGCTACTTAGAAGGGAATCCTTCTGGATGTACCATTTAGGAACATTAAGCCCAGAGGGATTAAACGATGGATTAGAAATCACAGCCTTTATTGGTTAGAATTTGTTTATTCATACTAAAAGCGGTTATGGTTGAATTTTGCGCCTTCTGCCTTGCACTGTATATGTATATGCAATTTTCTCCGCATATTACTCTCCATGCCTTGATTGTTTTAGAGTTACCTGTATAAAGTGAATCTATTATGTATCCACTATTTACCATCATAAATACTTTTTGTCTCTTTCTCTTTTCTGACAAAGAAGATAAAGAAGAAATAATTCAATTTGATACATATGAAGATCACTTATATGTTTGTTTACCTGCGTCTTGAATTCTGGGCTAAATAAGCCTTTTTTATTATATAGTTGTATATGGAAGAATACTGTATAGTATATGTTTTTTATATTATATGATAATATAATGGGACATTGTTTAATAATTCGATGTGGTTCTATATAATTATGTCTGGTTAAGGAGAAAGAATTGTATGTTTCTTTTTCTATCCAATGTATTAATGGGTGCCATTCCTGTATTTTATTGTCAAAATGTTTTGCTACAATTGTTTACATTTTTATATAAAAGTGTTGCCATGTCATGTACAGCAATCGTGGTAGCTACATACACATATATTTTTTTATATATATTTTCTTTATATAGAGAAAGTTGTTTTTTAAACTAATAGAAAAGTTTTTTAAATTATCCTATCAGGTGATATGGGTTTAGAATGCAGTTACACTGCAAGTCGGCATAAAACATGTCTGGCAAAGTGAAGGTTAATCAGCCAGCTGTTACCACGATTGTTAATTGCATCTACCTGTTAAAAGAGGTCGGAGATGGACGCTAAGCCAGCCCTCTGACGAAGTCGATGACGAAACGCGTTGGGGCGTGGCTTAGCGTCATCTCTGACCGAATCCCATTCTGAGCACAGACCACTGCCGCTGTCTGCATCGGATCACCGCCCGCCTCGTGCTGTTTGCCGTTTGGTGAGAAACATCTGAGTGTAACCACTCCAACACACTGCTGCGGTGTCAGCACTCTATGCGATTCATACTGCGGTGTTTATACCGCTGTATTTGGTACGTGATCCCTGCTGTCTATCACCTGTTTTTACCTTGTACCAATAAATTTCTTTTAAAATTGATTCACGCACTATGGAGCGCTTGCTCTCATCATTTTTTTCCAGATAAACCTACCTGTGGATTCAGGATCACCTCAGTGGAGGTGGAGAGTTTAAGCTGCCGGGGATACAGTCACCTGAGTGCATTTTTAAAGACAGTATTACAGAGGAAACTCTCTGACCGTATCATTGTCTGAATAGGACATTGGCTTTTCTCACTAATTTGCGCACTGTTTTTTCCTTCCTGTTTTAATATATATATATATATATATATATATATATATATATACGAGCGTGGGCGGTCCGGCACTCTGCCCTCCGGTAATGGAGACCTCGGTGCCCTCCAAACAGATATACAGCAAGGACAAAGAACAAGGCGGCACTCCAAGGATTTTCAATTCAGGTAAGTGTATTCAAAGATGACACCAACGTTTCGGAGCGTGATATGCTCCTTTGTCAAGGCAGGTAAAACAGTGAATGACAAGACGTGTACAGTGTCTTACCTTAAGTAAGGTGAGTTACCGCCTCCTCTCCTCCTCAGTCAGCGCGGGTTTCCCGTATCCGTCCCTGTATGCTGAAGTCGGAAGTGACATAGTAGTTTCCTGTAAGAGGGCTGGAACGCATGGGTGGCTTGGGATGACACGCATGACGTTAGGACCAGGAAATGAATCTAGCCGCTGGCGGTTGCTAGGAGACCAGTTCTAAGGCTATGTGCACGCAGGTGGATGACGGGAAAGTCCGGCTGCTGTAAAGAGATGGCGTATACATAAAAATGGGGTGAATAATAATATACCAGTGCAAGAATTAAGACATGATCAGAAAATAAGACATGATATACTGTGAAATAAACGAAAAAACATAAACATGGGTATATGTCAACACACCATAAGTGTATACTGTAGATAAAAAATTAAAAACGGATAAATTACTATTAGGCAGATATATAACTGATGCTTCTTCCTGTAATATATAGAAAAGTTCCGGGAGGTACTAATGGTTATCCATGTGAGAGCTACAGAAAAACAGTTAATGGTAGTTTATCATTAAGGCCGTGAGGTTTAACCGCATTTAGTCGGTGAATCCATGTTGTCTCCAGTCTGAGAAGTTTACCTTCTCTGTCCCCTCTTCTTATAGACGCTGGGACATGGTCTATAGCCATGTGCTTGAGGTCAGCCAGTCTGTGATGGGCTAAAGCAAAATGCTTGGCCACTGGTAAATCTGTATTCTTTGTATTTCCAATTAGGGCTTTTTTTATAGATGAGCGATGGTTTGCCATTCTTTCTCGCATGGGTCTGCTGGTCTTGCCCACATATATTAGGCCACAGGGGCACTGGATCACATATACTATAAACGCCGACATACAGTCCAAAACATAATTGATGGGATACTTTTTACGAGTTTACTTTTTACCAGCATTTATCCATCCTATAACTCGTAAAAAGTATCCCATCAATTATGTTTTGGACTGTATGTCGGCGTTTATAGTATATGTGATCCAGTGCCCCTGTGGCCTAATATATGTGGGCAAGACCAGCAGACCCATGCGAGAAAGAATGGCAAACCATCGCTCATCTATAAAAAAAGCCCTAATTGGAAATACAAAGAATACAGATTTACCAGTGGCCAAGCATTTTGCTTTAGCCCATCACAGACTGGCTGACCTCAAGCACATGGCTATAGACCATGTCCCAGCGTCTATAAGAAGAGGGGACAGAGAAGGTAAACTTCTCAGACTGGAGACAACATGGATTCACCGACTAAATGCGGTTAAACCTCACGGCCTTAATGATAAACTACCATTAACTGTTTTTCTGTAGCTCTCACATGGATAACCATTAGTACCTCCCGGAACTTTTCTATATATTACAGGAAGAAGCATCAGTTATATATCTGCCTAATAGTAATTTATCCGTCTTTAATTTTTTATCTACAGTATACACTTATGGTGTGTTGACATATACCCATGTTTATGTTTTTTCGTTTATATCACAGTATATCATGTCTTATTTTCTGATCATGTCTTAATTCTTGCACTGGTATATTATTATTCACCCCATTTTTATGTATACGCCATCTCTTTACAGCAGCCGGACTTTCCCGTCATCCACCTGCGTGCACATAGCCTTAGAACTGGTCTCCTAGCAACCGCCAGCGGCTAGATTCATTTCCTGGTCCTAACGTCATGCGTGTCATCCCAAGCCACCCATGCGTTCCAGCCCTCTTACAGGAAACTACTATGTCACTTCCGACTTCAGCATACAGGGACGGATACGGGAAACCCGCGCTGACTGAGGAGGAGAGGAGGCGGTAACTCACCTTACTTAAGGTAAGACACTGTACATGTCTTGTCATTCACTGTTTTACCTGCCTTGACAAAGGAGCATATCACGCTCCGAAACGTTGGTGTCATCTTTGAATACACTTACCTGAATTGAAAATCCTTGGAGTGCCGCCTTGTTCTTTGTCCTTGCTATATATATATATATATATATATATATATATATATATATATATATATATATATATATATAATCCAGCACACAAACCCCTCTGCAGTCTGCACAGCACAAACCCCTCTGCTGAGTTTGCACTGCACTGCCACAAACCCCTCTGCACAGTACAAACCCCTCTGTCTGCACTGCACAACACCCCTCTACACACTGCACAACACCCCTCTGAGTCTGCACTGCAAACACCCCTCTGAGTCTGCACTGCACAACACCCCTCTGTCTGCACTGCATAACACCCCTCTGTCTGTCTGCAGTGCACAACACCCCTCTGCACACTAATGATTGATGACAATAAGGGATTGATGACAAGTTCAAGTTCAACTTCAAACCAACACCACTGCACAATGCCCAGACCCGCCACGAGCAGAGCTGTGTCTAGCTGGCAGCATGACTGTGAAATGGTGCCGAATTCTCTGGACAATGATTTATAGACTCTGCGTCTCACGAGAATCCAACGCAAGATTACCGCGTTCGGCCACACACGCGTTTCCGAAACGGGATATCGGGCTGGCTATGTTCAGAGCAGCTGAGACTGGACAGGCTACACATACTGTGTAACTGCAGTCAGGCTGCAGTTACACAGACCTGCCAGAGGTGGCTCGCAAAAATTATGACAGTTTTAGAATCAACTTTATTGGCCATTTGTGCTTGCGCACACTAGGAATTTTTTGTGGATATACAGTGCAGCATCAAGCAGGGATGGAGGGGGGAGGCATTGCATACATTACATTGAGACATTACATGCTGGGAACACATGCCCGCCGACCAGCACAGCGTCTAGGCAGTCACTGCAGCATCCAGGTAGGTAGCTGTATAAACAGGGACAGTACAGTAACACATAGGGAACACATACCTGCCGAGCTGCACAGCACCTAGGCAGCCATCCATGGCGCCATTGGTCACTTCAGCAGACCGGTAGGTGACAATGTGAGCCGGGACAGTATATGGCACATGGAGAATATATACCTGAAAACCTGCACAGCGCCTAGGCAGCCCTCAGCGGCGCCACTGGTCGTTGCAGCAGCCGGGTAGGTAACACTATGACCAAAGACACCGCAGTCATAGCAGAGACAGTACAGTTATCACACAGGGGACACGAGGTTACATATGGCTTGAGTGCACAGATCCTAGGCAGCCATTTGTGGTGCCAACTTCGTGTAGGAGAACCAGCGTGGAGAGCCAGCATGGGCGGTGGTGGTGATGGTGGGGATGTTGGTGTAGAAAGAGTCAGTGAGGCCTAGTGCTGGAGTTGGGCCCTCCCTGGGCCGAGTTCCAATTGTCTGATCATACCTCCTCCCTGGGGGGTGGGGGGGCGCCGCATTTGCCATAAAACAAAAGTTACAAAATTGCATTTCTAATTTTCTCCAACACTCAGCAAATTTTCAGTTTTTATATATTTACTGGAACAGTGGACGTGATAATGTAGATGTACACATCCACAAGAATCTGGCCACACCCGCAAAGCACTGGTCACACCTCTTTTGCTTCTCAGCAGAGGCACTTGCACATTATGCAATGATATAAAAAGCTAAAACATGATGTAGACAAAAAATAAAGACATTTTTAAACACCACTCAGCACAAAAGAAAAATAGCAGTTCACCTAATGAGACTGGGCAGAATCCACAGGATATTAAATTGTGAGCGAGCAGGATAACTTTAGTTATGCTTATTCTGTCTGTACTCCAGGTGTGAACATGAATAAATTCATTATAAAACATATATTTCTCATAATACAGCAAATGAGTAATTTATTTAAGATTAATTTAAATATTATAACTTACTTCTCATAGACACTTAAATTACTATTTAATGTCTGAAATTGTAATGTGACAAACTAAAATGGGAGCAAATTGTAGATGGAAATAATTAAATTCAGTTATGGATTTAGAATGTAAAGGGAAATAGCAAAACTGCCCTGACCCTTGGTTAGTAATGAAGCTCTCCAATCCAACAGAAAGATGAATCCCACTCCACCTATGCTGCAGTCCCCATAAATACTTGGGTACTCTTTACCTAGAAGGGCGGCCATCGCGGGCATTGCATGCACTAAAAAATCGGGTGCGATGCGACCGACGCGATGCCCGCGATTTCCCATAGGGAACAATGTTAAATGTCCCAATTGACCCGATTTTTCTGTTCAATGTCTCAATTGACCCGATTTTTCCATAGGAAACAATGTTAAATGGGCCACAGAGGCCAAATAGGCACCCTGAAGTGTGAAATGGCCCCCACAATTGTTAACGCCACCCCACGATCAACGTGAACCCGAAGCGTGGCGAGCGCAGCGAGCCCGCGAGGGGCGGCGGTACGCGTCCTATGACCTTTTCATACCCCCACTATCCACGTCGGCGTGGAGTTGAGAATAGAAAGTGTGGCGAGCGCAGCGAGCCACCGAGCCCGAAGCGTGGCGAGCACAGCGAGCCCCGCGAGGGGACGCGGATACCTTCACAGGTATCCGCGTCCCCTCGCGGGCTTCACAGCTGTCCGCGTCCGCTCGCCACGCTTCGGGCTCGGTGGCTCGCTGCGCTCGCCACACTTTCTATTCTCAACTCCACGCCGACGTGGATAGTGGGGGTATGAAAAGGTCGTAGGACGCGTACCGCCGCCCCTTCCCGGGCTCGCTGCGCTCACCACGCTGTGCGTTGACGTTGATCGTGGGTTGGCGTTAACAATTGTGGGGGCCATTTTACACTTAAGGGTGCCTATTTGGCCTCTGTGGCCCATTTAACATTGTTTCCTATGGAAAAATCGGGTCAATTGAGACATTGAACAGAAAAATCGGGTCAATTGGGACATTTAACATTTTTCCCTATGGGAAATCGCGGGCATCGCGTCGGTCGCATCGCATGCGATTTTTTTGGTCGCATTCGATGCGACCGACCCAATTTATTTTTTTTACTAACGATGCCCACGATCAAAATCGTGGGCGCCCTTCTAGGTAAAGAGTACCAATACTTGTTTTCCCGTTTTAACCCTTACAGCTAGCTCTCTCAATGATTTGACGAGTGTCACAGAGCACAAATAAGTTTTATTGTACTTATTTCAGTAACACATCTTGAAAGATTAGCAACAAGGCAGCCAAGGCTGTCATCTAGGGCCTCCCACTCCACACATAGCTTCATCCTTATCAAGGGAAGAACTATGGCATAATCTGTAATAGGGGATCTGTGTGGCATAATGTTAACTAGTGTCACCACAGTATATTCTACTCAATTGTTTTACTGGTAGTGTTTACACATTCTACTTTTTTTTTATAACATCAACACTATATCATTTGAAAATTGTATTGCAAGTTAGTTGCCCAGGGACCCCTACAAATCTAAATATAGCTATGATGACATCAAAACCATAAGTAATCTTTGTTTACTGACTTGGCACTATAGATCTGATCGCAGGACAAATTTGTTCTCAAAATGGGCAAAACAATTTGCACTGCAGGTGGAGCAGATGTAACATGTATAGAGAGAGTTAGATTTGTGTAGGGTAAATACTGGCTGCAATATGTTTACACTGTAATTTATATTTCAGTTTAGTATAATTTAGAATGTAACTTTCTCTGCACGTTACATCTGCCCCACCTGCACTGCACATGTTTTTTCCCATTTTGAGAACAAATTTGTAATGCGATCAGATCTGAATAAGGGCCTATTTTCACTAGGTTTGGCACTATGCAAATTGATTTGCTAGGTAAAACTGAGGGATAATTTACTAAGATGTGAGTTCTATTGAAGATGGGATGTTGCTATGGGCAGCCAATCAGAATATACTTATTTATTTAGCACCTTCTAGAAGATAATAGATAGAACCTGATTGGTTGTCCATAGCAAAATCCCATCTTTAATATAACTCTGTATATCATGTTTGATATGTTTCATATTTTGTCTGGAAGATGCAGGGGTGCAGATCTGGGTATTATGTAAGTAAAGCAATATGCCTGTGATAGTACTCAAGGTGCCCATACACGGTGCGTTTTTCGAGTGCGATGCAATGCAATGCGCGCTCCCGTAACATCACATTGCACAGCCCAGAAATTCTGTGCAGCCCATTCTTTTTGTACTACATTGCATTGTATCAGGTACAAAAAGCATTCTGCTGTAGCGCATTGTATGCTTTTTGTACTAGATACTGTACAAAAAGCAAGGAGTTCATCGCTCTGTGTATGGGCTAGAGATGAGCACGGGGCCGAAGATTTGGATTTGGATTGGGATTCGTCGCAGGGATTTGGATTTGACTTTGTCAAACAGGGGTGAAAGGCTTTGAATTTGGACTTTTTTGAAACATGGTCAAAAACACCCAAATCGCATACTTTTAACCTCAATAACATTAATTTCCAGCACTTTACAGACAATTTTGACCACTTTACAGCTCAGAATGTTGTTTTCAATGTAGGCCAAGGTCTGCAGCAAACTGGCTGGTTATTAACACACGGAACTTCTGACAGTATCAGTACAGTGAATTGGGGTGCAGTACACACAAACAATGGGTACTTGTTTCCTAGCACGGTGCCCATCGATTAAGGCATACAATCTTATGCGATCACATACAATTGAAAAGATGTTTAATTGTATGTACAATACCGCATCTTATGGATCTCATCTTATGGAGCTCATGGATCTTATGCATCCATAAGATGCATAAGATCCATGAGATCCATAAGATGCCATAACATAAAAATCATGAGCCCCCAATAACCATTGTTAATGCCACCGGCACTATCACCACCAACCGGAAGCGTGGCGAGCGCAGCGAGCCCACGAGGGGCGGCGGTACGCATCCTCCGACCTTTTCACACCCCCACTATCCACGTCGGCGTGGAGATGATTGTATGCCCGAAGTGTGGCGAGGGGACGCGGACTACTTCACATGTATTCCGCGTCCCCTCGTGGGGCTCGCTACGCTCGCCGTGCTTCGGGCTCGGTGGCTCGCTGTGCTCGCCACACTATATATAATCAACTCCACGCCGACGTGGATAGTGGGGGTATGAAAAGTTCGGAGGACTCGTACTCCCACCCCTCGCGGGCTCGCTGCGCTCGCCATGCTTCGGGTTGGCGTTGATAGTGCCGGTGGCATTAACGATGGTTATTGGGGGCTCATTTTACTTTTTAAGTACCCATAAGGGTACTTTTACAATTAGAAATCGGTACTTGTTTCCTAGCATGGCGCCCATCGCATAAGATTGTATGCCTTAATTAAGGCATACAATCTTATGCGATCTCATAC
This sequence comes from Crinia signifera, assembly GCF_055691185.1. Classification (NCBI taxonomy): domain Eukaryota; kingdom Metazoa; phylum Chordata; class Amphibia; order Anura; family Myobatrachidae; genus Crinia; species Crinia signifera. The sequence goes on along the minus strand of NC_139217.1, from coordinate 318,380,182 downwards.
AATTGAAAAGATTTTTAATTGTATGTACAATATCGCATCTTATTGATCTCATCTTATGGATCTCATGGATCTTATGCATCCATAAGATGCATAAGATCTATGAGATCCATAGGATGTCATAAGATAAAAGATCCATGAGATCCATAAGATGCCATAACATAAAAACCGTGAGCCCCCAATAACCATTGTTAACGCCTCCGGCACTATCACCACCAACACGAAGCATGGCGAGCGCAGCGAGCCCGCGAGGAGCGGCGGTACGCGTCCGCCGACCTTTTCATATCCCCACTATCCACGTCGGCGTGGAGATGATATTATACAGTGTGGCAAGCGCAGCGAGCCCGAAGCGTGGCGAGGGTACGCGGACTACTTCACATTTATTCAGCGTCCCCTCACGGGGCTCGCTGCGCTCGCCACGCTTCGGGCACGGTGGCTCACTGCGCTCGCCACACTATATAAAATCAACTCCACGCCGACGTGGATAGTGGGGGTATGAAAAGGTCGGAGGACACTTACCGCCACCTCCTCGCGGGCTCGCTGCGCTCGCCATGCTTCGCGTTGGCGTTGATAGTGATGGTGGCATTAACGATAGTCATTTTACTTTTTAAGTACCCATAAGGGTACTTTTACAATTAAAAATCGGTACTTGTTTCCTAGCACGGCGCCCATCGCATAAGATTGTATGCCTTAATTAAGGCATACAATCTTATGCGATCACATACAATTGGAAAGATTTTTAATTGTATGTACAATATCGCATCTTATGGATCTCATATTATGGACCTCATGGATCTTATGCATCCATAAGATGCATAAGATCCATGAGATTCATAAGATAAAAATCGTGGGCGCTGTGCTAGGAAGTAAGTACCAAACAATGAATAAAGAAGAGAAAAATTGATTTGGATTTTTTTACTGGACGCAGAACAATCACACACGGAACTTGTGGTGTATACTATTGGGTGCAGTAAACAGCAAAAAAATAAAGAACTGCTAAATTAATTTTTATATTGTATTTTTATTTTTTTTATTTTTTTATGGATGGGGCTTGGATAACACTGCGTGGGCGCAGAACAACCACACACAGAACTTGTTCTGCTTCTGACAGTAGTATATGGTGTATTGGATTGCAGTGCCGCACACCACAGTGACCACACACCATAATTAAAAAAAATGAACAATGAAAAGCTGACTGACAGCCTGCCTGTGTACTACTGTACCCCACTACACTGACTGACAGCCTGCCTAACACAAGACCAGTACAATTACTACAATATAATTAGGTAATATATATATATATATATATATTTATATATATATATCAAGCAAGGGTCCCACAGCAGGGAGGGGGGACAGCGGCACTCAGCAGGACTTGATGATCAAATAATGGTCACAACTACAGAACTGTAGATCGACATTTCGGTTTAATCAAAACCATTTTCAAGATCAGGATACACATACAATTGAAAAGATGTTTAATTGTATGTACAATACCGCATCTTATGGATCTCATCTTATGGAGCTCATGGATCTTATGCATCCATAAGCGCAGCGAGCCCACGAGGGGCGGCGGTACGCATCCTCTGACCTTTTCACACCCCCACTATCCACGTCGGCATGGAGATGATTGTATGCCCGAAGTGTGGCGAGGGGACGCGGACTACTTCACATGTATTCCGCGTCCCCTCGTGGGGCTCGCTACGCTCGCCGTGCTTCGGGCTCGGTGGCTCGCTACGCTTGCCACACTATATATAGTCAACTCCACGCCGACGTGGATAATGGGGGTATGAAAAGTTCGGAGGACTCGTACCGCCGCCCCTCGCAGGCTCGCTGCTCTCGCCATGCTTCGGGTTGGCGTTGATAGTGCCGGTGGCATTAACGATGGTTATTGGGGGCTCATTTTACTTTTTAAGTACCCATAAGGGTACTTTTACAATTAGAAATCGGTACTTGTTTCCTAGCACGGCGCCCATCGCATAAGATTGTATGCCTTAATTAAGGCATACAATCTTATGCGATCTCATACAATTGAAAAGATTTTTAATTGTATGTACAATATCGCATCTTATTGATCTCATCTTATGGATCTCATGGATCTTATGCATCCATAAGATGCATAAGATCCATGAGATCCATAGGATGTCATAAGATAAAAGATCCATGAGATCCATAAGATGCCATAACATAAAAATCGTGAGCCCCCAATAACCATTGTTAACGCCACCGGCACTATCACCACCAACACGAAGCATGGCGAGCGCAGCGAGCCCGCGAGGAGCGGCGGTACGCGTCCGCCGACCTTTTCATATCCCCACTATCCACGTCGGCGTGGAGATGATATTATACAGTGTGGCGAGCGCAGCGAGCCCGAAGCGTGGTACGCGGACTACTTCACATTTATTCAGCGTCAAAAAAGGTTTTGATTAAACCGAAACGTCGATCTACAGTTCTGTAGTTGTGACCATTATTTGATCATCAAGTGCTGCTGAGTGCCGCTCTCCCCCCTCCCCACTGTGGGACCCTTGCTTGTATAGTGTATTGCTGTACACTCGAAGAGGCACCTGGGCAACGTTGGATTTGGAGTGCCGGGTCAGTACATAGTTATATATATATATATCAATATATAATCCAGCACACAAACCCCTCTGCAGTCTGTACAGCAAAAACCCCTCTACACTGCACAAACCCCTCTGTCTACACTGTACAACACCCCTCTACACACTGCACAAAACCCTCTAGTCTGCACTTCACAACACCCCTCTGAGTCTGCACAGCACAAACCCCTCTGTCTACACTGCACAACACCCCTCTACACACTGCACAAACCCCTCTAGTCTGCACTGCACAACACCCCTCTGAGTCTGCACAGCACAAACCCCTTTGCAGTCTGCACAGCACAACACCCCTCTGTCTGTCTGTCTGTCTGCACTGCACAACACCCCTCTGCACACTAATGATTGATGACAAGTTCAAGTTCAACTTCAAATCAACACCCCTGCACAATGCCCAGACCCGCCATGAGCAGAGCTGTGTGCAGCTGGCAGCATGACTGTGAAATGGTGCCGAATTCTCTGGACAATAAGCATTTATAGACTCTGCGTCTCACGAGAATCCAATGCCAGATTCCCGCGTACGGTCACACTCGGGTTTCTGAAACGGGACGTCGGGCTGGCTATGTTCGAAGCGGTTCGGATTCCACGGAATCCGAACTCTCTATTATGGGCACCTATAAGGCTAAATTAATAAGAGATAGGTGGCATTAGGTGGTATTAGCTGTCAAGTGGGAAAGGATTAGCTACCACTTAGGGGACCATTTATTTAAATTATTTTTACTAAAATAATGTGAAAAGGGGTAGCCTGTGAGATGGGTAGCATCATGATAGGAGTAAAATAATTACCGGCATCCACCAGGATTTTGACCATCGCGATGTACCCAACTTGATAGATTAACAGATACAGCACTGAGGTCATGGGTTCAATTCCCCTCTTAGTAAAACATGCATACATGTAAAACATGGACGCAATGGGTAAAGAATTAAACTCTCAAGGACAATCAAGATAAACAATATAAGTAGGTATTAAGGAATTAAAGCAATACTTTTGGTTTTACAGTATTTTATTTTGGTTTTAATTTTTGGGTCCAATTTAGTTTCTTCCTTTGTTGACTTTTTTATTCATTTTTCTCTTTTTTCTTTTTATTTCTTCATTTGAAAAATGTCTTCTTCTTGAGAATAAAGCAGCAGATATACTTAGCATTTATCCCTTAGTTATAATGTAATTATTAATGCCTTTCATGTATCTCTTACATACAAATAAAATGTTTCTCTACCTAATTCTTGACCACCTATCAGAAGCATCCATCCATTGTCATCATTTTTCCATTAAAATCCTAATTTTTAACATCAAACTGTACGCCTGTCTGCATGCCCTACTGCAGGGGTAGCCAACTCCAGTCCTCGAGAGCTACCAACAGTTCACATTTTCCAGACAACCTAGCAAAGGTGCAGTCGTTACTCACTGACACATTTTAAAAGCTCCACAGGTAGAGCTAATTACTTCACTTGTGGTTCTGTGAGAAGATCTGGAAAACATTAACTGTTGGTAGCTCTTGAGGGCTGGAGTTGGCTACCCCAGCCCTACTGTATTATTTCTCATTGCCCATTCTGGTCTCATTAACTTTGCTAGGCCTCAAAGCTGCTTCACCTTCTGAGAGTATACATTCATAAAACAAAGACACAATCAAGCAAAATCTATTTTAAAATAAAGTCAAATGAATTTTTAACTAAAATTGTACTCTTCTATTCTCCATTAGAAAATAAGGCAATTAATGACCAGGATTGGCCAGTAGCTCTTACAAACTTGTCCTATAAGAGGACCGAGCTGGCGGGTAGCCTCATGGCTCACAGAGTCATCCTTCAGCACTCAGGAGGGGAAACCTCTGGAGACCCGTGGATGAAGAACGGCACATCCCTCTGGGCATTAGGAGGCTATGCATAGTTAAATTAACAAACTTAAGGGGGGATTCTGTAAGGCTCAGTAAGCAGTGAAGGATGTGTTAGCGAGGGGATGTGTTCCCTGTGTGCCCCTGGCAATGGGACCCTGCATCAACAAGTGCATACAAACTAGCTCATGCAAGGGGGTGATGACGTGATAGGGAATGTCATGCAGCATTGCAGCATCCAGGAGCAAGGCATTACTATAAAGGCATTACTTATAAATAAAAATATAATAATAATAATAATAATAATTACTAGCGCTGTCTTCTAATAGATTTCGCAGCAGGGCTAACCAGAATACATTTCTAGCAATAGATGGAGTGTGCAATACTGGACTACACACTGAATGATCCAGCTTATATATATAGTTCTTATTTATCCAGCAATCTCCGTCCATGCATGAATTCTTTGGCGCATGAACAGTATACTGAAATCCCCAAGATCCGTGTGCATTGTGGCTTGTGTCCAATTCAGAACAAGCCTCGTACGCTCTAAGTAGAGTTGAGTCATTTCTTTTAAATGATAGTTTTGACATTTGACATTTAATTACTATATTCATAAAGCAAGTCATCAATTTGTCAATACGATATACTTTAATAACGTTACTGTGTAATAAATAATGCTAATTAAATTGATAAATGTGTCATATATTTGGAGAACCAAGAGGTTCATTGTAAAAAGCCAAATACAAATTACAGTTGCTGTATTAGCCAGCATACACTGTAATAAGCTGAAGTCATTAACACCAAACAGAACACAGCCCCTTTGACGTTTGCTGAGTCAATGCCACCAGGTGCTCCAGGCACATTAACTTTTCTCTGTCATGAGTCATGTTAAATGTGATGATGTATTGGTAGCAACAATCTAGTGAAGAAAGTATTTTATTAGTATTTTATACTACTGTCCAATCAGCCTTCACAACGACAACCGGCTGCTTACAATACTGTTGATAGGCCTATGGTAAGATTGTACTTATTCAACACAGCGCTGTCGCTGTTAATTAAAGCACAATTATTTCCAGCTATTCCATGTGTCTCAGAGTCTAATAGTCTTTCTAAATATAGAAACCACAAACCTGGAAATAGTTCTACAAGCAAAAGAATATATATCAACCATAATTTTTTCACTGTCCTTAACAGTGCCGTAATTAGACAATATCTCCTGAAGGGTGCTTGCTCTCAGCTAAGGTAATGATCAGCGGGGAGATATCAGTAGAATTATAAAATATATTCGGAAACTTAGCAAAACCTTTTGACTTGCAAAACTCTGGGGCATCCAAATATTTTTTTCCTTTTGTACATGTACTCTCGTTAATAAAGCTAATAGGAATACAGGTTGAGTATCCCGTATCCAAAATGCTCGGGACCAGGAGAATTTTGGATAGCGGATTATTCCGTATTTCGGAATATTTTAATATTTCAATGATGTATTTTGAAGTATCTTGCATTTATGCTGTATAAACACATAAAATACACACATATATATTTTATTACCACATGAAATGCACACAAATATATTTTATTTGTTCAAAAAACAAGGTTTCAAAACATGAAACAAAATTTGTGTACTATCTAAGATATTGAATTTGAATGCCAAGCAATAATTTTCTTGTACATATATAGTGCCAGTTACATATCATGTCCTCAGTAGGGCTGTTACAAATGTCCCCAGTGAGTTTTTAGCAAAAAAAGATTTTTTTTTTCACTTTCTGGAATGTATGGTTTTCGGAATAATTCGGATAACGGATATTCGGATACGGGATACTCAACCTGTACTCATTTACTAGTGGTATAGTACTTTTTATTTAAAAAAAATGCATTCTCTAATGTAGGTAGAATATGAATAATCATATTCTAATTAGTATAAATAGTGATTGTCCTGCCCCTTTCCCGATGTACGCAGAGGAGACTGATCTTAGCAGCAGCAGCTTCCCTGGCCATACTGCAGCTCAGCAGTGTTTATTGGGATAGGGAGAGAGAAGACTGCCAGCTGACAGGTAATAGATGGGGTGGAGGATAGAGGGGATGTGCGGACTAGAGCTCTCATCGGGCTCATTTAACAAGCCCAGGGCTGGAAAATTAGTGCCTGCAGTCCCCCCTCTCAGTTTACCTGCTTAGACACTCCGCAGTTATCTGATAACAGCTCTACATTAATTAGAATAAGCCCTTTCTTTTAGGCGGGATGCGGTTAATTTCCCGGCGGTCGGGATCCCGGCGGTCGGAATCCCGACACTGGAATCCCGACCGCCGAAATCCCAAAACTTTCTCCCTCCGTGGGTGTCCACGACACCCATAGAGGGAGAATATAATAGCGTGCCGAGCGTAGCGAGGCACCGGGCCCGCTGCGTGGCGAGCGCAGCGAGCCCGCAAGGGGGGGCGATCCATGTCCCCCCCTTGTCGGGATTTCGGCGGTCGGGATTCCAGTGTCGGGATTCCGACCGCCGGGATCCCGACCGCCGGGATATCATATCGGATCCCTTTTAGGCAAGCCAATCATCTTGGTTCAAGAAACATTATATGGGAGTACAGCCTGTTTGTGTTTCTGTTGGTCCTTTTCTCAACCCAGGGGCGGATTGGGAACTAAAAGTGGTCCTGGAAAAATTTCTAGAAGGAGACAGCACCAAATCAAATGTAGGCGGAACCAACTCCAAAATAGATGGGATTAATACATTACTACACCTGTGTGGAAGCCATTGGTTTCCATATGCTTTGCAGTCTAGAGGCCCCCAGATCTCTAAGCTGCTGTGACATACTGTACTGTACCTTAAGTCTCTGCATTTCAAATTATACCCCCCAAACCCCCCCACCGAGACTTAACCCCAAACCTCCATCAAGCAGACAAACAACTCATTACCATAATCCCCTGAACAAAAATCCCCACCCCTCCTCAATGGAGCAAAGAAACATCCCAGAAATTGTTATTACCCCAGATAGCCCCCACTCCTGTCCCTTTAACAGATGTCACAATAGATATATATGTGCGCCAGTCTTTGATGAGTATTTCCAGCATCGGGTACGCTCTGTACACTGGCAAAGGTTGTGTGGGAGACAGGAGGGCACGGGCCACAACTGGCAGTTTGCCTCCCACGTGCATTGGCCTGCCGGGAATCTTCCATGTAAGGTCTATGGCCAATCTACCATTATGCTACAACATTTAGGCTGGTATTTAATTAGACCCAATCATTGATAGGGGGTAATTGTGCAAAATAGCAGACATTTTCAGATGGAAAATACACAGGTTTCAATTTATTTATTAAACAAATTTTGCATTGAAATTGGATAGCTTAAATAGCTTGGAAAAAAGAATCAGAGAAACATTGAGAAAAAAATGTGAAAAACACCATTTTTTTTGCACCCTATGTTTCTTCGGAGCTAATTGAATACTGTCAATAATTTAACATATTTCAGTCCAAATACCATTATTTAATGCCGCTATCTCTGACTGATGAAGACAATGCCCTCTGATAAACCATATTTCCATACAGCCCCAGATCCATCGCCACTACAACTGCATGTTGGTAGCATGTGACTCTGGGCTAGTACTTATACATATTTTTCTCTAGCTTTTCTCCCTTCTCTGCAGCAAATCTGATTTTCTGCTATAGTTAAACTAATAGACATTTCTGTTGTATAGAAAGTTAATATTTTGTCTCTAACATACATATATTCTTATAGCATACCCTCCAACTGTACAGATTTTGCCAGTACATGATGTTTTTTTTAATGGTCTGTACAAAGTGTACCAATTTACCAATTTTTCGGGTTCCATGTGGCTTCTCCATCTCCCTTGTCAGCAAGCGGCCCCAACTGGTAGTAGACAATGTAATCTGGCTGTACTAGTGTCTTTTGCATCTGTTCCCAGTGATGCATTGCGGGTCCCAGCCAGGGTGCGTCACGTCATGACATCACACGGCTCTGGCGCGGACCCTCCTGCACTCAGGGGCTGCGTCAGTGTAAGCCTCTTAGAGTGCACGCCGGAATTCAAGACACTGTGGAGAAAGAGCACCTGTGGCGGGACTCGGTGAGAGGGGAGCATGGCTCAGCGGCTATAAAACTATAGGATTTGCTAAAGGTAATTTCGACTTTCTAACTGAACACCCTTGTCAGTTTCTTATGCAACAACCCCAATACAAAAACATTGCAGTTTAGTAATGCTGCATAGATGCCAGAATCCCACTCATTTCTACCTGTCATTAGCTCAGCTATTTCTTTGCAATTTGTTTTTATTTTAGTGCATCAGTCCCCATACAGAATATAGCCCAGTTGCCTGCTGGTGGTGGCTAGGGCCGGCAACAGAAATCTTGGGGCCCGGAACACTGATATCTCTGAGGCCCCCCAACACCGAACGCGGATTGTTATTACATTGCATATTGAATGTATTTTTTGGTACTTGTGTACTATCACGGCGCCCATATTCAGTCGTATGGCATTGTATTCCATTTAAAATTGTATGGCATACAATGGCATACAATGCAATGAGATACGATTTTAAATTTTTAAATTTTATATACAATCTTTAATTGTATAATGCACCCCCACGCCACTGCCACTATCAACGCCAGCCCGAAGCGTGGCAAGCGCAGCGAGCCCGCGAGGGGCGGCGGTACGCGTCCTCCGACCTTTTCATACCCCCTCTATCCACGTCGGCATGGAGTTGATTTTATACAGTGTGGCGAGCGCAGCGAGGCGAGCCCCGCGAGGTGCCGCGCATTACTTCGCATGTATTCCGCGTCCGCTCGCCACGCTTCGGGCGCGCTCCACACCTCGGGTTGGCGTTGATAGCACGGGTGGCGTGGGGGTGCGTTTAACATTGTAAGCACCTATTACGGTGCTTATACAATTATTTATCTTATAGGGGCACATTTAACATTAAAAACACGCATTAGGGCACTTATACAATTTAAAATCTTATAACATTGTATATGCCATACAATGGCATACAAATCTAACTCTCTCTGCACAAGTAACATGTGCCCCCCTGCAGTGCACATGGTTTTGTCCATCTAAGAAGGATTTTGTCAGAAAGATTGAACCAAAATAAGGCCGATTGTATCGCATCGCATACCATCATATGCCTTATGGTATACGATGCGATGGGCGCCGTGATAATACACAAGTATCTATTTTTTTTATTAATAGAAATAAACATATAATTAATATTCACAATGCAATATAATAGGGAAGGGCAGATGGGAGGGCACAGCATTGTGCGTTGTGTGGTTTAGTGTGCTGTGTCATTAAACTCATTAGTACGGGTAGCCAGACATGTGATTAGGCAGTCATGCTTACATGGAAACAATATTGACCAGTGTTAGCTGGTTAGTGAAATATCGGGATCACATCACACATGTATTTTTCCAATACCAGCCTAGGATTAAAGCAGGAGGGTTGGTCATTCATGACACATGACATTCTATTTAGCAAACTAGGGATGGGGTAAAATGGTTCCGATGGTCACTATTTAACCCTTAACCATCGCAAGGTCTCCACCAATGTTTCATAAAAAAAAAAGTATTTGTTTTTTTTCTCTTTTGCTGCTGCTGGTGGCTGACAGTGATAGACCCTCTGGTCAACAAACCAGCTTCAGCCCATAGGACAGGGGGCAGGCTGGTTGGTAGCTTACTGGCCTGTTCCCTATACCCAGTACTATTTTTCTGGAAAAATAGGTGCAGGAACTCCAGGTCTGGGGGTGGATCAATTAAATAAAACATAATATATATATTAAAGAGAGGGAGGGAGAGATAGATGTACATATTGTATTTAGAAAAAAAGGCACTCACAGGTGACTTTAAAATAAAACTTATCTTGCTGGTTCCTACTGAAAAATAGCACTGCCTATACCTTAATCCACTGAAATTCTATGGGCCCATAATAAATGGAGGGCCTGGAGCTGTAAATCCACTTGCCATACTGTTATATATCCGATACTGTTATTTTAATCATGTTTTTGTATGTGTGAAATATGTAGCTATATATATAAATCGGATTTGCAGACATGGAGGCACTCCAATATAGTAACAATGGTGCAGTCACTGCAGTGTCCATAAAATATTCCTTAAGAACACACTCACCGCCCCAGTCGGTGGGTAAAATAAAGGAGCAGCTCTCAGGTATTTGAGGAAAACAGTGATTTCATCCAAAAACGCATAAAGTATGAGACGCTTCCAGCAGCAGCAGCAGCCAATGGCAGTTTTAACTGTCACACGCCCCTGAAAAAGTGGCATGTGCCAGATGTAACAGCTGCTGTGTGCTGCAGTAACTAAGCATCTGGTACATTACACCAGCCACTCTGGAAAATAGTTCTATCTTTTACTGTTGTTTATAAGGGGCACAGTCGGTATGCTGACTCACCCCCCCCTGGGTGTTTTGTACACCCAGGTGAAAAACTATGGCTCTGGCTTTCAAGGCCTTCTTTTCAATTGCTTTTAGGGTCATGGAGAGTTATCCTTTGTCTGTTTTTTGGTCTTAATTATATCTGGTCTTGTAGAATACTTACAGTACTGTATGCTGATCACCATTTCTATTAATTGCACTATGGAAATAACAATGAAACCTGACATCCTTTAAAACCAGAGTGCATTATGGGTCAGCTCATTTGCATATGAACAGCAGGGCATTCTGGGTAAACACATAGTGCATCATGGCTCCTCCAACAAGCTTGACAATAATGCCCTTTCCCACCAGACATTGCAGCTAGACCATCAATGGCCTAGTTCATGGTGTGCCAAATCAAACCATAAGGCTAGATTTTAGGAAAGGCTTATGTGAACACATCTGTAGGGGCAGCTGGTACACTGGTGGCATTTAACACTCGTTTTAACACTGTTAATTCAAATTTTCCCAGTAATATATATATATCTATATATAGGAAAAAAAATGCCCCGTACACATTCGGAAAGTGGGCGTGACCCCACCTCCCCTTTACCCATGACCATGCCCACTTTTACTATTGGTTACACCCCCTTTCTGAATGTGTACCAGTTTCTACCCTTCAGATGTTGGAGGTATTGACAATTTCCTAATTGTATATTTATATTCCTAGTGACTCCCCAATAAATCCTCAGGTCAGTGGCCCGCACACCTGCTATATTTTTGATGGGACAAGACCACACCCCTCCCATTGGCCACACACATTTTTGAGGGCCTGGTGGCACTAATGACAGCCCTGCATACATGTAAGAATTAGTGGCACATAATATTACACATCCAAGGTAAGTTTATCTTCATGGTAGTACTGCCCAGGGGCAACTTAAAATGAGGAGGTGTGACCACACCCCTGTAAAAAAAAACCGAAGAAGAAAACTTAGCAGAGGCAGCTGGCAGTAGCAGGAGGCAGAGTGCAGAAGTGATCACACACCTGTGCAGAGAGAAAGCGACCAGTGAACAGTGAATGCCGGCCAGTTCTCTGTTTCATGTTCGCTGCAATTTGCTGGTGTAGTTCAATGGGGTTTTCACTGGGATTTGCCGAGAGTGTATTCAATGTTAGGATGGCAAATTCCTTTCTCCCTGATTTTTGCCATGATTCCCTGTTTTGCATTCGACATCTTTTTAAGGTGAACTGGAAAGTGATCTTTTAAATTAAGTTTTTTTTTTTTATGGTGTCAAAAAATCTGAATTTTTTTTCTGTAAAGGGGCATGCTATTTTTATTCATGTGCTTGAAGCACATTCATTTATATATATATATATATATATATATATATATATTTTTTTTTTTTTTTTTACACATTCGCCAGCAGGGGGCCGGGAGCCACTCATTAGATATTCATATATTCACTGCACAATGGTCCGGGCTTTTTTACGAGCGGGACCAGTGAAGCGGTTCCCTACCCCTGTCCTCTTCCAGCTCTCCGGGGAGGGGGGGGGTATCTTCTGCTGCCTGTGTCCCCGGGAGCCCTGCTTCTCGCCCACAAATTCTGGGGCAGGCAGGGAGGCTTACATCTCCCTTCCTGCCACTGTCGTTAAAATTCGCCGGCAGGAGCAGCGAGCCCCTGCGGCTTTGAATAGGGTGACAGGGAGGCCTGGTAGCGAATGTGTGCGTGAGTGTGTGTTGGTTAAGTAAAGTGCAACCCTGTGTGTGTGTGTGTGTGTGTGTGTGTGTGTGTGTGTGTGTGTGTGTTTGTATGCTGGTGCACTGTGGTGTAACCATGTGTGTGTGCTGGTGCTATGCAGTGTAAGCCTGTATGTAGTGTACATGTTGATGCATTGTGGTGTAAACATATGTGTGAACTGGTGCAGTATGGAATAACCATGCGTGTCTGCTCGTGCAGTGCAGTGAAGGGAAGTGATAAGGAGTAGGACTAATGAGGAGGAAATGGGATCTACCATGGTATAATGTGTAAAAGGAGCTCTTCTGTGGCATAATGTGTATAAGTGGCTCTACTGTGAACAAACATGCATAAGAGACATTATTGTGTTGTGTAATGTGAATGATGGTCATTGCTGTGCTGTGTAATGTGAGTAATGGACACTACTGTACAGTGTCATGTGACCATGGACACTACTGTGAGGTGTTATGTGACTGACATTACTATGCAATGTAATGGGAATAATGGTTACTACTGTACAGTGAAAATCCAAATTCATAATTGGATAATGAATCAGAGCCAAATCAAAAACCATCCAGCACACATATCTACCTGGAAGCTACTTTATGGATGAATGCATAAGAATATTATGCAAGGTACAAAAATTAAATTTTTTGCTCAACAAATATGCTGACATCCATTTCTACATCTGCCATGCAATGAAAATAGTATATCCATTGTACATGTCATTTAATAGGCAGTATGGGAGGTGCTGTGCGCTATCGTGCATGCACAGCAGCCCTCCCGAAACCATTTTAGATGTGGGCAAAGTGCCCAGAGGTGAGCGCCACCCTTTATGGCTGGCACTTCAGCATAGAGGTGGGCAGAGCTGAAGTTTGAGGCAGGCTCTCAGCAAACCATTGTGCCCCCAAAAGTAGCACAACGAGGAGTGTGTTTTTTTGGTAAAAAGGAAAGCACCTGCACTATGCATGAACACTGTAAAGTTCCGCACCACGTGCCACCCTACATGGTGACGCCTATGTGTATGAAATATTTGGATCCTGTGCTACTCCCTCCCATTATTGTGCCTGGCTATGATGATAATGGATTGCATCTGGAGGCACGTCTTCACTGGTCACACAGAAAATGCTAAAGACTGCAGAATACAATACAGTGTAAAATATACTGAAGTTGATGTCTAGACGCTGGATCTAGTAATTCGCTTGGAGCATATGAATTGTTCCACAAAACAGACCCAAATATAACCTTTTTGACTTTTTAACATTTCAAAAGCTTAAAACATGAAGATCTACACAGGTACAAGATGTCTGTGTTATTAATCAGTTTAAGTGTTCTATTTTTCTAACAGAGGAAATTAATTTTGATTTGTGATCTAGTTCTTCATGTTAGGGCTCTTTAAACTATTAGTGTTCTCTGGATGAAAACATTATTATGGGCAGACATTCATTCATTTGCATATAAAGCAATGGAAATATGTGTGTGATTAAATTATCAAATAATATCTCAGTATCAGGGTTAATATAATGGAAATAAAGCAATGTAATAGTTATAAATAATTCTCTATGATATGGTTAAATTAAAATGTATAACAGTACGGTAATTCCATTCCCGAAAAAAATGGTTAAAAAGTTTATTCAGATTTTCAGATATTGGGGGGAAATTTACTATAAGATTTTTCGTATTCGTATTCTTAATACGGATGAATACGAATGCATATTTAAATATACATATATATATAAAAAATTAAATTAAATATAAAAATGGGAGAATTCTCCAGATACCTGCTTATTGTAGTCCACCCCAATTGGGGCTCTGTTGATAGACTTCAACTTGCAAGTTTAGAGTACCTTAGTTTTTAATATATCGCTGGAATTACTCCGATGCTGAGCAGGTAAGTTCTCACAGTGAGGTGGATATTTTGTATATAACACGTTTCTCCGCCTCCCTAGGGTGTCAGCTGCTTCCTCAGATAGTAGGCTGAGCCAAATCCACCAGGAAATTGAGGTATATTTTCTTGGCACAGTTTGCCGATAATTAGTGGCCGTATTTTAATGCGGCGGCTTAGTAAAATTAGGAATCACCATTCTTTTGAATGATGATTCCTATTCGTATTTCCCGATGGCGTATACATTCGTATTTGTACATACAAATACGAATGCGCCATAAATACGAATATGTGTATTTTTGGCATAATAAATGCCAAAAATACGAATATGCCTAAAAAATTCGTATTTTACTATGAAAATATGAATTATTTAGGCGTATTTGCCTTAGTAAATTTCCCCCATTACCTCAAAATGTAATTTTGGATAAAAGTTCCATGCGCATTCCCAGTGGCAGCTCCAGAGGTGAGGCTGCGGTGCGGTCCAAAATTCAAATAGGAGAGTAACGCCAACAGCTAGTGACAAATGGTAGTGTTTGGAGTGGCAGTTGGTTCAGCTTCCGTATTTGAATTTTGGACTGCACTACATCTCCAGAGCCCCCAC
The DNA here is from genome assembly GCF_055691185.1 of Crinia signifera. Classification (NCBI taxonomy): domain Eukaryota; kingdom Metazoa; phylum Chordata; class Amphibia; order Anura; family Myobatrachidae; genus Crinia; species Crinia signifera. Next base: position 318,365,155 of record NC_139217.1, on the reverse strand, counting down.
TGTTCATTACCCACTTGGAGATTTTCGTTACCAAATCATGATGATTCCATTACTTTATTAAAGAAAGTGGCCGAGTTACACACACATACTGTAGGTAGATGTCCCCGAGAATGTCCCCATCTTGCAATAAAATTGTGAAAATCTGAAATCTGCAAGCTGAATTTATCAATTTTGTGTGCGCACACATTGGGATAGATGTAGTAGATTTTTTTTGTCAAAAACTGGCAAAATCACATTTAGCGCAAATTGCATATGATGTAATACAATACAATTTGCTTTAAAAATTGCAGGTTTTGCCATGTCCAAGAAGTCGCACAGTTAAAATCGCATCCAGAATTTTTTTTTTTATTGAAAACCTCAAAATCAAAATATGCAGTAGCCTGCGAATTATCAAATCACACCCTAACCATTACCAAAAATTGCAAGAGAAGTCGGCAAGTATGATATGCATGCATGACAAATGAATTGAATTTCCAGTTTCCATCTACCCCTCCTTCCCCAACCAGCACCTTTTCCAGGCAAGAAAAACAATGGCAATTTCTTCCTCTTTCATCTAATTTCTTCCTCTTTCATCTCACCATATGTGTTGGATTTTAACTCTTGGTAAAGTTATATTTTACCAGTACGCACATAACTTGTTGTTTGTTACTTTGTATAACAAAGCAAGGTCGGATATTTGCAGCTTTTCCCCTTGGCTATAATGTGCAACAAAGGGAGTGATTCAAAGCTTTGGAATGCTGAAGTTTTATGGCTCTAAAAAACAAACATTGCTCCCATGTGACACAGAACTAAGAAGTGGGAACTTCCAAATAAACATAGAACAGAAAGTGAGAGTGATTCTTATGTTACAGTAATATGTTCTTACCCTTGATAAAACAAACAAGTGCATCACACTGTGCTCACAGTTTATGGTATGTTACCATAATGTCGAATGATGGGCACGTGGGATTTTTGTTCAGCTATAAGAAAAATACTTTGGGCAAGTGCTCTAGAGGAACTTTTTACATTTTTATAACTAACCACAATCATTTTGTGGGCTGTACTGTATATTTGACAGCAGACATATCTCTAGGAAGATACAGTAGTCTAATAGACCAACATGTGTATATCTATTCACATAAGAATAGTATAAGTAGAACTAAGTGAATCATATCGGTATCACATTTTTAATAAACAATGTTTGCTCTCACAGCCTGAACACTTGTATTCAGTAATAAGTGGTAAGGAAACATTGGAAGAGCCTTATAGCTTTATGATATACTGTATTAGAGATCTGTAATCAGTGGCGGTTCCAGAGGTGAAGCTGAAGCACAGTTCAAAATTCAAATTAGGGAGCCACACCATCTGTTACCAACTGCCATTCCAAACTGACTCACTGGCAGTTGCTGATTCCCCCCTATTTGTAATTTGACAACAACCGCGGCACCAACTGTATTATTATTCAGATGGAGCTGCGGTTGATCATCCCGCCGGAGTGCCGGAGCTTTCCTAATCTGTGCGCCATTCACTTCGGAACTCACACATCACATTGCCGCAAATGGGGCAATTCTCGGCAGATGGCACGCCAAGACTGAAAGCTCCGGCAGGATGAATAAACCTGGCTCCATCTGTAGTCTCCCGATTTAAAGATTTTGATGACAATAGGGCTGATTTTCTAGCACCTACGGTATTAAAGCTGCAATTCCCAATTAGAACTTGTTGAGGTAACTCATCTGCCTAAGTGATACTCACCTTACTGCTTTGCAGGATCAGTCTGGGTGGATATGCCTATTTTTAGCCATTTGGCGTAAAATAATAAAATTAACATTTTGTGGGGAAAATTAAAATGTACAAATTTAAAGATGCTTTAAATTTTAATAATAAAAAAAATTTTGTTCTGTTATCACAAACCTGAGTGCTGATCCTACTTAACCCTTTGAGTGCCAACATCTCTGTGAGAGATGTTCAAAATATCTTCTCAAAATTCCAGCATGGCTGACGTGTTATATTCATTCAAATAAAAAATTATATGTAAAAAAAGGATGATATTTCCTATAGAAGGTAAACATTAAAGGTCATTATGATGAATAATAATGTTTGCTTGACAATTTCACATCCTATTTTGACAAATTCACCTGGCACTCAAAGGGTTAAACAGTCCTCATGTATAGATATTGCCGACCACTTCAAGGGAAGTTGGAGATAGACCTATTTTCTATTATATTAATAGTTCCCTGAGTCTTCATAAACGAAGATTTGTTGTTGTTTTTTTGTACTGTATGACTAGCTTAGTGAATAGCATACTGAATAGTTGTTTGATTTGGCTAGCACTATGTGAAATACTACTGTATACTGTATATTCACTTGTTCTTTCTGTTTATCATTCAAATTAATTATTGAATGCTGTCAGTACTGTAGCTTGTACTGTATCCATGAATGTGTGACATCAATCATTTAGATCTTATCTGTCGCAATATATTCTACAGCATAGATAGAACAACTTTCACTTCTGAGATGGATGGTTATTTACAAAGATAAATGGAAGGCAGAAATGATGATATTCCTGTGATTTCTAGTGTAGCAGTATTTTCCTTTGCACTTTCCTTTTTGGCAAACAACATGAACATTTTTCCAATGGAAACTATTGTAGTGGCCTATTGACGTTGCGCACAACAGTATATGCACACAGGGTTACAAGCACTCCCAAGTAAACACATTGGGCCAGATGCATTAAGCTTAAAAAAAAAGTGATAAAATGGAGAGTAATAAACAGCCAGCCAATGAGCTCCTACCTGCCATGTCACAGACAGTGTTTGAAAAAATGTCAGACAAGAGCTGATTGGTTGGTTGTTTATTATTACTCTCCTTTTTATCACTTTTGAAGCTTAGTGCATCTAGTACAGGCCTGGCCAACCTGTGGCTCTCCAGATGTTCTCAAACTACAAATCCCATCATGCCTTGCCACAGTTTTGCTATAAGGGAGTGTTAAAACTGTGGCAAGGCATGCTGGGATTTGTAGTTTGACAACATCTGGAGAGCCACAGGTTGGCCTGTCCTGATAGTACATAGGTGCCCCTTGTTATTGCCCATGAGTTTTATCTGCCAATATTACATTTTTTTATACAGTATATATTATTCTTTGTATCATTATGCTTGTGGCCAGATTCTGATACAAATGAAGGGCCAGATTAACAGTGGGGTGGAAGGAGCTGCAGCTACAGGCCACCACATAAAAATCGTCCCATCATAATAACAGCATTATGATCAGTGTCACCAGCACAGAGTCGGACTGGGACCAAAAATCAGTCCTGGCATTTTGAGCACACAGGCCCACCTGCTGTGGCCACACAGGCCCACTTGCTTGTGACATCCAATTATAATATTGTGGCACGCTGATGGGGCAGTGTGGGAACTGGCGAATCTAGAAATATGGTAATGGGTGGTCCCAGATCTAACTACTGTAGCAGGTGGGAGCCTTGTGTGGTGAAACCACGTGACAAAAGGGGGCGTGGCCTCTTGGAAAGGAGGTGTGGCATCACAAAAAGGAGGTGTTACCCTTTACACATTATGGAACACACCGTTATGCCCATTACACATTATGGAACACACCATTATGCCCATTACACATTATGGAACACACCGTTATGCCCATTACAAATTACCACAAGCCGTATTGCCCATTACATATTATGCCACACACCGTAATGCCCATTACATTATGCCACACACCATAATGCCCATTACACATTATGTCACACAAGTAATGCCCATATTATGCCCCCAGTAATGTCCATTACACATAATTCCCCTGATTAGTGTACCTTAAACGTTGCACACATTAGTGCCCCTTACAAAATTCCCATATTAATGCAATATAAGAGGGGAGAAGAGTTCTCACTGCCATGGCCCTGGCGTGGTATACGCTTAGCTCCCATGCTGCTGAGCGGCTCATACTATTGCCGACGGACATTTGAAATATGGTGCAAGCTAGTGAGCCAATTGGAGCTCGTGCTCCGGCAGCCTATCGCTAACTATGGCTGCCGATCCATGATCTCTGATAGGTTGATGGGCAGGAGCCATATTTTAAATGTCCAAAAGGAAACAAATATCACCCCGGGTGATGAAGGCGCTTACAGGGTGGGCTGTTGTGTGGGCTGCTCATACTGAGGAGGTGTTCAGTCCCCTTATAACAGGATATACAAGAAGAAAAGGGTTTGTGGAGCGCTCAGGGTAATATTGGTTTGTAAATTAATAAATAAATAAATAATTAAAAAAAATATAATTAAAAAATGATCAGATGGGTATTACATGAAAATACAAATTCATTTAATTATACACATAATATGATGACACAATTGTTAAAATGGTAATAGATAAAAATGATATTGCAATATTATATAGCCCTTATTGGCATGTAATAAAACCACTTAGAAATGGACAATACAGTATATACTTAAGTGAGTCCCGCTTGTTCCAAGGATATGCTCTCCTCCCAAAGAGTATTGGTGATCCCCACAAATGAAAAGGGACAATTGGGGTGATCCGGATTAAACTGGTACTGGGGTGTCCATTAGTCCTGCTGGAGACCTTGGTTCTTTGATCCACTGGTGGGCAAAAAGATGGAATACCTCACTTCTCGGATAGGCTCCAATGCTTGAGCAGGTGGTGACCCGATTTGTAAATCCAGTTTGGGGGTTCCGGAATGGATATGGGGTAGTCAAAAGTCCAAGTGGTGCTGGAAATGGCTGACGAGTTTCGTTGTGCTGAGACAACTTTATCAAAGGTACCTTTGATAAAGTTGTCTCAGCACAACTGCGGCCTGCGCACTATCATACGGACATGCTACCTCACCCTGCGGCCTGCGCTCTATCACACTGACATGCTACCTCACCCTGCGCACTATCATACTAACATGCTACCTCACCCTGCGGCCTGCGCTCTATCACACTGACATGCTACCTCACCCTGCGCACTATCATACTGACATGCTACCTCACCCTGCGGCCTGCTCTCTATCACACTGACATGCTACCTCACCCTGCGGCCTGCGCACTATCATACGGACATGCTCCCTCACCCTGCGGCCTGCTCACTATCCTCCTGACATGCTCCCTCACTCTGTGGCCTGCGCTCTATCACACTGAGGCCCTCCCATACCCTGCGCTCCATCACACTTATGCCCTCCCTCACCCTGCAGCCAGCGCTCTTTCCCACTGACGCACTCCCTCACCCTGCAGCCGGTGCTCCATCACACTGATGCCCTCCCTGACCTGAGCACTATCATACTGATGCGCTCCATCACCCTGCGGCCTGCGCTCTATCCCACTGTCCTCCTTTCCTCAACCAGCCCCCTGCGCTCTATCACTAGGTGGCTGCTGAGCAGGGGTTTGGCTTTGGGGCCCCTCAGATTGTCGGGGTCCAGAACGGCTGTCCCCAGGCCTGATTAGACCACATTGTGTTTATCAAACTATGCCATGCTTTTCTGCCACATTAAGCCACTGCAGAACCTTGGCATCTTCCAGTGCCACACATTATGCCAACTATAGCTGCACCCACATTCACCCACATATCACTATGCCTCACTGTGGTGTCCCATCTCACATAACATCACTACTGCTGACCTGAGGGCTAGTCCATTGTCATAATCCTCTACTAACCTGGCTCATCATTTAATGTACATGAGCTTATCGTTTGCCATGATCCAAATACTGTATGACACCTCCTTCAGTCTCCATTCCGTCTGCCCTCTCCAGTTGGGCAGGTACTTAGCTGCATCACTCTGTGTCTTGACAGCAGGTGCTGCTGTCGGCTAACTGCTCGGGAGCAGCTATAACAACAGGATAGGAGAAGAAGCTGCCTCCCACCCCTCACCTCGGATGTGGCCTGGCCAGCGGCTAGAACAAGACACTGGTCCCTGAGATTCATCAGGCCTGCTGTGCTGCTGTGATTATTTAGGCTCCGTTCATTCACGGAAGTAGGCGGAGCTCTGCCCCCCTCCATTCTCAGAATGGAGGGGCGGAGCAAATGTGCAGGCATTACGTGATGACGTCAATATGCTAATGACGTGGCTGCCCGGTGCTCAACACATGCTGGTTCTGTACGAATAGTAGTAAAGCCTGAACAATTGCATGCACAAAATCGGCCCACAGGCATTTGCCAGAAGTGCCAGATTGTCAGTCCGGCCCTACAACAGCACATGATTGCAGCAGCCCTAGGATAGGACCAGTTTCTCTCTCTGAGTATGGCCTCCTATGCCTAACACAGCCACTTGCTTGACTTCTTAAACATGCATACTAAATGGCCCATTGCTTGCATTTCTAGTCACTGCATAGGTATGGCCATCACTTTTCCACATTATGGATACCATCCATCTCAATTTCATCATTGTCTTTGAATGTACACTTGTGCCATACAGTAAGTCTAAAAATGTTCACACATGCGCAATGGTAAAAATCAATCCAAATCGAGGCCTGCTTAGGGTCTGATTATCAACAAGTTTTATCACACCCTGCAAGTTTTAAAACTCATTGCATATGATAAGTGGTGCTCCAAGACTAGCCAATCAGCTCCTAACTCTTATTGTGTTTAAAAAATGAGAGCTAAGAGCTGATCGGTTGGCGTACCCTTTACAGTATTATATGCAATGAGTTCTAAAACTCATTATGTATGATAAAACTCGATGATAAATCAGGCCCTTAAGGCTCCCATCTACTAGTACAAGGTATTGCATGTGATACCTTGCATGCGCTACCCCACCAGCTCTCTTTCGACAGGGCCCGGGCAGCTGGGCTGCATATTATATATGTTATGCGGTCCATTTGCATATGATGTATCATATACATCATGGCTACGGATCCAATAAATATTCATAGCGGCCATGACGATCTGTGACTCCAAGCATGGGAAGGCGCCTCCAATCCGATAAATGGGACCACTTTTCAAAATGGCCATCTCACAACAGTGGGTGTCGGCCTTTAGTAACAAATTAAAAACTGTTTGTTAGCTCTAGTAGTAATTTCACAATTCTACAGTGCATTATATAATTAATATTTAAATATATCTTTTTCATTTTCAGGCTTCGAAATGAATGGATGGAAAGGCTGGAGAAAAGGATTGAAATGATGAGAAATGAAAACCAAAACAATAAGGACAATGTGTGAAAATGACCCCCCCCCCCCTCCTATCTTCCCTTGTATGTGGATTTACGTAGCGTAAACATTATATTTGTCCAGAATAGTATATATGCAATTTTCATTCACCTGTCTTGTGCATTCTAACATGAAATCCATAACTAAGCAAAATTATTATGTATTTAAAGTCAGTTTACTAAATTGCTAATAAAAAAAATGAGAGGAATGCAGTATAATTGCTAGTTACTCTTCTCTCGATGCATAGATGTATATTTTTCAGGGTTGCCGACCCTCCCGAAATTTCCGGGAGTCTCCCGAAAATCGGGGCTCCCTCCCGGCCCCCCGGAAGGGTGGGCAACCCTCCCGGATTCAGGGGGGACCCCCACTGTCCCCTTGATCGCGGCATTAAAATGCCGCAATCCTCGGGTCTCAGAGGAGGGGGCGGAGCTAAAATGACACAATCGCGTCATTTTAGCCCCGCCCCCTCCACGGAGCTCACTGAATTAGCTGGGTTAACAGCATGGGGCGGGGCTTAGTGATGTCACGCTTAAGCCCCGCCCCCTGAGCGGCTACTGAATCTCTCCTCTCCGGGCTTCTCCCGGAGAGGAGAAGAAGAAAGTCGGCAACCCTGATATTTTTACAATGCATTTCATAGGAGTTTTTCGCTATGATAAATGATCTGAAAACTCCACTATTTTGATTTCTAAACCGCTGGATAATTTAAATTCTATTAAAAACTGCTATACACTTAAATGATAAATAAGGAACATTTGGGTCTAAATTCATAGCATGTCTCTTTGTGTAGATGATGGAGTGCTGCAGCCCTCTGCTTGTCTATACGAGCTCTCACAGTTGCTGTGTGTTGGGTTTGTTTAAAAAAAAAATGGCATTTTGCTTTCTCCATCTCCCCCTTGATTTTTCCCTTCATAAATCATGTATAATAAGGCTCGGGACAGCATATTATTTGCTGCAAGAATAGCAATGGGAATTGTGCAGGTCGACTGAGTCAGGGCATGCCTTGCATGCAAGGAGGTCACCCAACATCCCGCATAACACATAAAACACAGAGCAAGCAGTATATTTATTGCACACATCTTAATAAGCTTAATGGACAGAATTAATGGTACATAAACACTGTCACTTAATGCAAACAGATAAACCTGTTTGTGATCTTGTTAGTAGAATTAAGTGGATACTTAGTATAACTATTACCAAACTAAATATGATAAAATTAAAGTTTGGATTCAATGTTTCACTTTAATGATGAATAATTATTTTTTTTTAACCCAAAGCACTTTAAGATGAGCATATAAACTAGACAGACAGTTATAGTACTAAAATACTGCACCTCAAGCTAATTCATTTAGCTACTGCTGAAATACATGACAAGGTTAAAGATGATCTTTACTCTGGAAAATTCTTTCCAGAAAAGATGATACAATCTAATTATCCTGTTTACATACTGTAAAGGTCCATACACACTGGACGATTTTGCCCAGTGTGTATGGACAGTGATGACCGCTGTCATCGCTGGGGGTGGGGGGGGGGGGGGGGGGACCCGCTCAGTGCATACACACTGAGCAGCTTTCCCACCTGCCCGGAGCTGTCAGCATGGGGGGGGGGAGGAGGGGCAGACGGCTTTGCATAGTGCAGCACTATGCAAAGCAGTCCACAAAGCTGCTCATCTGCAGATATTACAAGCAGATGAACGGCTTTTGTCTGCGATGATGCAGGAGCGCGCATCACCGCTCATCGCCAGGCCATACACACTGGGCAGCTTTGATTTGAAAACCACTCAAAACACCAAGTTTGAGCAACTTCCAGCTCAAATTCGCCCAGTGTGTATGGGCCTTAAGGCTCATTCAGCACAAATTTCTCTTTAACAAAGCAATGTTGCACTGCAGGTGAGGCAGATGTAAATATACAGGGAGATTTAGGAGTAAATTTACTAAAGCTTCTAAAAATGAAAAGAGGAGATGTTGCCCATAACAACCAATCACATTATGTCTATTATTTCTCTATTGCATCCCAGAAAATGATAGAAAGAATCAGACTGGTTGCTATGGGCAACATCACCTCTTTTCTTTTTTAGAAGCTTTAATAAATTTAGCCCTTAAGCCCCTTACACACTAGCTGATCCCCACCGATGCCAAAATCGGCAGCGCCTGGGATCCAGCAAAGTGGCCAACACCGGCAAGTGCCTACACACTTGCCGATGCGGAGGGGGAAAGGGAGCGATAGCAGGTGGAATGACAGTCATGCTGCAGCATAACCATCATTAACGAGGACTCCCTCCTCTGAACATGCAGGATGAGGGAGGGTGTTATCAATGATGCGCGATAGGCAATATTCTAAACATGATCACTCAGAAAGCCCTTTCTGAGCGATATTGTTCACAATAGAGCCCAGTGTGTATGGGGCTTTAGAACTGGAAAAGGGTGTGTTCTAACTCTAAACTAAATCATAAAAAAAGAGGTACACACAGCATTTGTGGACTACAGGCAAAAGCAGTCAGTATTTATTTTACTTGCAAAAAAAGAAAAATAAATGTATTTGCTCCCATTGAGATGTGTTTTCCGCAGGTGCAAGGTTGTTTATTTTTGTTGCACTGCTCCCACGGTAGATTAGCCCCTTTATGTGTAAACAAAACTCTGTTACTGTATGACATTAATGAACCTAGAGCAAATCTCACAACGGTGCACTCTGTTACCTATGTAAGAAGGGGAAATGATTGTACAGCTTCAACTCTTGTTAGGTCTAGATTTAACTCATAGGTAGGCTGACTTTTAAAATATGTCAGAAAACAATTCTATAAAGGTTAGAACAAGTTACTCTCTGAGAAGCAGATCAGCCCCATCAAAGCAAAGGTCTCTGGTCTGCCTTTTATGCATCATGGGGATGCAATGGACAGATGTGATTATTAGGCAATCCGTAGGCTAAATGTTTCTTTTAAATCTAGCCTGCATTACAAAGAATGTGCAGCATACAGGCGCTTGAGGAATAGTTTTAGGGGCACATGTTCGGTAAATGGACAGAATTTTTTGTTAGATATGCCACAGATTAAATTTAGACTTATTTATTTAGTTATTAACAGTTTCTTATATAGCACACACATGTTTATAGAGAATATTTCAGGCTTGCCTACCCTCCCGGAATTGCCGGGAGGCTCCCGAAAATCGGGTCCCCCTCCTGGCCCTCCAGGCAGCCCCCGCAATGCTGCATATAATTACCAGTTTTCATGGGTCTGCGGTGAGGGGCAGGGCTAAAATGCTGTGAATCATGTAATTTCGCATCATTTTTGCCCCTCCCCCAATTCGCGGACCCGCGAATTACGTTGTTTGACTGCCATGGGGGTGGGGCTTGATGACGTCTGCCCGCCCCCGAGACATGCTGCTGTCGGGTCTCCTCTCCGGGCTTCTCCCGGAGAGGAGACAAAAAAAGTCGGCAAGTATGGAATATTTAAACATTCACATCAGTCCCTACCCCAGCGGAACTTACAATCCAAATTCCCTTCCACATGTACATGCACACACAGACATTCTAGGGTTAATTTTGTTTGGAACCAATTAGCCTAATAGTATATTTTTGGATTCCGGGAGGAAACTGGAGTACCCGGAGGAAACCCACGCAAGTACGGGGAGAATATACAAACTCCGCTCAGTTAGAGCCATGGTGGGAATCGAACCCATGTCCGAATCGAACTCAGTGCTGTGAGGCAGTAATGGTTAGCATTACTGCTGTGAGGCAGTAATGCTAACCATTACACCATCTGCACTGCCCCGACTTAACTGATACTTTTCACTATTTGTTCCTCACCCATGCAGCACAATTGAGGGCTTTTTTGTATCTATCTAGGGCCAGATTACCAATGTGGTGGATGGAATTACAGACCCAGGCCACCACATAAAAATAGATCCATTAGCATGATGATGACCAGCCACCAGCTGGCCACTCAGTCAGTATTAAGTAATATATTAAAATGACATTAATATTTTACCCCCAAAACTGATCCAACTTGTATGCTTTCACATCTTAAGGAAGACATTGAAGTCTAGATGGCACTGGCCACAGCCACAGCCACATGGCACTAATCGCTCCTCCTCTACTTCTTACAAAATGCCTTTGAACATTGTCAAACCCAGGCCTATGTGGTCCTTAATCTTCTGGATGGTAAAAAGAAAAGCAGCACTTCCCTGCTAACCCCATACACCACAACGAGATGAGTATACTGTCCTGTGTTTTTAGCATTGTGGCTGGAATGACTAGCATACTGATCAGCCAGTACATATGTAGCCTCTACTCTATAGATAGGGGTGGCAAAGGCCTTTGACACTGGATTTGAATATTATATATCATATTGGTTATGCATTTGGACTCTCCTGCACTGATTGTAATTAAACCAACATTAGTTTGTCCAGTTGGATCCTGGCCAGGACACAGAGAGACTGTTCTGAGCTTTCCACTGGATGGATTTGGACACAAACTTCACAGAATGATAACATTGGATTCCAAAATACATACTACAGTAGGTGGTTTAGGTCCTGATCAGACCTCCCATTGGAGTATGCTGTCCAAACATGACACAGGAAGCCTGGTCTGGGCTTTCCACTAGATGGATTTGGATGAAAACTTTGAATAACTGCATGAAATAACCATAATTCAAAGACCTGAAATAACTGCGTGAAATAACCATAAATCAATTAGGTAAAATAACTGACAGAAATAGAGGTTTGTATACCCAAAAGTGTTGAAATAGCAACATTGATTACAGAAAGAAAAAACATTTAAACCCATCTTACAAAGTAAAAGTGATTATACAACTGGACAGAAAGGAAATCTGTTGATTAGGACTACTGGTAACACCCCCCCCCCCCCCCCCCCCCCAAAAAAAAAAAGAAGAATAATAAGAAAAATACAAGTTAAGCTACTAATCATTCTTACAATGTTAACAGATACATCCAACTCATTGATAACTTAATAGCAGGAAAATGTCAACCCAGTTAATGCCGGTATTTCAGCTAGTAGCCTAGAAGTGACCCTGTTATAAATACAATGGCATTGCTCTGCTAGGGCAACTGCAGTGTGTTATTGTATGAGATGAAGCCCTCTAGTCAAGAGCGTACCTACCATAGGTGCAGGGGGTGAAGCTGCTATGGGGTCCAGAGCTGAAAGGGGCCCACTTTGCCTGTCAAAGTATCATGTGCTGTAACATTTTTCGGCAATAGGTGATAAATAGGGGCCCTTACAATCTTTTGCTATGGGGCCCACATATATCTAGTTACGCCACTGCCTCTAGTCTACTGAGAAAATCACAAACATTAATGGAACCCCTTTTTTCTTACAGCTAGATACGTATTATTATGGGAATGCAAATACAGATAAACTATGTTCCCCAGCGGAGAGAGTTGTGTTCAGTTTTAAGTAGCTACAGGTACTAAACAAAAGTGTCAGGTGAATATATGAGAACAACCTTATTACACATTACAAATATTGCATTTTTCACTAATATTAAAATCTATAACCCTAGTATAATGTATGAAATGTGACATTCAAATACTTGAGCTTCATTTTGTTGTAGCTGCTATTTGTTGCACATAAACCAAAGCAATATTTTGCTTAGACTAATGACCCTTCTAGTTCATGAGAAGCAGCTGACAAATGTGAGAAATGAATCTGTCACAAAGCAAACACACGGCAACCCACTCTCTGTACTGTATATGGAATATTTTAATACTGTTTCGTTACAGTTGCTGGCGCAGTACTGTAAATAGATTAATTCAATAGGTTTCTGCACCAGACAGACCAAAGCAAATTTGACAGCAGCATTTAAACTGTTTTGCTTATATGGAGACAGTGATGGATATATTTTTTGTAAAGCACAATTTAGGTAGTTTATGAAATCAATGTGACCATGCTAACTCATTAAAGTTACTTTAAAAGGATCCAGAAATAGATTAATATTCTTAGGAATTACCATTGCTTTGGGACCTATTTACTAAGCCTGGGAAAAAGATGAAGTGGAGAGAGATTAGCTCCTAACTGTCATGTTAAAGGCTGTGTTGAAAAATGACAGTTATCTCCGCCCACTTGACCTCAAAATCTGTTTAGCAATGTTAAAATATCATGATTGACTATGGTTTTGGACTATATGCCACAATATCATAACTTATTGATAATTTAGTGTATGGCGATGATTCACAGACTTTTTTTAAAGTATCAGATTTTTTTCCAGAACACCCCTTGGTCAACAGTTTCTAAGTGTGAAATTATGTCGAGCTTGTAGTGTACAACATTTGCTTCTGTTTGTCCATATATTTTCTGATTGGCAGCCACCAATGGTTTTGCCTCTTACATTGACAAATACTTTCAAGGTATCACAAAAATGGAGTAGAATATTAACTAGGTAATGTCAGAATGTAATGCTGAGTGAGGTTGTGTGCAACAGGAACCATGCAGGCTGTGACAAGAAATGGCGGGGGGTAATTGCAGGGGCCATGCTGCATTCCGCAGTATGGCTCTTACAAACGATGTCCTTCGTAGGCCATGCATGCAGGTCCAACAGAAGATGACCATGCGCAGGTGCACGATATCCACATAAATGTCGAAATGCATATCATTATCATGCCTATCATTTAGAATATCATCTAGTGGAGGCATTTTCAACAACCCATCATTTATACACGGCATCCAATACACAATATTGGAAACACTTCCCTAAGTACAGATTTCTAAAATCAGCCCATAGTAAGGATAACAGTGGGAGTATAGAGGGCAAGCAAATAATGGTCATAAATACAAAAAATAAATACAACATATACAATTGAATAAAATTTAAAAGAGAAAACAATGGTGAATCCTCATATTGGTAGAAAACAAAACACCACTCATAATAAGGTACAGAGAAAAAGTCTATTACAAAAGTAAATAAGTAAATAAAATATGAAACATCTGCTGAGAAAATGATTATCAGATTAGGCAGAACACAGCTATTTTCTCTTAAAAACTTAGTTTAATCCACAGACGAGTGAATTTGTTGCAGTAATATGTGTAAATAACATTTTGTTATGGAGCAGGCCATTTCACACTGTAAGCCTGATTTACAGTTGATTGCACAGCATTTTTTTTATCTAATGGACAAAGCAATGCTGCACTGCAGGTGGGGTAGATGTTAAAGGTGCAGAGAGAGAAAGAGGGAGATTTGGGTGAGGTGTGTTCAAACTGAAAACAAAATTGCAGTGATGGAATAAAGCAGCCAGTATTAACCCTGCACAGAAACAAAAGAACTCACCCAAATCTAACTCTGCACATTTGCCCCTTCTGCAGTGCAGCATGGTTTTGCCCATTAGAGAAAAAAATTGGTTTGCGATCAACTCTGAATCAGGCCCTGTATTTGTAAATGTAACATTCTTCAGAATGCATCATTTATAAATTGAGCTGAGATGTGTGTGGAGACTTCGCAAGTCTAAAATGACTTGGGTATTTCAGTTGGAATAAAAGTGATATGGAATTCTAGGTGAAACACTTCATTTCTGGAATTTCCCTCCCAAATGTTGAATGAGGGAATATTCCTTGGAAGTTTCGTTAATATTGTTCATCTCTTTATTAAGCATTGACATAAATATTCTTAACTCATTCATAATGCCTGAGAGACTCCAAAATTAGAATGAGTCCTCACAGATTTCCAAGACAGTAGTGGCCACCCTCTTCTGCCCATTATTTTCATTTTCATTGTTTGATTTTAAGCCCTCATTTGATACCCTTCAATATACTACTACTACTAGTAATAATAATAATAATAATAATAATAATTATTATTATTATTATTATTATTATTATTATTATAGCCATGAACTAGGACATCACCAATTATTTAAATTGAGGTCTGCATATTTATTAGGTAGTACACCTTTTGGGAGAGTCTGTGCATGTCCTAACCGTTTATACTCCACTCAAGATGGAGGGAGTGTAGTACAGAAGATACATCCATGTCTAGCCCCCAACTAGTGCCAAAAATCATTGCACAGTAGAAAGTATCTAAAACAAAAGTTAACATACTTAGAAAATATGAATGAATGAGTCAAAGTTACTGCTTTTGTTTAATAAACATGGTTGCTAAATCATCAATTTTTATTACTGTACCACTTATGCCATTAGTGGTATAAACACCATTGGTTGCAATGGGGAGCTTCCAACAGTGTTTGACACCGGATGCAGGAGAACCTCTTCTTTAGACTTGCGCAGGTGGGGCTCTGACAATGCTTTCTTCACTCTGGCGGTCCTGGAGATGCGAGCTTCCCCCAGAGACTAGACAGTATGCAGGCCTGCATCCTAGATTGTGACAGGAGCTGGGTGCTGCATGTTATGTTACACTGCAGCACCCAGCTCCTGTCACTGAGCAGGAACTGGCACTTTGGTGTCACCCCTCAGCGGGTCGCAGACAGGAATAGCTAGCACACCCCCCCCCCCCCCCCCCCCGCATCCTCTTGGTGTTTCCACTTCCTACTTTTTGGCTTCTATAGTATCAAGCTTCGGCAGGTTTCTGTAGTATGCGCATGCAGAGGTGGCTATAATGCATGCCTATTAGTCAGCCACCCTTCACTGGCAGTGTTCAAATGCCAGTAAGTCAGTACAGGTCACCACAGACAAAGAAGAAATCACAAGTTCTTGTCAGACAGATAAATTAGAGGACAGTGGTATATTCATTAGTATCACTGTGTACTAAATAAAATATGCTGCCAGAAATTAATATTCTTATTAAATGGAGGCCAAATGGTTTAGGTTTCAGATATGGTACTCAGTTCATACTGTAGCTACTAGCTAGCAATTTTCCTTATGGTTAGGGGCGTAGCCAGATATGTGTAGGCCCCATAAAATTTTAAGGGCCCCTATGTACAAATGAATTGTGATAAGTGTAAATAGCACATATAACTTACAAAGAAAAGATGGGCCCCCTTCAGCTCTGGGCCCCATAGCAGCTGCACCCCTTGCACCTATGGTAGTTAACGCCCTTGCTTATGGTAATTGGTACTTGTTTCCTAGCATGGCGCACATCGCATCGCATAACATAAGGCATACGATGGTATGCGATGCAATGTTACACGATGGCAGCAGATGTTATACAATTTTATAGTCAGATTGCTTAGAAAATAGCACAAATTTGCTCCGTGTGTATGCTCCTTTACAGTAAAATAGAATATGGAATATATTCATCAGCATTTGTTTTATTTTCCCACAAATGAAAATCTGAAATTAGAAGTACATTCCCCTTAAGTTATTGTTGGTAGTGCTGTAGATTGTTATATCTATATCATGTCATTTCCTTAGTATATGTGGTAATAAATTCTACAGATTGCACAATAGGAACATTCACTGCAAATCCTAAACAAGGACATCACCTTTTCCTGCCCATATAAAGAAAACTAAACTTTGAACATGATCTCACCAACGTTTTTCCACAAACTATGAAACAACCACAAAAGATGGGGTTTTCCAGATTTGTGACACCAATGACATTTCTCATATTCTTAATAACTAGTTCCATCTTTACCTCCTGGTAATCCAGCTCCCAAGATCTTAATGTCAGGGAGCAGCATTTATAAAGCTTTGGAGATTTTGTACAGCTGTCTAAGACATTTGGTCTGGGTGATTCCCTGAAGAGAAGAAGAAGTGCCATTCGTAGTGTATATTCAGCTTGCACAAAAAACTTTTGTCAGGGAACTGTTAGAGCGTATGAAAGGAAAATTGCAATGATAGATCATTTTTTTCTGACAAAGGATGAATTGGCATCATTAGGTGGTAAATGAAGTATTGAAAGAAAAGACCATTCTGACATTATTAAACCAAAAAGAAAAATTTGACAGACTCGTGGCCTTATCACGGATTGCTATATTTCTTTGTCTACCGTTTGATCTCTCTAAACAGTTATTTAGCAATAAAAGCAAAGTGCCCTCATTTTAGCTGTCCATATCATCAGAAAAATGCACATTTATGGAAGAAAAGACAGATAGAGCTGATGAGATTCCGAAAAATAGATTTTATGTAATAGTTCTCTATAAATCTTAAAGCCTACTGCAATTTGAGAAAGACATATCTTCTTTCTACTAACTTAACGTGTGCTGAAGTTTTCACTTTCCACTCGTCTCTATGTCATAGTCCATTGTAATTAATTACCATGTGGGAAATATTGTTAGTAATAATTGACAGCAAGGTTAACAGCTGAAATATGGAAAAGATAAAATATAGTACAATGTCAGGGCAAATGCAACATCATATTTGTGGCACAAGTACTGCATGTATATTCTTAAATGTAAACTGTATACTTAGAAACAGGGTATTCCTGTCCTATGTTGTAAAGCTAGATTGAGTTGCCCCTAATACACAACTTCTATAGTAGTGCTATTAAACACAGGAGCACTACTGTGGGCATTATGTATAATTTTTTTATTTTTTTATTAGCAGTTTCTTATATATCGCACACATATTCCGCAGCGCTTTACAGAGAATATTTGAACATTCACATCAGTCCCTGCCAAAAAAAGCAAGACAGGTGTCACACTGAGCGATCCCACATACATATAATTCACTGATCCTTACATAGGACACCTTCTGGATAGGTGGTCTGAATCACAAAGTCCTGATACTGATCTGAAAAAAAAAACAGAAAAACTCAGGCTTAAACATGTTTTCGGACCTGGCTGGTCCTTCCTCAGAAAACGCGTTTAAGCCTGAAAAATACCATCTCATTTGGACTCTTTGGAATAGTCCTTGGTTTCTGCTTGTCTGTTTTCATCATCTGCTGTCTCTGGAGGAACCGGTACCCCCATTTGGAGCAAGCAGCAAGTATCACCCTTGGCTATTACCTATCCAGTCACCTATACACCTGCTGTGGTGCTATATGCTTGTTTTTTAGTTATTAAATGTGAGTGTACATCTGTAACAATAAATTTGACATTTTATCTATACAGTGTTGCACTATACATATCTTCTAAGTTCTAGGGACTTCCTGAAACTCAGCTGACTCAGAGTGATCCATGCAGGACCTCAGTGTCCCGATTCTGCCTATTAGTTAACACCTAATATGTGAGTGGGACATCAAGAAAAATTTAAATACATATGGTGTCTAAACCATCTGCACTATGTCTGTTTTTTTCTGAGTTTTTTCAGATCAGTATCAGGACTTTGTGATTCAGACCACCTATCCAGAAGGTGTCCTATGGAAGGATCAGTGAATTATATGTATGTGGGATCGCTTAGTGTGACACCTGTCTTGCTTTTTTTGTCTATTGTAAAACTTTGGTGAAAGTTTTTTGGGTGTCATTAGAGCTGTACTCCACTAGGTGGCGCATGAGGAGGTTTATATATTTCTATTAACATCAGTCCCTGCCCCAGTGGAGCTTACAATAAGGAGCACCACAATAGTAGTGCTCCTTATACAGTAAATAATGCCCACAGTAGTGCTCCTGCACCTCTAGTGTCTGACAGGGAAGTGCAGAGAGCCCAGCACTACCCGTATATAAGGATTCTGGGAGTGCTGGAGCGCAGTGCCCACCCCCGGCAATGAGCAAATAAAACCCCCCGGGCAACAAGCATGTAACTCCTCTTGGACAACAAACCGGTAACTCCCCTGGGCAGCGAGCATGTAATCCCACATGACAACGGATATGTAATCCTCTGGCACCGAGTGGCATAATATGTAATACACATTAGGGTGTGTGACATGGGCATATTGGTCAAAATTGACTGGAAATTTATATTATTGAGGATAATAATACTGTAAAACCAAACAGGTTTGATGTGGTTTATTTTTTTAAATCCTCATCCAAAACCAAAACATAAACATGTCGACAGTGGTTTTGCCTAGGGACAGTATTGGCAAAATCAAAACCAAAACACGTTGATGTGACCATTTTGTCATGGATAAATAGCTAATAAGCATCAGTCTGAAGAGGAAATAAGAGAATGTGCCAGATCTTTGCCATAGCCGTGATTGTAACAGCTGCAGCAGCAATCCTGAAATCCCATTAGATAACATATCAGAAACATTTAGGCCATATTTGGAGTGGGATTTGATATGGACAAGCTGTGGATCTAGTTTTTCATAGTTTATTTTATTAAAGTACAGTAGATTGAGAACCGTATTTATTCAGGTAAATAAAATATGAAAATAAACTATATTTTATTCATTGCAATATTATTTTAATGGTATCCGTAGTTTATCACTTACAGTAATTAAACGTTACCATTTACTAATAGCATGTTTTGGACAGATTTAGCCCCTAGCCAGGGCTTTATTGGCTATGTGCCCTATTAACATTTTTTCTGCAGTAAAACTAAGTTATGTCCTTACCCTTGTAACCTTTTCACTGGCTGCCCATAAATTTCAGATTGGTTGCTATTCGCTCTTCCTGCATCTCCGGAAGATTTAAGCTACAGACTTCGGTAATGTGTTTAGAAAAATTTACTTGTCATGAATTGATGATAGTTAATCTAGAAGTGGACGGCGGCAGTGGTAACAAGTGGAAAGCACCCAATCTGCTCACTGTCACATAATTCATTGGCAATTCAGCATGGCATTGCTGTACTTCAGTGATGAAGAGGAACTTTTAATTTGTCGGCTTTATTTAAATCTGAGTTTCTTCCGTAGAATTAATTTACAGCTGCTGTGATTAACACTGAAAATGTTTCAGACATCGGGCTCCATACTTGTCGAAAGGAAAATGTATAATGTCAAATATCACTATATTCTGTAAAAGCTTAGGGCCTGAGTCAGACCTGTGGATATTCGCTGTCTTGCGAACAGGTAAATGTTGCATCACCTCGCAAGCCCCCACCACCACCCGAATCTGAACTCTTCCATGCAAATGGATGTGCACACTTACACATATGCTCTCATGTGGCCGCATGAAGGGGAAATCATTCAATGGTCGCTCACCATAGAGTTTTCCTCCATTCGCAGATACAAATAAATCTATACTTTTATCCAGGGTGGAGATGGATGAAATGGGGGCGGCCACTGTCCTGTGACATCAGCCACCTACCCCTACCTGTGTTCTCCACCCTACCATTTCTATGGGCATGGCCTCCATTTTTGTGGGCACGTTCATGAAACACTGGGTGGGCCCATCAGAACGCCTGTCTCTCATGAAAAATTCACCGAAGGTACTCACTGATGGGGATTGCGCATGTGCACAATAGCGCATGTGCAGACCCCCGCCCTCAGGGACAGGGACAAATTCGGACCTGTGTGAACAAGTGTGGCTTTCCCCCTGCCCGGCGCCATCAGCAGGGTGGGGACAGCACTATGCAAAAGTCGTCCTCAAAGCCGCTCATCTGCTGGTAATACCAGCAGATGAGTGGCTTTCCCGGTGATGACGCGGGAGCGTACATCACCATTCAGTGCCGGGCCATACACACTGGGAGCTGGAAGTCATTCAAACATGCTGTTTTGAGCAGCTTTCAGCTCAAAGTCTCCCAGTGTGTATGGGCCTTTAGTCCATGTGGTCAAAGTT
The DNA here is from genome assembly GCF_055691185.1 of Crinia signifera. NCBI lineage: Eukaryota > Metazoa > Chordata > Amphibia > Anura > Myobatrachidae > Crinia > Crinia signifera. Next base: position 318,344,538 of record NC_139217.1, on the reverse strand, counting down.
CAAGGTCCACAGGGAGCTTTAGCATTTTTTTTTTTACCTTAAATATCCTCTTTCCCTTCAATTACCAAAACCTTGGGTGTCACCCATGTATATGGAAAAAACATATCACTTTTAGTAGGTGACATATCAAACTTTCCAAAGAGTGAACAATTGGAGAATTAAAACGGTAGGTAGAAGCTGACTATATACAATGGATACCTTCAGACCTCTGATGCTCCATGGCTTGCAGCCTGCAGGTGCAAAGTGAACACAAATCATGTGCATAATGTAACTCGAGGACCTGAACCTTAGAACATAATTGAATTTCAGGCACCAGCGGGACTTTCTATCACACAATTATTGCGTATTGGGTTTTTGCACCTTATGTCTGCTGTTTCGTTAATTTAATACTATGTATTTGAAATTGTATACATTTTTCTGTGTTTTCATTGTTGCATCCTTTCCATTAGTTTGCCTTTCATTACGGGCCCAACATTGTCTTTAATGTGTTGCTTTCTTCTTTTGCTTATTTGTTTATGTAATTTGTTAGGCACTGTGGAACCCTTGTGGCACCATATAAATAAATTATAATAATAATCATCATAATATCAGTATTCATTTCTATAGTATGAGTGGGATCCTTCTTCTTTTTTGAGCAGCCCAGTGACTGACATAAGTAGAACTAGTGTGAAATAAAGTTTATAACTGAAGCCCTGACTGGTTTAGGGGAGACCAAGTGACGGACGTCATTAAGATTCCAGTGACACATTCCATAGCGGTTATGAGAGGAGCCGGTTATGTGGCTAATCTCGTCCAGGGCTACGGGCATGAGGTTTTTTTTTAAAGCTTGGACCAAAGTGGACTGATCCAGCATGGGAACCAAGCATTATGAGTATGTGTGTTTAAGAGTATGTTTGCATGTGTGCAATATGTGTTAAGCCTGGGGTGACCTCTTTATTGGGGGGGGGGTTCCCACTCCCCCAGGTACCCCATCCAGGGCTGACCAAGCAGGGTGTTCATGGGATGGCTGGGGGACCTTGCGTAAAAAGTATCATCCAGCTGTGGCATGACACCATTGGCTGTTGAAGCCTGTTCTGGTTCCAAAAATGGGGGACCCATAGTCTTTTTGTCCACTGTATTTTTGGAACCACGATTGGACCAAGAGCCCAGTACTGGATTCTTAAATATGGGGGGACCCTATAACTCCCCCCCCATATTTGGGAAACCAGTACCGGCTCAATGAGATCAGGGCTGGTTATGCTTGGGAAGAGGGCACACCACCATTATTTTTTAACCCCAAAAAAAAACCCACTCCCGTTACTAAAAAAATTGTACATTCCCATTACTAAAAATTACACCTTTACTAAAAATTGCACAATCCCCTTACTAAAACAATCACCAGAAATCGCAAGTGATTTCTGACTGTCTAAAAATGTGCACCCTCTCACGTGTGCGAATTTCGGAAAAGAATTGCACTTTTGACATGTGCCATATGGTGCAATTTTTTAGCTGCCTAAAAATTGCACCGTTACAGGTCACTCTTGATGTTAATCACTTCTGCTGTAAAAAGTTGATTTTCATTGTATTGAAATTATTGCCTATGTTATTTTGCCTATAAAATGATTTCAGCAAAACTCTATACTATGTTTTGTAGAACACTATTCATGTTTTGATTAGCAGAATATGAAAATGTACAAAGGTCGGAAGACCGCTACAAGACGCCATAATCATTTCCACTCATTATTTACTGTTACAAAACAATTACATGTCAGTTTGACCAAGTTTTTTTAGCACAAGCCATATAAAACCAGGCACTGCAATAAACAAGCTGACCCTTAGTATATGGTAAGTGAGTTATTCAAAAGAAACAATATATGCTGCAGATATTATGTGCTAATGTCTCTGATTTCAGTGCCTTGCTAATGGACTTGCAATAACAAGCTATCATTCTAGCCTCATTAGGTCAGAAATTCTCATTATCTCTTTCTGTTGCACAGGAAACAGTCATCATTTCAGAATCAGTTACACTAGCTTTTTCAACATTCTTTCCTACATTATTTTAAACTGCAGGATCCGCATATAAAATTTCAAGGCATCCAAATATAAACTGTTGATTAGAATAGACGTTACAGTGGTGCATGGCTGCATTCTGGCATCCTGTCATGTCAGATTTCAAGGTAACATTGAGACTTGCAAATATAGAATAGGATATAGATTCTTGCCAGTTAACTACCTGTACCTGTAAATGTCTAAGAAAAGCTGAGCCGTGAATTTAATCTAAAATTTATGGCAAGCATAGCCAGCTGTTCAGTATAGCTTTGTATTTTGGAATGCAACATATTTTGATCAGCTTTAGATTTTCCTTGGCTAAAATCCAGGAATGTAATACAGGTTGAGTATCCCTTATCCAGATATCCGTTATCCAAATTATTCCAAATAGTTTCCAAAATGTGCTTTTATTTTGTGTTGTTGCTAAAAGCACTACTGGGGACATGATGTGTAACTGCCACTATTGGGGATATATGTAACTGGCATTACTGGGGACATGATATGTAACTGCCACTATTGGGGACATATGTAACTGCCATTACTGGGGACATGATGTGTAAATGGCACTACTGGGGACATGATGTGTAAATGGCACTACTGGGGACATTACATGTAACTGGCACTACTGGGGGCATATGTAACTGGCATTACTGGGGACATGATATGTAACTGGCACTATTGGGGACATATATAACTGGCATTACTGGGGACATGATGTGTAACTGACACTATTGGGGACATATGTAACTGCCATTACTGGGGACATGATGTGTAAATGGCACTACTGGGGACATTACATGTAACTGGCACTACTGGGGGCATATGTAACTGGCATTACTGGGGACATGATGTGTAAATGGCTCTACTGGGGACATGGTATGCAACTGGCACTACTGGGGACATGATGTGTAACTGGCACTACTGTGGACATAATATGTAACTGGCACTACTGGGGACATGGTATGTAACTGGCACTACTGGGGACATTACATGTAACTGGCACTACTGGGGGCATATGTAACTGGCATTACTGGGGACATGATATGTAACTGGCACTATTGGGGACATATATAACTGGCATTACTAGGGACATGATGTGTAAAAGGCACTACTGGTTACATGGTATGTAACTGGCACTACTGGGGACATGATGTGTAACTGGCACTACTGTGGACATAATATGTAACTGGCACTACTGCGGACATGGTATGTAACTGGCACTACTGGGGACATGAAATGTAACTGGCACTACTGGAGACATGAAATGTAACTGGCACTACTGGGGACATGATGTGTAACTGGCACTACTAGGGACATGATATGTTACTGGCACTACTGGGGACATGGCATGTAAGTGGCACTACAGGGGACATGATATGTAACTGGCACTAAATATGTGCAAGAAAATGATTGCTTAGCATCAAAGTCAGTACATGAGATAGGACACAAACTTTGTTTCATGTTTGGAATCCTTATTTTATGCACAAATAAAATATATTTGTGTGTATTTCATGTGTCTGATGTGTTTATACAACATAAATTCAAGATACCGCATTGAAATATAAAAATATCCTGAAATAAAGAATAATCTATTACCCAAAATGCTTCTGGTCCCGAGCATACGGCATACTCAACCTGTAGTGCTTTTAACCCAAATAGCCGGGTCGCACCCAGACTAGATCATCTCCGAGTGCCGTCTATTTCATTGCTATGAACGGTTCCCGGGTGCATTGACCTGCTTGCTTTACCCGTTTAACTTTACACTGCACCATCAGCCAGGTTAAATCCATGTTCAACACCACTTCCTACAAGCATTGAAATGCCGGATCACTCGACCTGGCATATTTCAACTGGGTGCATTTCCACTGCACAATAACCAGTGATATTTTGGGCAGTGTTAAGCAGTATCATATAATGAAATAATTGGGGTTTAACAGGGGGGTTGCTGTGATTACAATTGTAGCCAGTCCCCTGTTAGTGGTATGTGCAGGAAGGACTCTGTGTACAAAGGTGACTTGCTCTCAAACCACCCCACAAGACTGTCAAATACACATCTAACTTCCCTAGATGCCTTTTGTATACCCTTCCTTGTAAAACATTTGCTTTATCAGAGGTAAGGTGTGTGTGGGGGGGGGGGGGTAGGGGTGCTGCTGAGGGCTGGGAAATCCCCCTGCTCCCCCTGTATAATAATATTAATATTAATAACAGGACACCACAGGCTGCTCCCCCTGCATAATACCAGGACACCACAGGCTGCTTCCTCTGCAAAATACCAGGACACCACAGGCTGCTCCCCCTGCATAATAACAGGAGGACCCATAGTCTGCTCCCCCTGCATAATAACAGGAGGACCCCACAGGCTGCTCTCCTGTATAAAAAGAACAGGACACCACAGGAAGCTCCCCTTGGCTGATACCACAGGCTAGTCCCCATTCATAATAACAGGAGGACACTACAAGCTGCTCCCCCTGCATAACATCAGGAGCACACCACAGGCTGCTCCCCCTGCATAATATTAGGACACCACAGGCAGCTCCCCCTGCATAATAATAGGAGCACACCACAGGCTGCTTGCCTGTATAAAAAGAACAGGACACCACAGGATGCTCCCCTGGCTGATACCACAGGCTGTTATTTAAATAACAGAAGGACACTAGAAGCTGCGCATGGCAAAAATGTTGTATATTTGTTCATTTAGATAATGAGTGTCACCTGTCCTGAGGTGTGGCTGTGTCTCTGGGTTTTGCCAGTCTCTGGGTCTTTGCTGCTGTGGATCCTGCCTGTCTGCCCATTTCCTCTGTCCTCCGCCTGCCAACTCTTCCCTCTTCACAGGTGTACAGCGTCGGCGTCATGTAGTCACCTGCACTGAGGATATGTCCTCAGTGCAGGGGGCCAGCGGCCATGTTACTGTAGCCACGGCCAGTGCAGGAGTAGGTCTGGAGGAGGTGGACAATGTGATGGGTCACCAGACAACCTGAAGCACTAACTGGTATAGCGGCTGTGTGTGTGTGTGGGGGGGGGGGCACATGGGGGGCTATGAATGCCAACCTATCTTACAATAACTCTGAATAATCTTTAATTATCTCTGACATTACATTAATAGCCACTTGCCCTCCTCTCTATACTTCGCCTGCCCACTTGACCTCATCCTATTTTATCTCCTCTGGGGGGAGATTCTCTAAACTAAAAATGCGGTAAAAACCCCGTTATCGGGTTTTTACCTCATTTTGGGATGCTCTAAGCAAAATCTGGCGATGCCCCATAGAAGCCTATGGGCTTCTAACGTGACCCACCGCCGCCCCGCACCGACCCACCGCCGCCCTGCACCGACCCCCGCCGCCCCGCACCGACCCCCCCTCACCTGTGTCCGGGCAGCACAGAGCTGTGCTGCTGGACCTGTGACCTACTCCTTCCTGCACTTTACATCCTCTTCCGGGTGCAGGGAGGAGGAGAGCCAGCCTCCCCCCCCAGCCGCATAAGAGAGGGAGGGGGAGCCGCCGGGACCCGTCGCTCATCGCCGGGTCAACGCAAAAGACAGCTCTTAACGCAAGAGCTGTCTTTTGTGATAATTATCGCATATGTTAGATCATATGCGATAATTATGTTTGCGGTAGCCGGCGATGGGTGGCGGTAAGGGGGCATCCCCCCCAGTGTCTCTTCCCTGGGCTATTGTTCCACATTGCCTATTTGCTCATGGTAGTACTCTCTTCTGGCACATTCTCATCCATTAAGCACAACATCATCTCCCTCATTCTTAAGGAATCCTCAATTGAGCCTTTCTCACTCAGGGCCAGATGTATCAAGCTTCAAAAAGCGATAAAAAAATGGAGAATGTCATGTTACAGGCTGGGTTTGAAAAATGAATGGTAGGAGATAATTGACTGGTTGTTTATTACTCTCCACTTTAACATCTGGCCCTAACTAACTATTTACCCATTATCAATAGTCAATATGGACTGGACTCCATTTTCACCGCTAGACAAATTTTTGGGTGAAGCAGTTCTACAGGGCAATTTGCCTTTTAACAAAAAATTTTTTGGCAGTGTGACCGGACCAACCTGGGTCAGCATACCAAGGTCTCCAACTCAGGTAAAAAGCAGGTTTGTAGACCCGGGTATGCCAACCCGGGTTGACCCATTCACACTGAAAAAAGGCCATGTTAAAAGGCAAATTACCGGTTAGAACTGCTTCACTATGTAATTTGCCTAGCAGTGAGAATGGGGGTCCTGTTGCTGCAATTCCCGGCATTTAAATGCTGGGTTAAAGCCGGGTAGTTCACACTAGCAGTGTAAACATAATATTAGTGAATTAACCCCTCTGTATGAGGGGTTCCGAATGTCGACACAGTTGACATGGACATTGAAACATAGGGCATGAAATACCGCCTGTCAGTACATCTTGGCTCAGAAAAAAGTTAAAAACCCCATGTTGACCTTTTGACTGTTGACCTTCCCCCATATCAACCTAATGCTTGTGTTGACCTAACCCATCTCGACCTTCCTGCCTGTCGGCCTTCAGTCACATTGACCTTCATGCATGTCGACCTAGTGGTGCCGACTTCATTGTAGACCTAGTGACCTTATGACTGCTGGAGTTTGTCACTGGTGCTCAGAGTCCGGGGACACCAGAATTGTACTTGTGGCACAGTTCGTAATGCTGGAATGTCACCAGAGTACTGGGAATAGCAGACCAGGACTGAAATCCAAAGATGCTGGAAGGTATACTTTAGGCAGAATACAGGATGCCAGAATGTACAGGTGAATGCAGAAACAGGTGATGCCAGAAGGTATGGCTAAATGCAGGATCTGGTGATACAGGAATGTATGGCTGAATGCAGGATCCGGAGATATTGGAATGTATGGCTGAATGCAAGATCCAAGGATACTGGAATTTATAACTGAAGAGCCATAGCGACCACGTTGCAGACAGCGACTGGATACCGGTAGTGGCTGGATAGCATGTGGTGACTGGAAACCAGTAGCGACAGGATAGCACTGGAAACAGATCAGCGGCTGCTTCTGGATGTCATTGGATCAACGGAGAGCAACAAAGAGTGGGAGGCACTGGACAACCTGGCAGCGGCTACATATGCTGTTAATAAGCCGTACAAATTCCATTATATATATTCCATCAAATTACCGGGTTCACATGCTTGACACCAGGGAATTTGCCTAGCAGTGAGAACGGGGTATAAAATGAGAAATCTATTGAAGAGGGGATGTTGCCCATAGCAACCAATCAGATCTTAATTATTTATTTAGCACAATCTGGAAAAGGCATGTCCAAAGTGTGGCCCTCTAGCTGTTGTGAAACTACACATCCCAGCATGCCTTGCCATCGTTTTAGCATTCCCTAATAGCAAAACTGTGGCCATGCATGCTAGGACTTATAATTTCACAACATCTGGAGGGCCATAGTTTGGACATGCCTGATCTAGAAGATATTAGAAAGAATATGCTTGGTTGCTATGGGAAACATCCCATTTTAAATAGAACTCTGATCTTAGTAAATGTATCCTAAAGATCCAGAAAGGACGGATGCGCAATGTGATATTAACTTTAATACTCTCCATTGGTGTTAAATCAACAATGACTGGATGCTGCTAAGCAGTTGGAACTCTAGGATTGCTATCTGAATAAAATCTAATAATCCAACTAACACATTTTGCTTAGTAAGTGCTGGATACACTGTATGCTCTCCATTTCTTTATCCTAATTAAGGCGGACCAGATAAACACTCTGCATGATTGTATGGTACTAATAAACTGTTTTGGGACAGTAACATATAAGCTTGGATCAAGCTAATTAATAACATCTGTTCCCGCTGCTTGGATATACCGTATCTAACACTGGTTTATTTAGCTACTGTACATATCAACAATTGATATTCTGTTTAAGTACAGTGTTACATATTGGCCAGCTGCTAAAAGTTGCTTATGTTAATTAATTAATTTATTTATTTTGTTTCTTATTCCATTGCACTTTATGTTAACAATTTTGATTTTCTGTTTCAGTCCTTTAAATATATAATGTATACATGTATATAGATCACATTTTATGCGTGATTTATGTATTGCTGTGTCAAATTTAAATGTTTTAATAATTGTTTAAGTCTATTATTATTTTTATTGTTTATCCTTTTGGGGTTCCAGTTTTCATTCCAATTTTCCCCTTAGAAAAAGCAATCATTTGCACTTGGATATAAATCATATGTGATTATGCTGATATATTAGTTTACATTGATGGCTAATGCTGTATTTTGACACTAAACTGCCATTTCCCTCCCCCATTTCATCTCTTGATTTATAGGGAATTGTAACTGTCAACTAAGTCTGTATTAACGCATATAAGTGCATCCAACTTCTGAGCATGCGTTGTATAGAGTGCAATCATTTAAGATACAGTATGTCAGTCCAACCAGGGGAACCAACATGTTTTTAGCACTTGGCTCAGGTTTTGTAACTGCACGGCGTGATGTTAGTTCCCAGCGTGATGTGGCGTCCGGAGGCCAATCTCGGGAATCCTGTGATTGAGTTTTTCAATCCTGAAAGATTAGGGGGGAGGGGTCTAAAACTGTCAAGGAGAAGGAAGTGAGAGTCAGAGAGTGTTGAGAGAAAGAGAGGGGGCATGGGGGGGTGAGAGCAGGAGAGAGGGACAAATAGGTGAGACAGCAGGGGAGATAGAAGGGGTGGGTAGAGAGAACATGGAGGGAGAAAAAGAGAGGAGAGAGAATGTGAGATAGCAAAAAAAACGGGTTCTCCTGCTTCCTCCGCCACCAGGCTCTCCTCCCCCTGTGCTAGTGGCCGTGCTCACCTGCTTCACGATGCCGTTAGCCAGGCTCTCCTCCTCCCGGTGCCATATGTTGGACTCCCGTGCTCCCAATTCTGCTGCAAGGTGGCACATGACGGCTGTGCAGCCACTGCGCGTGCTACAATATGGGTACGAATGCATGTATTCATACCCTTTTGATGCCAAATACAGCTGGAAAATTAGCATCAGCTAATTTACTGTCAGCTGAATTTCGCTGATTTAACTTATTTATATACAGCAAGCTCTGCCGATTCCTGGTGTATGAATGAATACACAATCAATAGAACTCGGCCGTATATGGCCATGATTTGTATAGTGGTGTGCTCATTTATTATCATTCGTACTGCTGAATTTGGTCAGATAATTCAGCAGAAAATATGCCTGGAAAATACTCTTTATTTTTCAGGCATATTTGGCTGAAACCTACATTGATCTGTTTGATCCATGCAGGTTTCTCTGTGTAAAAAAAAAAGAAAAATAATTAAATATTTTCTCAAATTGGTGCGGGGTCCCTTATTCACGAGCATAACCAGCCCTAAGCTCTATAATCCACTCCTGGTAGCAGGCTGCAGAGGGGGGTCCAAGTTAAATGTGGGAGGCTTGCCCACCCTTCCGGGATGCCATAAGGGGGAATCTATTTTCAGTAGCCATCCAGCATTCGGGGAGGGTAGGCAAGTGTGATTTTCACAAATATGTTCTTGAGGTTATTGGCCTAGTCCAGTGGTTCCCAACCTAGGGTACCCTGTGGAAGAAGAATTAGTTTCCCGATGGCAGAAGAAGTCTCCCATTGCCCTGGAGATCTGCAGAATCATCAGCGTCTCCTCATGCTTTTGCCTGACCTGCTATTCACTCAGAGCTACTCATGCTGCCCTCAGACATCAGCAATCCTCTGCCCCACGCTGACACGGGTAGAGAAAAACATTGCCTTTAATCAAAATATTGTTCATGGGAACAGTACACAGCCACCGGCCAGACACAAAGGGAACACTACTCCTCTGCTACTCCTTTATATAACAACATACATAAGGACACAAGTTGGGAACTACTGTCAGATGAACATATCTGGAAGATGGCTTTCAAAGCAGAATGCTGTATAAACATAATAAAATAAAATAAACTAACCAATTTACTGTATGGATGTAAAAATTAGATCTTGTTTTGTCAGACAACATTTTCTAATGAATTCTTGAGATTTTATACTTGAGAGTGATGAAGACATATAATATAAAAAAAGATTTTCAAAACAGGAAAGATTTTACAATTTGTAACACTTGGAAAAGATGCTGCCCTGACTGTCATGAATTATGGAATACATAACTGAAACCCAAATGAGCAACATTCTAGCAGACATGAGGCTAGAATATTGCTGTATGGGCATCAATTGATGGATGTTAATAAGCAAGGCATATACAATATATAATTACCAGTCCCGCATAATATTTCTGGAGAATGTCTCTGGTGGTGGTTACTCCGGCTCTGGTGATGTACAGTCCAACCTCGAATTCATTGGAGGTGCTCCCCTGATGTTATGGAGAGAGAGCCATTCGCCAACCAATAGAAGGTATTAACCGCTTGTATATTTATATTTGCGGTAGTTTACGTAGCGGTCACTGGAAATAATCAGTTGGATTCAGCAACAAAACGCGTTTCTCCGCCTGTATGTGGAATCAGCGGCTTCCTCAGTTGTTAGTGGTCAGGAAGCCGCTGATTCCATATACAGGCGGAGAAACGCGTTTTGTTGCTGAATCCAACTGATTATTTCCAGTGACCGCTACGTAAACTACTGAAAATATAAATATACAAACGGTTAATACCTTCAATTGGTTGGCGAATGGCTTTCTCTCCATAACATCAGGGGAGCACCTCCATTGATTTAGAGATTGGACTGTCCATCACCAGAGCCAGAGTAACCACCACCAGAGACATTCTCTTGAAATATTATGCGGGACTGGTAATTATATATTGTATATGCCTTGCTTATTAACATCCATCAATTGATGCCCATACAACAATATTCTAGCCTCATACCAGCCGTTTTTGATCAATTGATTCAGCCACTGTTTGTTATATGTAGTTTGTCTTGTAATGTCTTGTCCATTGAATCCAATATGAAGTGCACTTCTCATTGATATTTTATTAGATGTTTCTTTTTTAAATAAAATTTTTATTGAAACTTCTTGTTTATTATTATGCTAAGCACGATTGCGCCCCTAGGAAGTACATGTTAGTGTAAGCTACATGTGCTTTATCCTTCTCTCTTGTCTTGTTTGAGGCACACAACCTCTGACAAGGGGCTGCAACAGTGTATAGCAACTGGGGATCTTTTGATACATATTACCAGTGCTTCTAAAAGCCTTAGGGCTATCCTTGTCTTCTCGCAGACATGCCACTTCTGTCAAGTACTGTACAACGTCACTTAATGTACACTGTAAATTACTACCCCTACATATCCTGCAGGTGTCACTGTTTGTTCCCAAAAACTAAACACTTTTCAAACAAAGCAACCCAATAGGTGAGGTGTGTGGTGGGGTAAACATGGGTAGTCCTGTCTCTGTTTTCCACTGCTTTGTACAGGAGAAATACATCTGATGCATAATGAATGCTCATAAATAAAGCTGAGTGGATCAAAAAGGGAAACCTCATTTGTCACTGATGCTTGTTGCAATCTGTAAATGTTAAAGTATTGTAAATCAGTTACAGTTCAGACCACTGTTATAATATTTGAACAATTAAGAAAAGAAACAAAAAATGTTGTTATAGAAATGGACCACCTCTCATTCCAGCTATACCTATCCCATACCTCCCAACTTTCATTGGTGATCTAACAGGACCTTTACGCCCTTGACATTTTGGGGGTGTGGCCTCATGGTGAGGGACGTGACCTTGAAATGCGCCACACGTGCAACCACATTGCCGCTGCTGCCCCTCTGCCTGCGGGGTATAGATGCTTTGCACATGCGCACAGCATCTATTCCCCGCTGACAAGCGGGTGGCAGCGGGGACTCCCAACTGCCCCCACCACGGGACACTGCTGGCCCAGGGTGGACCGCAGGAACATCCCCAAAAACCGGGACGTTCCCGTGGTAAATGGATCAGTTGGGAGGTATGCTATCCTGTTCTTATTTCCTGCCACACAATGCAATTATTAAAAATGCACAATTGCTGGGAGCCCACAAAACAACACGTGAATCATCTAAGCAATTTGTAAGTATTTAGATGGTTAAAAAGTACTAGTTTTACTCCCTGATGTAGTTGTTTGATATATTATTGAACACATTTACCGTCTGTCCTAATAACACTGACCACTGCATAACATATGTGCTGTAAATTGTGTTTCCCTCTTGGGGCTGTTTTTTTTCTCAGTTGCTTAAAAATTGTTTTTGGAACAGTTCCAGCAAACCTGTGCAAACCTTGTTCAAAAAGCCTCTTGAAGTTTCCATTATGCAGTACAATGGCCATCTGTTTGCAGTTTACAGTTAGAAAAGTTACATTTTCAAGTTTTATAGTGTATAGTTCTTTTTCTGAAATAATAAGGAAACTATCAAATCACTCATAGCTACCACTCAGAAATGAGCAGTGGGAGCATGTAGGATTTACAGTATAAAAGCCTTACTAAATTAAAAAATAAAAACCTGTGAATGGGAAAGCGTTTAAGTAAATCTAGGGTTGTCACCATACACACCCCGCAGGTTAGACTTTTGTATTGTGAATGATGGGACATTGGGATAATGATTGAGCCCTCAGAACAATGGAGTTATGACTGACAAGTGCAAATTTTATGGTTAATATTGGTTCTATCCAGGGAATATTTAGCAATGGCATTAGTTTAGTTTATATTTCAGTCCTTGTAGCAAATCAATCTCTTTCCATTTTGGATTCCACCACCGACCCTTCTCTTGCTTTGTTCTGTCTTGTATTGTTTTATTGTCTGTGGTGTGTACACTGATGTTTATCTTTCAGGAGAGGTGAAACTCAGTGCAAAACCGGCACTGCTTACCGGTGCCTAAACGGGACACAAGAGTGACCTTTGGCACTTTCCCTTTGAAAGACAAGAATGTAATTAACTAAGTGGTTAGGAAACTTTTTTAATCACAGCACCCTAGAATATCTGACATTTTTTTTTTCATGGCACCCCTAGGTGAACGTTTGTTACCGAAAACTTCAGAAAATAAATATTAAATGAAATAAGTTGCACTTAATGTATATGTCATCCTTAGGTCAGTTATGTGATGTAGAACATTATTCACAAGGACTAATTTTCCTTATTACATTGACCATAAATAATTTGAATTGGTCCTGGACCACAAACTGAGGGCACCCCCTGCACCCCTAGGAGCCACGGCACAGAGTTTGGGAACCAATGCCCTATAGTATCAGAATTTGATTCATGCCACCCCTAGGCCAAAATAAATTTAAAAAATATATAAAATATAACATTTATATGTGATCCTTAGAGTCAGTTATGTGGTAAAGGACAGGATTGAATTATGTTTGTCCATATATTTTATGATTGGGAGCCACCAGCATTGTTTATTGATATTACATTGACCATAAATAATTAAAATTGGTTTTGGACCACCAACCCAAGGCACCCCTGTAAATGTCCCGAGGCACCCCAGGGTTCGTAAGCACACAGTTTGGGAACCACTGCATTAACTACAAAAATATAATTTCACTTCAGCACTAATTTGAATAATAGGGCACAACACCTTCCCTCTTTCCAACGAATACCCTCCACCAGCTGATGCTAAATTCTACTCGTCCAAAAATGTGCCACTATGGCTTTGCCAATCTATGCGATTTGGCTTCAATACACATTTGTTGGCCCAAATCAGTATTTAATGAAGTAAGTTTGTCCTTGATAAATGACGTGTCCTATTTCAAAAAGGCAATCAATCACACAATAAGTGAGAAAAAGCTAATATAATACTGTGTGCTTTAACAAAATAATAATTTAACATTATTTTTTTACAACATATATCACACAAACATAATCTCATTTATCAACGTCCATGGACTGCAAAAGTTGTGAGGAAAAAGAAACAACATTCAAAGAACAAAATCATGTTTTTGCTGCTATACATTTAAAGCAAAATGATGAATAACTCCTGGAAAACATTTCCTAAATTATGAGCAAACACAAAATAGTATTCATTTTAAATAGTGGATAACATGTTATTTTTCACTTGACTGGTGTTTTTACAGAAACTAGATCGTTTGTGAATGTATTTAGCGAAAAGTTAAAGTTACACAAAATAAAGAGTACAACTAAATATATAGAAACTGTATACATAAAAAGGATTATTTTTATATATTTGCATTATATATTTGCATTGCGTAATCTAATTTCCAGATGGATGATTTCTACTGCACAACTGAAATGTTCTTGCATATGTATTGTATGCTAAATTGATATAAAAACAATACAATTATATATTTTCCCACACATGGCTATTAAGGACACACACCTGGCAAACTGGAATTGAATGTAATAATGTATAAATAATATGCAAAATATGAATATCTTTTTTATTCTCCAGTTGAGATTAGTCTTCTTATCATATCTCTTCTGTGTAAAATATAAAAATACATGCACTGTTATAAAAGTTTTATGTCAAGTTATCTTATTCATTTAATCAATATAACTGTTAAAGTGTAGAAGGTGCATAGCCAGAACTTTGTGGTCCCCATAGCAACATTCTGGAGGGGCCCCTGTCTGAGTTCTTTCCACAGCAGTTGTTCATTTTATGCCCATAATAGTTAATTAGTTAATAGTTAATTCCCTGAATATTAGTGTTGTAGGTAATGTAGTGCCCTAGTTGATTTTATGTACCATAGTAATGCCCTACTTCATATTACAGTATGTCACATTGTACGACTGCCAATATATATTATGCAACCGTTTCCCCAATTCATTGTATAATATGTGTTATCCCCACTCCATATTATTTCACATTGCAGTACCCTCAGTTCATATTATGTCAAACTATAGTGCCTACACTTGATATTGTGCAACACTACAGCGCTGGCTGCAGCTCATATTGTGTAATAATATTAAAATGACCCTCAGTTCATTTTTGCCAAAGTACAATAAGACGGTCAAGGTTTAATTAGATATATTGTGGGCCCCAAGGTACTGTATGGGTGACATTCTATGGGATGCGATTTTCGTTTTTTGGCGTTAATTAGACCACAAAATGGCGATATCGCATTTTTCCATTAAATCGCCAATTTAATGGGATGCGCTAAGGGACTGAAATCGCATCTTATGTGCGTTAAGGTATGCTGAGTAAAAGTGCGAGATTAATTCGCATTTTTATCGCATCCAGATGTTTTCGTACAGAACAGTATACAAATCGCTTATTTAATGCAATGCGCATTTGCACATCGCACTTTTTAGGTGCCTAATTATCGCACTTATTTCAGACCAGGGTCTGTTTGGCGAATTAGCCAGAACCCTGCACAGATCGCAATGTTCTGTGCAGGGTTCTGGTGTAAAAAATAAAACAAAGGGTTAAAATAAAAAAAAAACGAGTGCGGGGTCCCCCGCCCGAGTATAACCAGCCCCGGGCTCACTGAGCCGGTGCTGGTGACATAAAATCAGGGTCCCCGACAAATAGGGGTCCCCTTGATTTCATGAAACCAGCACCAGGCTCAAGGGCCGGCGCTGGTTCCCAAAATACGGGGGACAAAATGACTAGGGGTCCCCCGTATTTTAAGAACCAGCACCGGACACAACCAGCCAGCAGGGTAATGCCACAGCCGGGGGAAACTTATTATATAAGCTCCCGCGGCCAAAGCATTAACCCCCTGGCTGGTCAGCATGGGCAGGGGTCCTGGGGAAGTGGGGACCCCCCCAAATGAAGGGGTCCCCCCCTCCAGGACTTACCAGCCCATGCTGATAGTCCGGGGCTGTCCCCGATGCCCCTGGGCGGTGGGCATCGGGCTGATGGCTTGTGTAAAAAAAAGAATAAAAACTATTGTTTTGTACTGGCGAACTATGAGTCCCAGCAAGCCTACCCCGCATGCTGGGACTTGGAGAACCACAAGTCCCAGCATGCGGGGCATTAAAGGGCCCGCTGGCACTTGTAGTTCTGCAGTACAAAAAATAGTTAACAAAAACACACTGACACACTGTAAAATAAAAGTTTAATACACACAAAACACACACACACTGATACTTACCTACCTTGAGCCCGTAGGTCGGTCCCTGGATCATGGGTCCGGGCTCCGGGGCTCCAGGGCAGAAGAGTCCGGTTCCGGGGCCTTGGTCCTGGTTCCGGGGCTGGTCCTGGGGTTCCAGGGCTCCTTTGCTGCAGAATCCGGGGTCCGGGATCCGAGGTAGTCCCCAGGGGTACCTAAGGAAGGAAATCCAACTCACCTGGTCCCCGGCGACGACCTCGCCATCCTCCCCGGTGACAGCGCTGCTCCCATCTGGTACCCGGCTCGCAGGACTTTGACAGGCGCAGAGATGTTTCCTCCTCGGCGTCTCGACACAGAATGATTTCTGGCCAATCAGGAGCCGACTTTCTCGGCTCCTGATTGGCCAGAAATCATTCTGAATACAGACGCCGAGGAAGTAACATCTCTGCTCTAGATGCGCAGAGATGTTTCGGTACTTGTTTCCTAGCACGGCCACAACGATCATGATCGTGGGCATCGTAAGGGAAAATCAGGGGCATCGCGGCCATCGCATGCACTAAAAAAATCGGGTGCGATGGCCACGACGCGATGCCCGCGATTTCCCCATAGGGAACAATGTTAAATGCCTCAATTTAGCCGCGATGCCCCCGATTTCCCATAGGAAACAATGGTAAATGGCCCACAAACCCCCCAAAACACCCCTGAACAGTGAAATGTCCCCCCAAAAGTATTTTACGCCACCCCACGATCAACGCGAACCCGAAGCGTGGCGAGCGCAGCGAGCCCGCGAGGGGCGGCGGTACGCGTCCTCCGACCTTTTCATACCCCCACTATCGACGTCGGCGTGGAGTTGAGAATAGAATAGTGTGGCGAGCGCAGCGAGCCCCCGAGCCCGAAGCATGGCGAGGGGACGCGGATACCTGTGAAGCCCGCGAAGGAACGCGTTTACCTGTGAAGGTATCCGCGTACGCTCGCCACGCTTCGGGCTCGGTGGCTCGCTGCGCTCGCCACACTATTCTATTCTCAACTCCACGCCGACGTGGATAGTGGGGGTATGAAAAGGTCGGAGGACGCGTACCGCCGCCCCTCGTGGGCTCGCTGCGCTCGCCACGCTTCGGGTTCGCGTTGATCGTGGGGTGGCGTAAAATACTTTTGGGGGTAAATTTCACTGTTCAGGGGTGTTTTGGGGGTTTCTGGGCCATTTAACATTGTTCCCTATGGGAAATCGGGGGCATCGCGGGTACATTGAGCCATTTAACATTGTTTCCTATGGGGAAATCGTGGGCATCGCGTCTGCACCATTTAAGCCTTTTTTAGCCGCATACGACGCGACCGACACGATTTTCACTGTTTTCAATGCATTTCAATGGGAAAATCGGGGGCATCGCGTCGGTCGCGTCGTATACCACTAAAAATGACACACGATGCCTGCGATTGTGGCCGTGCTAGGAAACAAGTACCGATGTTTCTTCCTCGGCGTCTGTATTCAGAATGATTTCTGGCCAATCAGGAGCCGAGAAAGTCGGCTCCTGATTGGCCAGAAATCATTCTGTGTCGAGACGCCGAGGAGGAAACATCTCTGCGCCTGTCAAAGTCCTGCGAGCCGGGTACCAGATGGGAGCAGCGCTGTCACCGGGGAGGATGGCGAGGTCGTCGCCGGGGACCAGGTGAGTTGGATTTCCTTCCTTAGGTACCCCTGGGGACTACCTCGGATCCCGGACCCCGGATTCTGCAGCCCAGGAGCCCCAGAACCCCAGGACCAGCCCCGGAACCAGGACCAAGGCCCCGGAACCGGTCTCTTCTGCCCTGGAGCCCCGGAGCCCGGACCCATGATCCAGGGACCGACCTACGGGCTCAAGGTAGGTAAGTATCAGTGTGTGTGTGTTTTGTGTGTATTAAACTTTTATTTTACAGTGTGTCAGTGTGTTTTTGTTAACTATTTTTTGTACTGCAGAACTACAAGTGCCAGTGAGCCCTTTAATGCCCCGCATGCTGGGACTTGTGGTTCTCCAAGTCCCAGCATGCGGGGTAGGCTTGCTGGGACTCATAGTTCGCCAGTACAAAACAATAGTTTTTATTCTTTTTTTTACACAAGCCATCAGCCCGATGCCCACCGCCCAGGGGCATCGGGGACAGCCCCGGACTATCAGCATGGGCTGGTAAGTCCTGGAGGGGGGGACCCCTTCATTTGGGGGGTCCCCACTTCCCCAGGACCCCTGTTCATGCTGACCAGCCAGAGGGTTAATGCTTTGGCCGCGGGAGCTTATATAATAAGTTTCCCCCGGCTGTGGCATTACCCTGCTGGCTGGTTGTGTCCGGTGCTGGTTCTTAAAATACGGGGGACCCCTAGTCATTTTGTCCCCCGTATTTTGGGAACCAGCGCCGGACCTTGAGCCTGGTGCTGGTTTCATGAAATCAAGGGGACCCCTATTTGTCGGGGACCCTGATTTTATGTCACCAGCACCGGCTCAGTGAGGCCGGGGCTGGTTATGCTCGGGCGGGGGACCCCGCGCTCGTTTTTTTTTTTTTTAGTTTGCGCTATCCTGCAAACGTGCGATTTTCAGACATGAAAATCGCACATTTTCAGGACTAAAGACAGCGCACCACTTCGCCGCAAATCGCCCCTCTTCGCACTTTTCAGCCTCCAATGCGCATCACATTAAATATTCGAATTTTGACTGAAAAGTGCGATTTGAAAAAGGGCGATTTGCGGCGATGTGGTGCGCGAAAAAAACATGCGCATTTAGCGCATCCCATAGAATGTCACCCTATATGTTTGTATGGGCCCCTATCTACCACCCCTATCTACCACCACATTTGGAGAAAAATGTATATAACACATGTGAGATTTTGAAATGGAAGGTGGGCCACTCTCAGCTTTGGGCCCCATAGCAACTGCACCCACTACAACTGAGGTAGCTTTGCCCTTGTATAGTAGAAAAATACTCCTTTTTGTCACAGCCTTGGTTTTTGGAGCATACAGGAGCATGCTTTAGGAAGAAGTGGCTGTGGTTCCTTAACCCCTTACCGACGCAGCCTGTTTTTGCCTTCCTTTTCAAATCTGACATGTATCACTTAAGTGGGGATAACTTTTTTTTGCTTTTACTTATCCCAGTGATTTTGAGATTGTTTTCTTGTGACACATTGTACTTTAAGTTAGTGGTAAATTTTGGTCGATACAGTTTTTTTTTTTTGTGAAAAATACCAAAATGTCGTAAAAAAATTGAACATTTTGCAATTTGCTAAATGTTCAATTTTCTGCTTGTGAGACAAATAATTATACCACTCAAAATAGTTTATAACTAACATAGACCATATGTAAACTTTATGTTTCATTCATTATTTCAACTTTCTTTTATTTTTTTTGGACACTAGGGGGCAGCAGAGTCAAAATTATATACATAACACAGTAAACGCTGCAATTGGCTGTTCACATTTGAACAGCCAATTGCAACGATCGCCGATCGGGGGGGCATCGCTGCCCCCCCTGGGCAATGAGGGCAGATGTCTGCTGTCAGGGACAGCAGACATCGTCCCTCTGTCACCGCGTCTCTAGACGCGGTGACACTTTAAAGTCATGACGTACATTTACGTCATGTGTCGGGAAGTACATCCCGACCATGACGTAAATGTACGTCAAATGTCGGGAAGGGGTTAATTGTGAGGTATTAAGCCTTGAAAAGTGATAACATGGAGAGTGATAAACAACCAACGAATCAGCTCCTACCTGTCATTTTTCAAACACAGTCTGTGACATGGCAGGTAGGAGCTGAATGGTTGGTGGTTTACTGCACTCCATTTTATAATTTTTCAGGCTTAGTCCATCTGGCCCTAAGTATACAAACATTGAGATTGGGAAGATTGGAGAGGTCATTTCTGTGGCCAAAATTTTTATACTAACTACCCCTGCACCACTCAGTTATCTATCCATGGGAGCTAAGTAATATGCAGTGACAATCAGGACACTGAGTGACAATATGCCACTTAGAGGTCTATTTACTAAGCCTTGGGTCTTAGAAAAAATGAAAAGATATACAATACATTACAGTCAATCAACTCCGAACTGACATTTTACAGGCTGTGATTGAAAAATTACAGGAGTTAGTTGCTATTTTATCTCCGCCCACTTAATCTCCATCAAATATTAATAAATAGACCCCTAAGTATTTAGGTGCTTCTTCAAACCTGACTCCCTATACTGTACCTATAATTTTCTATTGGTAGTGCTGGCTCTCACCACATTGCTTGGACTTTACTGTTGTCCACATCAGAGTTGAATGGACATTAACACTTTGAGTGCCAACATCTCTGAGAAAAAATATCAGTTAAATGCCAGTGTTGATGAATAAAAATCTTTTCTTGCCAATTTTCACACCTATTTCGACTAATTCCCTCGGCACTTAAAGGGTTAAACAATACATTATGTATACATTTACAATAACAATTCAAAATACAACTTTATGATCCAATTTGTGCCTGCATTTACTTCTCTAACTCTGTAAATAATGATAATTACTGTACCTGTGTATGGGGTATTATTATTATTATTATAATTTTATTTATAAGGCGCCACAAGTAATTCGCAGCGCCGTACAAAGGAACAATACAGGGAGACAAAGCTTGGCATAACATTGAATAAATAACAAAAATACAGTACAAATAAAGAGCACCACAGTTCAATACACATTACAGCTTGGATATAAGTAGTGAGGACTCAACGAAGATGGTCACTGAGTGTTGGAGTATAGGAGAGCTGTGAGTGACATGTGAAGAGAAGTGGGCTTTGACAACAGGAGGGAAGAGGGCCCTACTCGGAGGAGCTTGCAATCTAGTAGGAAGGGGAGACAGACAGACTACAAGAGGTGCAAGCAAGTGGGTGGTGGTTAGATAGCAGGATGTAAACAGGCAAGAGGTCGGAGAACCATCTGGTTTATGCAGTGGAAGGGTACGCTTTGATGAGTATAATCAATTCCTGTCGGAACTGCTGTCTTGTCAGAAAGTTGTCAGTTTCCGACTTCAATACTGTAGGTTGGAAGGGGTTCTGACCTATTCAATAAGGTCTGTTTATTTCCAACAGACCGGAATGTTCTGACCTATCAGAAACCAGATGGATTGGTGGAATAGATTGGGTAAATCAGAACTGGAAAAGGATCTACAATAGGAGTCCAAATTGGCAACAAACTGTGGTGTAGTGGTTAGTGTTATGTAGCAACAAATAAGGCCAATAGGATACTAGCCTGTATAAGAAGGAGCATGGAGCCTCAAATGTAATTATGCCTCTTTACAAAGCATTGGTTAGACTGCATCTAGAATATGGATGCAATTATTGTCCCCGCAGTACAAAAAAACATCATAGAACTGGAAAAAATTGACAAATTGGGATTATTTACGCTGGTAAAAGAGATGATTAAGGAGAGACATGCTAAACATGTACAAATATATCAGGGGCCAATATAAAGAGCTGTCAGGCACCCTTTTTGCTTTGAGGAGCGACTCTAGGAAATGTGGGCATGCATTTAGACTAGAGGAAAGAAGATTTTGTTGCCTTAGAATGAAACATTTTTTTTACGGTCAGGCAGTTAAATTGTGGAACTCTCTTCTTGGAGAGGTGGTGTCGGCAGACAAAAAAAATAAAGTTGGACAAACATATATTGGTTAAAAAAATCCAGGGGTACAACAAACAATCATAATATCTCTAAGATTAAATCAGAATACACAATTTATATATAGGGAGGGATATAACTAATAGAATATACCCTATAACCAGAGGTTGAAGTTAATGAACATATGTCTTTATTCAGTCTTCACTACTATGTAACTATATGCATGCAGTATAAATCTAGTCATTGCGCATGTTCTCTCTATTGAGGACATGGGCAGTAACAGCTCAGCTGTTGCTGTGCTGTGTGCTGAGCTATATGATCTGAGCGATGCTAGATCGCGCAGCACAAAGCTCGCATGGCCCCGTGTGTATGGGGAATTAGTCCTGCTGTATAGCATTCATTTCCTTTAAGTTGTATTCTTGATTCTTGCAATGATTTATGGCAGTCCACTCAAAACTACATTTTCTACATAAACGTGTGCATTTATACCACCTTTCCC